>NC_091554.1:10929849-10932349 GCF_042767895.1 Penaeus vannamei
CAAAGTGTTGCTACCATCCTAATTCTCACCACTTCCATCATCACTAATAGATGTGTCGTTTTAATAAGACAACGTGTTTAGTGTTTGGTTTCTCGAGAAGACAAACAAGCATAAATCATTATCTATAACTTCTTTTAAAAGAGTAATATGGCCTTTACGGTAATTATATCGCTTAATGTCTTTTCAAGTTCTTTTTTTTTTTTTTTTTTTTTTTGGGGGGGTGCTTTGAAGTTCGTGAGTTTGAAAGCAAATTGAGTTATGATTATCGAGTTTTCTATTTTTTCTTCTAATCATTGTTTATTAATTTTTCTTTTCTTTTTTCTTTGGCTTTGAAGTTCGTGAGAGTGAGAGCGGATTGAGTAATGATTTCCGATTTGAGTTCTATTTTTTTTTCTTCTAATTATTGCTGTTTATTAATATTAACAACGAATTAATAAATTCTCTCAAGATTTTTTTTTTCGTAGAAGCCACTCCAGTCTCTCGTTATGGTGAATGAGCCCGTCTTGTCAGAGCGGCCATTAAAACACGAGTTCCCGTTTTTTTCCCCTCAGCTCGACTTCAAAGACCGTCGGTTGCTAATATGCTTATAAATACCCTCTTTTATTTCTCCCGACTCATGACGACTTGAAGCTCCGGACAATCGCGGAATTGAAATGAGACGAGGGTGGGAGGATGGTCGTTTTAGTAGCGGTACAATCGGGCAAAGTTATTGGAGAATAAAAATATAAATAATATCACCGGCGGCACCTTTGAGACTGTCAGGCGTTAATGGGTCGTCACCAGCTACATAACGACCGATTTTCCGACGATGACTTCGACACCGGCTGGGGACGAGCCATTTGCTCGAAGTCTATGGCTAAGGAATTAGAGTTCGTTTATAATTAGCAAGCATACTTAAAAATAATATGAGCGCCTCGAACTCTTGGCAAAACGTGTATACCCCATCTGTCAATCGCAGTGATGAGTGCAAACAAGCAATACCAACTAATTTATACCCACGAATTCGCCACAAAGTCGCTGAGAGGTTTACATGGCGGCGAGGTAAATATTGGCATGTAATTTGATTCCTAAAATAACTGCCTCCCTTCATTCCGACTGTTGAATCACCTGTGAAGTCCGCCTTCCTCCGCGCGCGCAAAAACGGCTCCTCTCGCGCCATCCGACAGATTCAGATGGAACTCGGTGTCGAGTTGACTCACTCGCGCGTTTCAAAGTCTTCCGAGCATTCAAATCGATTATATTCCATCTGTTTGCTCGAGTATTTTCATGACTTTTGATAGACCGGTTGTTGTATATGAACACATAATTTCGTCCACGTAACTGACGGCTTGGTGGCTGTTTTGCGTGTCGCTTTGATGACATAGCTAATCAGAAGCTCGACGAAGCTGATGCCCAAACAAACCTTTCGGTCGCGTCTGCCACGAGCCGATGCCGAAGCCAAAGCCGATAGTCGGGACGAAGCCCATCTTTCTTGTCAGGGGAATTAGCACCTAAAGAACTCCCACAAAACTGATCAGTCATTTTGGGAAAGCATCATCCACGCTCTCAACCCCGATTCACTCGTTATTTTACCCGCAGAAGAAGCCTTAGAAATTCGTAGCGGAACCCAGATTGGAATCATATTACCTCTGAACTTTTTGAATCGAATGAAACGCATTACTCAGGCGGAATATCCATAAACAAGAGGCACTTCCTTCTGCCAATAAATACGGGAACCAAACCGAACGCTCTCGACGGCAGACCCCGCCTCCTGACTTCTGATAATCGACGAAAACAGGAGAGAGAAATCGGAGTGTTGTGAAGACGACGTGTCAGCCCAAGGAGATGTCCTACAGAGCTCGTTGTTGTGTTTGAACCTTAGCGAAGAAACTAGAGACCGTCACTCTATCCTGACCAAACATCCCGCCCACCCGAGTGGCGGTGGCACTGGGGCGGACGAGGGGCTGGGGGAGAGGGCCACAGAGGCATGGGCAAGGGTGGGGTAGGGGGACGGTGCCATGGATGGGTAAGGGGACAGTGCTATGGGTGGGGGAGGGTAAGGGGCAGTGCCACGGGTGGGGGAGGGTAGGGGGACAGTGCCACGGGTGGGGGAGGGTAGGGGGACAGTGCCACGGGTGGGGGAGGGTAGGGGGACAGTGCCACGGGTGGGGAGGGTTGGGGGACAGTGCTATGGGTGGGGGAGGGTAAGGGGACAGTGCCACGGGTGGGGGAGGGTAAGGGGACAGTGCCATGGGTGGGGGAGGGTTGGGGGACAGTGCCACGGGTGGGGGAGGGTAGGGGGACAGTGCCACGGGTGGAAGTGGGTGGGGGGACATTGCCACGGGTGGGGGAGCGTGGGGGACAGTGCCATGGGTAGGGGAAAGGAGGAGGGCCACGGGCGGAGGGTGTAGGAAGAAGGAGAGAGGAAGAATGGGATGGAAGACGACTAAAAGCAACGAAGGGGATTTTTTTCTCTCTCTCTTTTCTTATTTTTTTTTCTCTCTCTTTTTTATGTTCTGAG
>NC_091554.1:10937349-10944849 GCF_042767895.1 Penaeus vannamei
AGAAAAGAAAAGAAAAGAAAAGAAAAAAAAGAAAAAGACAAAAGACAAAAGACAAGAAATGAAAAGAAAAGAAAAGAAAGAAAAAGAAAAAAGACAAAAGACAAGAAATGAAAAGAAAAAAAAAAAGAAAAAAAAAGAAAAAACAGGGGGTCATAAGCAGGGTTGAACAGCACGAAATCCCTCATCGCTACCTGAGCTCGCCTTGCCTCCCTCCTTGAAGCAAATCCTCGCGGCGATTCTTGAGTTTCACGCACCCTCTGGCCTTCCTGATTCGAGGCAAGGGCGATGGAAGGCAAGGGCGAGGTGAGGCAAGGGCGAGGTGAGGTAAGGGCGAGGTGAGGTAAGGGCGAGGTGAGGGAAGGTGATGTGAGGGAAGGCGATGGATTAGTGAGGCTAGAGAGAGAGAGACAGGGAGGAAGGGAGAGGGAGAGAGGGAGAGAGAGAGAGAGAGAGAGAGAGAGAGAGAGAGAGAGAGAGAGAGAGAGAGAGAGAAGATAATAATAACATTAATGAAGGTTGAGGAGGAGAGGGGAGACGAGTCGAGGTGGGGTAGAGCAACGCGAAATGAGGAGAGGCGAGGGAAGGCGAAGTGAGGCGAGAAATACCCTCTTATGTCTGCGCTATTAGACCTCCTCAGAGCCAGCTAAGCAAGAAGGTGTCTTGTGCTATATGCTTTTTTGCTTCTTCTTCTCTTTCTCTTTCTCTCTCTTTCTCTTTCGCTCTCTCTCTCTCTCTCTCTCTCTCTCTCTCTCTCTCTCTCTCTCTCTCTCTCTCTCTCTCTCTCTCTCTCTCTTTCTTTCTTCTTCCTCTCTTTCTCACTCACTCATCTCTCTCTCTCTCTCTCTCTCTCTCTATCTATCTATCTATCTATCTATCCCCCTCTCCCTGTCTCTCTCACTTCCTCCACCTCTCTCTATCTATCTAGCTAGCTAGCTAGCTATCTTTCTATCTATCTATCTATCTATCTATCCAATTATCTGTCTCTATCCCCCCCCCCCCCACTCTCTCTCCACCTCCCTTTCTCTCTGTCTCTCTCTCTTTCTATCTCTCTCCTGTAACTTTTTTTTACTTGTTGTGACAATATGATATTGTGCTCAGATAATAAACAAGAGAGAGAAGACGAGATAATGTAAATATTACATCCACGCTTTTGTCTTGCTTGTGTTTTTTCGACTGCTTGTAAATGGGGTGTCTGCGTGTCTGTGTGTGTGCTTTAAGGCTTAGACCGGGCGCGAAAAGTGGGAGGGAAGAATGAGGTAGAGAAAGAGAGGGAGAGAAAGATAAGGAGGGATAAAGGAGAGGGAGAGAGAGAAAGGGAAGAAGGAGATAGATAGATAGATAGATAGATAGATAGGAGAATAGATAAGAGAGAGTGTAGGAGAGAGAGAGAGAGAGAGAGAGAGAGAGAGAGAGAGAGAGAGAGAGAGAGAGAGAGAGAGAGAGAGAGAGAGAGAGAGAGAGAGAGAGAGAGAGAGGAGAGAGAGAGAGAGAAACAGAGAGAGAGAGAAACAGAGAGAGAGAGAGGTACACAGACAAACAGACAGACAGACATATAAAAGTACAAATAGATAGACGGATAGATTACCAGGTAGATAACGGTAAACAAACAAACAATGATAAACAACTTTTTTTTTCAAAGGAAATACTATCCCGCTACCGTGAGAAGCAGAGTAAACAGTCAACAGTAAACAAGAAGAAAATGACTGATCGTGTCTCCCTACTTCCTCCCCCCCCCCTCGACCTCCCCTTCCCCTTATCCTCCACCCCCCCATTCGACCACCCTTTCCCCTTATCCTCCAGCCCCCCCCCTTTGACCTCTCCTTCCTCTTATCTTCCATCCCCCCACCTTCGACTTCCCCTTCCCTTTATCCTCTGGCCCTCCCCCTTTCTCCCTCACTCTTCATCCCCCCAACCCCTCCACATCCCCTTTCCCTCTCCCCTGCTTCTCCTCCGCCTTTTTATCTTCTTCCCTTTTCCCCTCTTCTCCCAATCTCTTTCCCCTTTCTTCTCTTTTACCCCCAACTCCCCTCCCTCCCCTCCTTTTCTCCTTTTCCTTCAATCCCCTTCTCCACTTTTCCCCTGTCTCCTTTCCTTTTCCCCCTTCTCCTCTTCCCTTTTCCCTTTCTCCCCTCTCTTTCCCTACCCTCTTTTCTCCTTTTTCCCCAATTCATTTCCCTTTTCCCCTTTCTCCTTTTCTCACCCTATCTTTCCCTACTCTCTTCTCCCTTTTCCCCAACTCCTTTCCCTCTCCCCTTCTCCCCTTCTCTCTTTCCCTACCCCCTTTCTCCTTCTCCCCC
This sequence comes from Penaeus vannamei, assembly GCF_042767895.1. Lineage (NCBI taxonomy): Eukaryota > Metazoa > Arthropoda > Malacostraca > Decapoda > Penaeidae > Penaeus > Penaeus vannamei. The sequence continues at coordinate 10,939,647 of NC_091554.1, forward strand.
TCTCTCTTTCCCTTTCCCTTTCCCCTTTCTCCCCCTCTCTCTTTCCCTACCCCCTCTCCCCTTTCCACAACCACCCCCACCCCCATTTACCCTCCCGTGTCGGCATTTCAAAAACGACCCTGTTTGTATAGCCAATTAGCACGCCTCTATCCTTCCGGTCTCTGTTACCCTGTTTATGTGCCGTTAGCGACGCTTCTCTCATGACGAGGGGGAAAGAGGGGAAGGGGGGAGGGGAGGAGGGGAAAGGGGGGGTGGCGATGAGGGAAATGAGATAGTGTTGAAGAGGAGATGAGTAGAGGATGTGGGAAAGAGGAGAGAGAGGTCGGGAGGGGGGGGAGGGAAGGAGAGGGAGAGAGAGGGAGGGAGGGAGAGAGAGAGAGATGATCATAATATCGCTGATGATAGCAATTATCACGATAATAGTATTGATAATATTGATACTCATGATAATGAAACCAAACTGATAATCATATTACTAGTGGTTTTGACTACGACAACGTTCATAAAAACAATAAAGGTAATGATAACAGTGATGATAATGAAGATAATGATAACATCAATAGCATAAGAATGATGACAATAATGATGACACTAAGGATGATAATAACGATAAACTCTTAATCATAATTACGAGTAGTAATGACCATGGTTATGATAATGATACTGATAATGATGATGATAGTATCAACGATGAATACAGTAGTGATGATGATAATGATAAAAATAATGATAATGATGATAATGATAATAATAATAGTAATAATAATGATGATAATAAAAAAAATAATAACAATAATAATGATAACAGCAATAATAGTAATAATAGCAATAATGATAATAATAGTAATGATGATAAAAATATTAATAGTAATAATGATAATAATAATAATAATAACGATAACAATAATAATGATAATAATAATAATGATAATAGTAATTACAATAATAGTGATAATGATAATAAAGATAATGATACCGATGTAAAACAATATAACGATAATAATAATAATAATAATAATAATAATGATAATAATAATAATAATAATAATAATAATAATAACAATAATAAATAATAACGATTTTTTCCATCTGCTTGGTTGGCTAGGAGTTATCTGCCAAAGCATAGTATTTTTTTTTTTTTTTACTTATTAAGCTCTTTAGCAGTTAACTGTTGAAGATCTCTCTCTAAAATAAAAAGAAAGATGCTGGAGAAGAGAAATAGTATTAGAAAGAAAGAAGCAATTTGTGGGTTCAAAGCGTGTCTCTGCCTCTCAGCTGATTTTTGTAAACAAACCAGACTTTTGAGAGAGAGAGAGAGAGAGAGAGAGAGAGAGAGAGAGAGAGAGAGAGAGAGAGAGAGAGAGAGAGAGAGAGAGAGAGAGAGAGAGAAAGAAAGAAAAGAGAGAGAGAAAAAAAGAAAACAGAGAGAGAGAGAGAGAGAGAGAGAGAAGTTGTTTTTTTTCATTGCATATCACTAATGATTTTAAATTGATGTAAATTATTTCCTTCAGTTCAATGGCTACATAAGTGACAAACGTGAACAAAATTTCTTATATACAAAGGTATTTCAGAGGCTCACAGTTGGCGGCCATTTTGATTGTTTATAAAAGGACCTCGAGAGAGTGAAAAGGAAAGAAAAGAATTATGAAACATGAAGATTAAAGAGATTCCTTCCATGACTGAAATTATACACATAAAACAAAGGAGAAAATAGAAAAAAGAAGAGGGTTAAAGAGAACGAAAGAGAAGGAGAAAAAAAAGAAAAAAAAATCTGGGAGAAAGAGAGAAAATGGGGTTACATATTGATATAAACGGCAGAATTTGAAATATTATTTTTAGGCGTACAAAAACTGAATAGTGAATTTGTTGTTTACCTTGAAATTATCTAATGACATTTGTCGATTTATATATAATAAAAAAAAAACAATGAAAGGGATTTGCTCTCTTTTTTTTTTTTTTTTTTTTTTTTTTTTTTTTTTTTTTTTTTTTTTTTTTTTTTTTTACTTTAAAAGCTTATAGTTCTTGCATTTTTTATGATTTCATGTAAATTCAAAATTTTGATTGCTGCCTTTTATAGTTTTAACTTTTTTCACCAATGATACAGATTATTGTAGACTAATGATAACACTAATAATGTTATTGATAAGAACAGTTATGGCAATAGCAAAAAATATAATTGTGATAACAAAGATAACAATAATGACGATAATAAAAGTAATGCTATTCATGATGATAACATTGATAATGATAATGATAATGAGATTGATAATAATAATAATAATAATGATGGTGGTGGTGATGATGATAATGATAATGATAATAAACATTTTGATGATAATTGTAATGATAGTAACAATAACAATAATAATCGTAGTCAAAGTAATAATCATAATCAAGATAATAATGATAATAATGATAATAATAATAATAATAATAATAATAATAATAATAATAATAATGATGATGATGATGATGATGATAACAATGATAATGATAATGATAATAATGATAATAAGAATAACAATAATGATAATAAGAATAACAACTATGATAATAATGATGATAATAATGATAATGATAATAATGATAATAATAATGATAATATACATAAACAACCTTTTCCTGCCTCGCCATTATCTTGTCTTACTTCTTCTTACTTCCTCTGATTTACACACTTTTCTTTTTCTACCTCATTGCCCTCTTCCCTCTTTCTCTTTTTTGCCTTTTCACTCAGTACCCTTCGTTTTTTTCTGCTTTTATTTTTTCTTTTTTTGATTTGTTTTTTTCTTCCTCTCTTTTTTCCCTTTTTTCGTTTTTCTTCCATCTATCTTTTTTTTTCCTTTTTTATCATTTTCTTCCTCCTATATTTGTTTCTTTTTTCCTCTTCTTTTTGTTGTTTTTATCTTCCTATTTTTTTTATTCTTTTTTCTTACTCCTATCTTTTCTCCTTCTTTTTTTGTTTTTGTTTTTGTTTTGTTTTTTTCTCCTATCCTTTTTCTTTCTTTTTTGTTTTGGTTTTCTTCTTCCTTTTTTTTTCTTTTCCGTGTTTTTTTTTCATTGTTATTTTTTTTTTCATTCTAAATATTTTTTTTGCACTTCTTTTTTTTTTCTTCTTATTTTTTTCTTCTTTTTTCCCCCTCCTAATTTTTTTCCTTTTTTGTTTTTGTTTTTTGTTTTCTTCCTCCTATCTTTCTTTCCTTCTTTTTGTTTTGGTTTTCTTCTGTCTTTTTTTCTTCTTCTTTGTTGTTTTTTCTTCCTCCTATTTTTTTATCTTCTTTTTTTCTTCCTCTTATCTTTTTTTACACTCCTAATGCTCGCCTTTTCACCCCTCTCTCAGAGTGTTAATACATTTATCAGCATCTCTCTTTTCCTTTTTGGCTTTTATCTCTCTATTTTCTCTTCGCTCTTTGCTCTCTCCTGTCTTCTTTTCCTTCTTTTCTCTTCTTCCTTTTCCATTGTTTTCTTTCTTCTCTCCCTCTTCCTTTTTTCCTTCCTCTCTTCCTTCTTCCCTTCCCCTCCTCAATCATTCCTCTGGTCTCTTTTCTTTCTCCCCTCTCTCTTTTTTCATCTCTCTCCCCTCTCCCTTTTTCCTTTTCTCCCCCCCTCTCTTTTTCCTTTTCTCTCTCCTCTCTCTTCCCCTCACCCTAGGCTTTAATAGCCGGCCATTTCTGCTGGTCTTGTTCATGTCAAGCTGGCATGTCACTGTCTTGTTCCGTGTCAGGGGGATGGGAGGGGCAGGGGTACCAACTAAGCTGTACTTGTCAGGGCTACCAACTTCCAATGAGACACAGATTAACTTTAATGTTGTTGTAATTTTGTGCTTGTCTTGTTATCATGTCTACGTTTTTTTTTCTGTTCAAGATTTAGTATAATAAGCGTGTGGATATCTAGATCATGAAGATTGCTTTGTTTATTATTTTATCCGCATGTTCGTCGTGGAATAGCAAGACTTTTAACACGTGAATGTATATCCTCCTTATTATTCATAAGTCGAGCTCGCTGTCCCACTCGTAAATAAACAGAGATCTCACCCGGGGCAGCATCTCGGGGCACCGGCACTGTAGGCTGGCACCTCCACGTGCACGCCCGACCTGCCAGTGCCTCGTGGTCGGGTGCCATTGTCGGTGCCGCCCTGTTTGTTGACACTCCAGTGGCGGGGTCTTTGAGAGCAGGGGAGGCAGGGCTGCTTTACCTCCCTGTGTCCATCTCTCGTGTCTTCCTTCCCTCCTCCTTCCCCTGCTCTGTGTCTCCGTCTCTCTCTCTCTCTATCTATCTACTCCTCCTCCCCCCCCCTCTCTCTTTTCGCGTCTCTCTCTCTCTCTCTCTCTCTCTCTCTCTCTCTCTCTCTCTCTCTCTCTCTCTCTCTCTCTCTCTCTCTCTCTCTCCCTCTCTCTCTCTCTCTCTCTCTCTCTCTCTCTCTCGTCCTTACATCAGTACCAACTCTTTCTCTCTATGTAATCTCCTTGGGAAGTTATATAATACTTTTAATTCGTTCCACTTGTACCCTGTCGTTTTTTTCTTTTTCTTTCTTTTTTTTCTTTTTTCTCTCTTTTTTCTGTTTCTCTGCCTCGGAGGACATTTACTCATCGCCTGACATTCCCTCTCCTCTATGACTTGCATTTCTTCATTACTTTCCCTTCCATCGTAGTCTATTTCCTTTTCAGAGCTCGCTTTTTATTCTCCCAAGTCCCCTGTTTTATCAGGTTCTTGGACTTCGTTTATATATTTCTTCTCTTTCTGTGTCTTATCCTCCCTTCATCGATTCATTTTTTGTGTTTTTCTTCGTCTTCTTCTTCTCCTTCGACCATGATCCCCCCTTCCTTTCCTTACTTAATTATCATACATTCATTATCCTTCACTTTAGGATTAAGTGATTTTCAACCTTTATCCAAGTTTCCGTTAAGGGTTTAGATCCGTTTTCGCTATGAATTGGTAAATCAAATTGTTTTTTGAGGTAAGAAGCTGAATGTGACAGGTTATCCGTTATGTATTTATTTCATTGCTACTTTCATTCATGTTCATGCACGTTCGCAAGTGTGAGTACGTGTGTGTGTGTGTGTGTGTGTGTGTGTTCGTGTGTGTTTGTGCTTGTGTGCAATTCCGCGTTTTTCTAAATTCAAACCATACACCAAAGATATCCATCACTTCATAATGAACGAATCCCGAACCCCCCCGAAATTCAGGCAAGCAAACAAACAAACAA
>NC_091554.1:10954849-10959849 GCF_042767895.1 Penaeus vannamei
GGGTTAGATTATGAATATCAGTATTAAGTATCTTCATATATTTTTTTCCTTTGCGATATGTCACTCGCTAGCAAAGTGTAGTTAGGGAATACTGTTGTGTATAGAATATTGAGTGAACACGATATAACGCAGCTAGTCGCCCAAAGAACAAAATGAGTGATTAAAAACCTTTGTTGTTCTCTTAGAAACCAGTATTGTTGTTCTTCATTGTCTCAAATACAACAGACACTTCTTGGTTATTTATTTATTTTTTTTTTTTTTTTTTTGACTTTAACTTTTAGCGTTTTAGGTATTTGTAAAGTAGTTTATATTTTTTTTTTTTTTTTTATCTTTCGATTCTCCAGTCCTTTGGCGTACGTGGATATTGCAAGTTGCAGTTTGTTGAAGTTTTCTTTGTTTTGAAATTATGGATTTTTTTCTTTCTTTCTTTGTTTTTTGGCTGTTTTATTTTATACATTTGTTTAAGAGAGCCAGGATGGTATCAGGAAGTACCATTATAGACAGTGTTGTTTTAAAGATTGTAATCATGTCTTTTTTAAAACAAAAGAAGAAAAAAATTGTTGTTGTTTTTGTTGTTAAAGTCATAGGGATGGTGTGTGGCAGAAGGTTATACAATACTTCGAAAAAAACGATAATTTTTTCCCAGCGTGTTTGCTGGTTCCTCCCTACAGGTACTTTTATCTCAATTTAACAAAATTTACCCATGGAATTCAGTAAAAAAAATATAATAATTATTATAAAAATCGCTGTTTAATGAGTGAAAACAAATTCCTTTCAAGAGGAACAGTTTCCTATAAATAATTCTTTTTATATAGAAGGCAATACCTCTTAAGGTACGAGTGAGTAAGGGTCAAATTGCCACAAAACCTGTGTATATAAGTTGTAAGAAAGACAAAGGGTAAATCTAAGTCTGATGCGTTAATCTTTCAAAATAATGTTTGATAATGCCTTGATATCCGGCTGTAATATCACTTGCTCAGATCGCGATTAGTTAAGCATGGACATATCGCGATCTGAGATCTAGAAAATGTACATCATAATTAAATCTCTGAAATTTAATCTATTAGGGTTAGATTAGACCCACTTGTATAGCAGTTAAGTTATTTTTTTTGTTTTTGTTTTTCTATATCTTTTTTTGAAAGTCATCACTCACCTATAATGAGGTTGTAGCACCTGTTACCCGAAGTTTCATTTTTTTTTTAAATTAAGATAGTCATAATGATTATCTTCACGTAATGTTATTAATCGCTTAGGTACGTTCAATCCAAATGTTATACTTTGTTGAAAAATAGTTCATATTCCTTACATCGTCTTATATCCAATTCTATCTATCTACACAACTCTCTTTTTCTGTCATATATTTCATTATATCTCTCCCTTCGCCGCTATATATATATATATATATATATATATATATATATATATATATATATATATATATATATATATATATATATATATATGTATATATATATTTATATATATATATATATATATATATATATATATATATATATATATATATATATATATATATATACATATATGTATATATATATATATATTTATATATAGATATATGTATATATATATATATGTATATATATATATATCATATATATATATAAATATATCATATATATATATATATATATATATATATATATATATATATATATATATATATATATATATATATATATATGCGTTATCTCAGAAGTTTTCAGGAGTGCATACGTACAAGTTTGTAAAAAAATCTAAAAAAAAAACATTTCATGTTAAAGTATTGAGTATTAAAAACATGAAAAACGCCACATTGTTTTATTGTACCAATATCCATAAACGACATTCAAAGTTAAACAAACCAAAACAAAAACTGTAATCAAGAGAGAGAGAAAAAACACGAGTAAAGTGGATAATAATGTTCTTTCTGCCAATTGGACTTTTGAATGTAATAGAAATTTATATTACAGCAATTGCATTGAGACTGAAGGTAATGCTTATTCGGACATACCGATGTCCCTTATGCAGAAATAAAACGAAAAAATACAAAATACAAAGAATAAGTAACAAGTATTTGATAAAGAGAATGACTATGATAATAATTGTTATAATACTACTAACATTTACACCAATTCCAATAGATTATGGCAGAGCAATGATGAAAACAATGATAACTGAATTTGCTTTAATGCTGAAGTACATAATCAGATTCAAAATTTATTATTCCAGAAGTTACAATGTTTATTATTTTTACACAGAAATTGATAATGAAGAGTAATAAAAGTTACACGTAAATTAAATAGTATATTCCACTTCTATCACACTTTATCGTGTATTTGATAACGTGACTCTTGATAATTGCCTTTGATTTTGCTTTAGAGATGCTCAGGTTATAAATGTTTATGATATTTTGTGGGAGTTGGTTAGATATCATTACTATTATTTATAATGATAATAACAACAGTAATAATAACAATATTCATGATTTTTATTATTATCATCATCATCATCATCATCATCACTATTATTACAATTATTATTATTATTATTATTATTATTATTATTATTATTATTATTATTATTATTATTATTATTATTATTATTGTTGTTGTTGTTGTTGTTGTTGTTATTATTGCTATTACTATTATTATTATCATCATTATTAATGTTATTATTATCATTATTCTTGTTATAAAGATAATAAAAATTATCTACATATTTCCAAATTTTGCACTTCTATCTCGGCATATCGAAAGAATGGCAGGATTAGTATAACCGATAATGATTATAAAGTTACTAACGATTATGATAAGATTGCTAAGGATCGTGATTGTAACAACAATGATAATGAAAGTAACAATAAGAATGATAATGATAATGATAATAACAATGAAAATAATAATGATAATGATAGTAACAATAAGAATAATAATGAAAATGATAGTAACAATAAGAATAGTAATAATAATGATATTAACAACAATGATGATAATAATAGTAAAAATATAAAGAATAGAAACGACGAAGATAAAAATGATAATAATGATAATAATCTATAAGAGTTAGTAATGATTACAAGGGTAACTAAAAAACAGGAATAATTACATTGATAAATCATAATGATTTAGACAAGAATAACAATGATAACAATGATAATAATGATAATGAAAATAACAACAAAACGTACAATAATGAAGAGTAATAATGATAATGAATATAAAAGTTTTGATGATGATAATGATAATAGTAATATCAATAATGATCATATAGATGATAATAATAATAATAATGGCAATACAATTAATAATCATGGTAAAAATTGATAAGGAAGTTGATGATATTTTCTACAATGAAAATGATTATACTAATAATATGACATTAGACTCAATACTGATGCAAAACTATTGGCAACAATGACTAATAGTAATAATGATAATGATAATAACAATGGTGACAATAATTATGATAATAACATTAACAAAAGTGATAGCATTATCTATAGTTCTAACCATAATGAAATTAACAACAACAGCAACACCAGTAATGATGATAAAAATCAAAACAAAAATGATAATATTGATACCACCACCATTAACAACAACAACAAAAAATACAAGTAGAAAAAACAATAGAAATGATGTTAATAATAATAAAATCAGCACTATTAATGATGATAAGAACAAAAATGATATTAATATAATACTAAGAATAAAAAACAATAATAATAATGATAACAATAATAATGGCGATGATAATAGATTTGGTAATAATAATAACGGCAATAACGATAATAATAATAATAGAAAACTAATGATTGTGATGATGATAATCATGATAATGAAGATAATAACAATAATAGTAATAATAATGAATCTGGTAAGGATGATGATGATGATGATAATAATAGGAATGATAACAATGCTAGTAATGATAATAATAATAATAATGATAATAATAATGATGATGATGATGATGATGATAATAGTAATAATAATGATAATGATCATAACAATAATGATAATAATAATATTAATAATAATAATAATAATAATAACAATAGTCATGATAACAACAATAATAGTAATGATAATATTGGTAATGAAAACAAAAATGAAAATGATAATGAAAATGCGGATAATGGCAACTAGAAGCATTCGGAGAGCGGAGGTATGCGCATCTAAGGCACTCGTCTTCTGAAAATATATTTATAACTTTTTGTGTTATTCTGCTACGAACAAACGAACTAAGTAACTAACTAACACTACCACAAAAAAGAAAAGAAAGAAAGAAAGAAAAGGAAAGAAAGAAAAAAAAAGAAAGAAAGAAAGAAAGAAAAAAAAGAAAAAAAAAGAAAAAAAAAAAAAAAAAAAAAAAAAAATATATATATATATATATATATATATATATATATATATATATATATATGTGTGTGTGTGTGTGTGTATACACACACACACACACACACACACACACACACACACACACACACACACACACACATATATATATATATATATATATATATATATATATATATATATATATATATATATACATATACATATAACCTCGTTGGCGTAGGTAATGATAGAGATAATAATAACGATGATGGTGGTAATAACAATAGATTTAAAGAATATACAAATATTAATGATTTTGCCAATAATAGTATCCATAATTAACAGTATCAATATCAGCATCAGCAACAATAATAATGATAATGATAAAATTATAATTATAACAATAAAACTGATAACAATAATAGTGATATTTTCTATCGTCATCATTATCATTAGTATTGCGATTATTACTGTTGCTATTTCCATTATTATTATCATTGTTATAATGATAAAAAAATATAATGAGAGCCATGATAATGAAAATAACGGTAAATATAACGATGATGATATCAATAATGATATAGACAATATTAATTAGTATAATGTTAAAAATAATTATAATAACAATGATAAAGATAGTAATAAAATGATGATAAC
>NC_091554.1:10989849-11007728 GCF_042767895.1 Penaeus vannamei
CTAGTGCTTTTATAAGAAAAATTAAGATTAATTATTTACAGCACAATTTATTTCAAAAGCACATTATAGGTATTTTAAACTTTATTATTTAAAAGTTATGTATTGTATGAGGATTAAAAGAAACAGCTTAAAAGGTCAGCAAGATTAAGAATTTAAGATTTTTTTATGTAAGATATTTTATTATCCTACTTACAGAGTGTCATCTTTATCAGATGTGTAAAAAAAAAAAAATTGAATGTTATGTAATTGGCTGATTATGGGAATGCATTGTTTAAAGGTGGTAAGAAATGAAAAATATAAATATATTAAAAAATCTGAAAATACTCTGTTCTGTAACCAATTATCAATCTGTAGATCTCAAGAAACTTTACCAGTACCATATATTTGGTCTTTCGATTTGGAAGTAATAAAAGTGTCTCTTATAGGAGCTTGAAATGATTTTCGAAGTGAAGTTCCACAGACTTATTGATACATCCTATAGTTGGGGAACCTTCAGGGATGGCAAGTCTATTCATGGCATGTCTACAGTAATCTTAATTGCAGTTTCATCGGTTTGCAAACACAATACACAAAGTAAAACCTGAGCAGACATTGCAAGTTTAGGCAGCAATGAGTTAAAGTCACAATAGCATCATTAATGTCACTTGAGGCTGGATTTTATATGAGATGTTGTTAGCATAACAAAATAATATGCATCACAATATATTGCCTTTTCTTTGGGTAGGTGGTGGTAGGGGAGGATGGATGGTAAGTAGGGAAGCATGGAGAAAGGGAGGTTTGCCTTACATTTATAACAGTTTGTGAACAAAATTACAAATAGACTACAGTAACACAGAGATAGAGACACATTTTTGTTTTTATGATTAGAGGAAAAATTGTATCTGATTCAAACGTCATGATGCATTGTCTCTTTCTTACTGTGTCTGTGTTTCTCTTTTTGACTTTATTATTCACAGAAGACTTATGTATAGATGGAAGTTTGAATTTATACTATTTTGTGACCTAACCCTGCTTTAAAGGATATTTTAGTTTAGGTAACACCTTCAAAGTGCCTGATAACATCTTGTACTTGCAATATTGATCAAAATTTGAGGTACTGGACATTTTTAGCCTATGGGGGTTTGATAACTCCCTTTCTCAGAATTTCATATCTTAAATTCTGTTGGAGGATTCTGTGAGTATGATCCTTATTTTCAGTTACTCTTTGCAAAATTATAACACATTGCCGCTAAGAATATGTAACATCCATTGAAGTTTTGTTTTGTGAATTATGTTAAACTAAAATTAGTAGGGCTACATTACTTCACCTGATTTCTTATTTCCTTGAGTTTTCAGATGATTTTTTTCTAATGCTGTTAATGTTGGTTCTGTTGATATTATTATTGACATTATGATTATGATAATGCTACTAACAATACTGGTAACAGTGAAAGATAGAAAAGAGTATTTCCAAAACATTTAGCATTGAGTTAAATGTTTTTATTATTGATAATCACTGCTAATAAGATGAAACAAACAACCTTTTTCTTTATAGGAAGTTATGCATGAATTGTCGCTGTGGTATATACGATCATGAAGTTGAAGAGGATGATGAAGACATCGGGAAAATAGTCATTGGCAAGTTGTTTGATCGTCCACCTCGCACCAAGAAAGAAGAGATGGAATACTGCCATGGTAATATTACTGATTAAGTAATAAAGTAATTAATGATAATTTTGTGTTGCTGAACTTCATGAAAGAACAGGAATTTTTAGTGTTTGTGTGAAGTGTATGTTACTGTACTGAATTGAGCCATTTGTCGTATGTGAGTATTAGTTTTATGATTAAGAATGAGGACTATTTTGATAAGCTTGGTCTCAGTTCAGTTTCTTGTATATTGGCTTGCATAATCATTATATAGTGAAGACTCATATCAGTTGATAACATATTTGACTAAAGTATACAAAGTAGCCATTTTAAGAATAAAGAAGAGAGAATAATTAAGCGATTGTGTTTGGGCTCCATACTTCATTTAGTAAATAGGTCTATGACAAGTATTGTTTGGTTAAGCGCTAATGCGTTTGGTAATCTTTCAGGAAACAATTTGGAAATGATCAATGAAGAGACAGGGAAAGCAGAGAATGTCAAATTTGATTGGGTGCCACCAAATGTGGAGAAGTCTCTGGCTTCAAGATACATGGCTTTGATTCCTGTGGAGAAAAGGCCCATTGCTGGCACTGAGGTGTGTATGTCTGCAGAGTATTTGTGATTCTTACAGTAGATTTGGATAAACTTTTGTTGAAGTATATAATGAGGACAAGTCAGTTATTAAGATGTTGGTAGTTACTATAAAGAAGTGTTTGACTGCTGTAGGAAATATATGGTAATAAATATTCTATTTCAGGCAGCTAAAGAGCGCAAACGTCAGCTTGAGCAGCAGCTGCCCCTGTATGACATGGATGCTGCACAGCGTTGTGATAACTTACCTCCCGAAGAGTTGCAGAGCTTCCACGCTTACCTCGAGCGCATCAAGACCCAAGTGGCAGGGCAAGGCATGGTACAGGAAATTATTGGAGCACCAGTTTCAATGGCACAGCCTCTGCAGTCCCAGAGGAAGCCTGGCTCTAGTGCTCCACTGATGACAGGTGATATTGATGCTAATGGAAATATTGGCTATCAACCTGATTCTTCAGTGGGTCAGATGATGCCCCCTGGTTCCCATATGCCACAAGATAACATCCCAGGGTCACAGGGGCAATACAGAAGCCCAACTGGCAACCAGAATGATGACCAGGGGAACGTCAACGTGAACGATCCACGCTATCAGTTCCTGGGTGGAATGATTGAGGAGCCTTACCTAAATGTAACCAGCAGGCCAGAGGATCTAGTACATAGTGAGGCGTATGGTGGGAAGCTTGGCACTAGCAGGCCCCTTACAAGCTTGGCAAGAAACCAGCCTCTAGATAATGTTACAGCTGGGATGGCTAATCTTCAAGTGCAACCGCAGGTGAGTAGAAGCTCTTTTTTATTACTTAGGAATTCTAATACAATAGAGTTTTTGAGAGTAAATGGATTCAAAATATACATTATATCAGTATGATATATGGTAAAAAGATTGAGCTATCTATATATGGAAATCATATTTTCAACAGGGACAGGGAACTGAAAAAGGCTACATCCCAGGACAGGAGCATATTCCTGGTCAGCCTGGCTATGTACCAGGACAGCCAGGATATAAACCAGGTCAACCTGGCTCTCTACCAGGTCAACCAGGTTATACATCAGGACCTGCAGGTTCTCAGCCAGGTCAACCTGGATATGCTCAAGGCCAGCCAGGTCAACCAGGATATATTCAAGGCCAGCCAGGTCAACCCGGATATGCTCAAGGCCAGCCAGGTCAACCCGGATATGCTCAAGGCCAGCCGGGTCAACCTGGATATACTCATGGCCAGCCGGGACAACCTGGATATACTCTTGGCCAGCCGGGTCAACCAGGATATACTCATGGTCAACCAGGTCAACCAGGATACATGGCAGGCCAGCCGGATCAACCTGGATATGTTCAGGGGCAACCAGGTCAGCCGGGGTATTCACCAGGAAAGGGAATGCAGCAACAGATGCCTATGATGCCAGGGAACATTACAGCCGTGGAGGCAACTCAGGCTCCTTATGGTGCACGTGTGGACACCCTAACAGGTATTTCTTCATGTCATTGTTATTGTTTTTCTCTTTTTTTATATACTTATTTATTCTAAAATTGACTCTATATGTGTACATTATTTCATGATTTTTTCATGATTTTTTCTTGTGTTATCCTACAATATTAAAGGTATTTTCTCTCTGTTTATGGCTCTCTCTCTCTCCTTCTCTCTCTCTCTTTCTCTCTCTCTCTTTCTCTCTCTCTCTTTCTCTCTCTCTCTTTCTCTCTCTCTCTCTCTCTCTCTCTCTCTCTCCCTCTCTCTCTCTCTCTCTCTCTCTCTCTCTCTCTCTCTCTCTCTCTCTCTCTCTCTCTCTCTCTCTCTCTCTGTCTCTCTCTCTGTCTCTCTCTCTGTCTCTCTCTCTGTCTCTCTCTCTCTGTCTCTCTCTCTGTCTCTCTCTCTGTCTCTCTCTCTCTGTCTCTCTCTCTGTCTCTCTCTCTGTCTCTCTCTCTGTCTCTCTCTCTGTCTCTCTCTCTGTCTCTCTCCCTGTCTCTCTCTCTCTCTGTCTCTCTCTCTCTCTCTCTCTCTCTCTCTCTCTCTCTCTCTCTCTCTCTCTCTCTCTCTCTCTCTCTCTCTCTCTCTCTCTCTCTCCCTCCCCCTCTCTCCCTCCCCCTCCCTCCCTCCCTCCCTCCCTCCCTCCCCCTCTCCCTCTCCCTCACCCTATCCCTCCTTCCCTCTCCCTCTCCCTCTCCCTCTCCCTCTCCCTTTCTCTCTCTCCCTATCTCCCTATCTCCCTATCTCCCTCTCTCCCTTCTGCCCTTCTCCCTTTTCCCACTCTCCCCCTCTCCCTTCTCCCCCTCCTCCCCTTCTCCCTCTCTGTCCCTCTCTCCCTCTCTTCTCTCCCCCCCCTCCCCCCTTCCTTTGTCTATTCCTTTTCCGTCCTCCGTTCCTCCCCTCTTCAATACCATTTCATCTTGCCCCCCTCTCCTCTCCCCCCTTTTCTCCTCTGTCTCTCTCTCTCTCTCTTCCTGTCTCTTCCTTTTTCTCTCTTCTTTTCTCTCTTTTTTTTCTCTTTCTATTTTTTCCCTCATTGATTAAGAAACATATTCAGGTAGATATGAAATGTTGCCTAAAACTTACATTATATGATAAGTGAATTCCTTACATTGTATGCATCAATTTGTGTAATATGTATAACTTGTGACACTTATAGCTATTTATTTCTGTTTAAGATGAGAACATACATTGTATGTATTCACAAATATATACCTGGTTCTAACAAGGTATATAATTGTATATACCTTGTTAAAATAAATCTTTGAGAAAATGAATCACATTTTAAGATTTTTGTTTCCTTTGTAGGTGGGTCTTCCATTGCTCCGGGGCAAGATGTAAATGTGCTCTTCCCAGGGGAAAGTCAGATCATCGGTTCCCAGGCAGGCAACACTGCCCCCTCGGGACAGAAGAGCAAGTTCTCCTGCCAATATTGCAACCTCCCGATGAATGTTGGAGATGTAGCCATCTTCTGTGAGCGGGCTGGGCAAGATAAGGTTTGAGCTTTGTGTGCAATTTTTTGGAGTCGGAGTGTGAATATAGGTATTTTAATATAATTTGATACTGACTGCTCATGTACTTGTAACTTGCAGTTGATTGCTGTAGCAAAATCTTTATCTTAAAACTTCTTTTGTCTGTGCCTGATACAAGGTTATCTCTTATTATTGATGTTTTTTTTCTATATTTACATAAACATTTGTTAATCATCCTGTTTGTTTTTAAGAACTAGAGAATATATTAATGCTGATGAAGGGTGTCTCTATAAACAATGTTTGGGAATAAGCCAAACATTAGGCAGCTGACCCCAATATTTATAACTTATAGGTATTTTAAACTACTTTTTGTTCTGTTATTCATTTATATGGGTATAAGTAAGTTGATTGGAGATCTGGAGGTCTGAGTGGAAAGCCTTTCTAGCTCCCTCATCAGCAGAGATGTAGGGTGCTTGATGAAGTCTCCAAAACCCGCAGGACTTGGCTGATTATTTGGCCAAGGGTGTGCCTGCTGTTAACTATTCAAGGCTACTACAACTTTAAGATGCCCCTGTTTTTCCAGTGTTGGCATCCTGCTTGCTTCTGCTGCTTTACGTGTAAGGAGTTGCTAGCTGACTTGATCTACTTCTACAAGGATGGAAACGTGTTCTGTGGACGTCATTTCACAGATGCTGCAGAAATACCAAGATGTAAAGCATGCGATGAGGTATGACTGACATCTTTGGTTTAATTTTTCTTCCTTCTCTTTCTCTTGATGCTTTTGACTTTGCAGGTATTGAAATGAAGGCCAAGAACTTACCAATTGTAAAAATCCAAAAATAAGTTTAATTTTCAAACACCAGGTAATGTATTAATCCGAAGGTCATGGGGATGGTATGTATGTATGTGCCATGCCCACTGTGAGTTGATCTATTAATTTTTTTTACATGTAGATGCTCCACAAGTACTACGTAAACAGTGAGCCAATTACAAGTATTACCTGTCTCACCTGTTTACCCTTTTTCTTGATTTTTGAAAATATTTTCTGGTATTCAATATTGCTGTTAGTAATGTTAATAACACTATTATGATTATAATGTCTATGATTAACATAACAGCAATGATATTGATAGCATTAGTAAAAAAAAAAACATTTCCACAAACTCAAGGAAAGGTGAGATCAGGTGATGAGGATACAAGGTCAACTGATTGACTCCTTTGTGGATAAGCAGTTCCAGAGCAATCTTTGTACAGAGACATATTCACAAAACAATACTACAGTGAACATAACATTTTCCTAGAGACTCTGGGTTAAGTATATACAGTTTGTGTTAGACTACCTCAGGAAAATACAGTTAATAGTTTAATTTGGGATTTTCTTTTTAATTTTTGTAGTCTACTTATATTTATAAATGACCTTCTACCCTACTTTCCTCCCATGTATTATCACTTAAAAGAACTTATTTACACTTAAAGGTTTGATATTTGAAGAGGTAACTTTGTGAATTTAATTCCTTGTAATAATATTCTTGCTTGCTTGAAGAAACTAATTTATTTGATAATCATTGATTAGATCGTGTGAAATTGCAATTATGCCCGTAATGTTTCTCCTTGCATTATGAGCAATTTAATTTTCATTGTCTTATAATCTTAAGTAACTTTTTTGAATTCATCATATATATAAATCTCATTGGGGTAAGTTTTGTCAAAAGTCAATTAAACTTTAACTGAACTTTGGAATCTTGAAAGTAGGCATCTTTGTAATATTTCATATAAGTATAAATGATTTCAGGAATGTCTGTAGTGATGGAAAAGTACACTGAAGTTTGCCATTGTTAATCTGATTGGAAAATAATTGGTCACTGCTGATTGTAACTATTTATGTCACTGACTTTTATATGAGTGATTCATTTATTTTTCATTCACCAAATACCCTAGTTCATGTTAATGACGACAGTAGAATCATTAGGTTTGGTATGAATATTTTTGTCTTATATTATGCATTTGCTTCATTTTAGTATGATTGATTGTCAAAACATTTCATCTGAAAAGAGCTAATATCAAACAGTACTTCATTTCTTTAAGTGTGATGTTTCTATTCCAGTGCACTCCCTGTATTATGAGTCTCTACCTAAGATTAGTAGACAAGAATGAATATTACCGAAGATGGAATTTGTGTTGGTGATCATGAACATGTGTATTTTTTTTATTGTAAAGTAAAAGTTTTTAAGTGTGTGTTGATTGATTTGTGAAATTAACACACTTTATGTTAGAGTATTTTTATTTGCAAAAACATCTTCTGTTAATTAACAAATGTATGATGCATAGCATTCTTTTTCATCACCAGCTGATATTTGGCAACTCATGGACAAGGGCTGATGGATTTGACTGGCATATCCACCACTACAGCTGTTATATGTGTGATTTGGAATTGGCTGGACAGCGCTATGTACCAGACAAAGAAGGATATCCGTATTGTCTTCCCTGCTACATGGCATGCTTAGCCAAGGTAGGAATGAAAGCAATTTTGTTTCTTTTGGGTTATTTTGAACTCATTCTAAGTTAGTATAAGACTTGGGAAAAAGCTTTTTGATAAGAGCATACTCAGTCAGTTTGATTGGAAATACAATTTTCTGGCACTGCACTGTCCCTAAATTCAAATTTTAGTTGTTTAGATGCTATTATTCTTTAATTATATTCCATCTGCTAAATATAAACCAGATAATTATATTGATTCCACTGACCTAGATTATGTACTCTTAACCTCTAATGGTTAAGGTACAGAGATATCCAGGAAATCACAGTGAGACTGTATGTAAAAGACAATACACCTTAATATAGCGAGTTGTGCCAAAGCTAACATTTTGATCACACTGTCATAAACTTTTACTATATAATCATTCATTCTCATCTGAGATTGTATGAAAATTCAACATCCCTGGACTGAATGATGGGGGCAGTGAGAGCTGTTATCTTGTGTTTTCTACAATTGGTGTCAGGCTTGTTTCGATGCACCATTCCATCAAGTTATGGCTGTATACATTTTCTCTGGTATTTTCTTATTCTTTAGGTTTTTATGGGTTACTGAAAACACTTTATTGTAAATAACCATCAACTGATGTTCTTTGATACACTGTGGTACTCATTGGTGAATTTTTAAGAACTTATTGGGTCATTGATATTTCCGATAATCCAACATATTCCCTTCCTATTTTTCTCTATTTCTTAAAGGGAGTGGGGAACTGTTGGCAGAGATTGAATGTCAAGGGGATTACTGAATTTAGGTTGTAGACTTGATGAACTTGCACATTTCCAGATGTGTGAGGCCTGCGAAGAAAAGATATCCCCAGAGATGAATCGCTGTGGACATCGAGGCTATTTTTACCATGCCAGTCCCCAGTGTTTCAAATGCTACTCCTGTAAGATACCGCTGATGGGCAAACGTTTCAAAATGTCCAAGAACTGGGTTTTCTGCTCCAATGAATGCATTGAAGCGGCTGCTGAAGCCTTAGCCGTTAACCCAAATCCCAAAATAAAGCCAGAGTGAGAAATCATGGGATGTATTGTCACACTTTGCTGAAATACAGTGAAGAAGGTATTGCTTTATAATAAGAAATGGTCCATAGCACACTACATTCTAGGTGAAGCATTTTTTTTTCTTTTACCCTGTCTCTTGCTTTGTGATGATACATGATGTGATATTTACTACTTACATTTATAGATGATGTGCAAAGATGGTCCCATTATTACTCTTCCATACTTAAGTTTAATGAAAACATTGATTGTGATACGGTTGATATCCTTTACCTCTACAAACCACAGGTTGCTTTTGGTTGCAATATTATGTATATTTTATATAATAAAACCAAAGCTGCAATATACAACACTAAGGTCATATGCATCAGAAAGTGCAATGGTATCTTACGGATGAATTATTGTTCGTTTTCGGGAAAGAACAGCAAAAAATCAAAATTACATGTGAAAATGCAGTATCATTTCTTAGTATAAAAGGTATGTATTTTCTCGTATCCGTATGTAGATAGATTGCGTTATTCTTGCTGTTATCTTTGTATCATTATTTTTATGACTATAATCATTGCTCTTTTGTATTATTATTATTATTATTATTATTATTATTATTATTATTATTATTATGATTATGATTATCATCATTATCATCATTATTGTTATTATTATTAATGTTCTTCTTCTTCTTCTTCTTCTTATTATTATTATTATTATTATTATTGTTGTTGTTATTATCATTATTATTATTATTATTGTTTTTGTTGTTATTATTATTATTATTGTTTTTGTAGTTATTATTATTATTATTATTATTATTATTATTATTATTATTATTATTATTATTATTATTATTATTATTGTTATTGTTATTGTTACCATTATTGATATACTAACTGTGTTATTATTATATCATCATACACATAAGTGGAGAAACAGAAATAAAACATGATTATGATGATGATAAAGATAACAATATTGATAATGATGATGATTTCAGTCACTTTTTTTGATTATATGAATTTCATGATTATTGTATTTATTTTCATTATAATGGATTGGCAGTATTAAAGGTAATGAAATTGAAAAGAAAAAACTTTTCTTCGGGGATATTCAAGAAATAGGGTAAATAGGGGAAGTCTAGTAAGCTCAGTAATTGATTTCTTGGTGAATAAACTTCAAGAACCATATAACTTGAAACATGATAGATGAAATGTTTGAATTGCTTGTAAATTTACGCAATCAGGGTATCGGTGAGGTCCTAGATGTAATTTCAGCGTACATTATCCTACAGTAGACTTTCTCAGAGTGTCTGTTATGATTTTTTATTGCGATACGTTTGCTCCATTTTCTGTGCCATTGCATCATTCTGTTCTGTTCAGTTGATGTAATCGATTCTGTTTAATTGCAAAGAATATTGTGTATACATATATTCTGTGATTTTTTCCTTATGAGTGCTATGATGCTTTATCCTTAGGCAGCTATTGTTTATTCAGTCGGAGAAATAGGTTGAAAGTAACAAGTGATGTTGCAGAAATGTGTATCACTACATTGTTTGTCCATGCCAGAAAACGTGCCATTATACATTGGTTTTTGAAATATTACTTCTGTAGTTTGCAAAGTTTGCACATGGATGTGTGAATATTTTTATGAATTTAGATTACTTAAATTTGGTAAAGCTGTGATTATATTCCAGTCACTGATGATAAAGTTAAATGATAGACTATGACATTGCAGGTTTGTCAAATGTTGTGAGAAACAGTATATTATGTGAAGTATATTATTTTCAGAGATTAAGATTTGAATGTTTTGTCTCTTTGATAATGTGAACATTATTACCCACTGCTGCTGAAATTGGGAGTACTTGTTCATATATAACCTTTATGATCAGATTTTTTTCCCCAGTGAAATAAATTTTCTCAAATTCCGCCCAGGTTGTTTTTAGTGAAGTTTGGAAGGCAGTGGAGGGTTTTATACTTAATATATTTAGTATATTTTAAAGTATGTGATGACGGTTTTCATTGGATTTCTGTGAAAACAAGGAAAAATATATATATACTTCACTTTTGATTCATAGTTTCTTCATAGAAAATGTTCTGCTTTTTGGGGAGCTGGAGAAGCAAATCATATTGTATTTTTTATATTAGTTTGGAACAGTTGAAATATTGTTCTATGAAGTATATTAGACAATGGAAAAAACTCTCAGCTTTCAGTTTTTGCAATTTGGAAATGCTATTTGGGTGATTATAATTGCATATCAGTGCTAATAGTAGCATTGAAGTTATTTGTGTTCCTAATTACTATTCTGTACTGGTATGAAGTGTCCTTACCTGGGAAAAAGAGTATCCATGTGTATATGTTTAGATTTAATACAAGGTAATGAAATAAAAGAGTTTATAATTCTTCATATCTTATGGTTTTATTATTATCCATGTTTCTGCTATTATGCAGGTGAGCTACATTTGTCTTTCAATATTGTATGTTGTACATGCTTAATTAAAACTAAATTTACGGATTACAGGAAATACATGGATGCTGAGAGTAAAATCAGGCAGAGTTGTACGCAACAAATGTAAAAAATATTTTCTTGTAAAAGTTGCCTATTTTTCTTAACTGCTTGAGCATTAGCTTCATTCATTTGGTTTGTATAGGTTCAGGACAGACAAATATATATTCAAACATCGATAATGTATAATTCTTCTTAGTTAATGTATATCAATGTACATTAAACATATTGCCTCTAACCTATGTTTATGTAGAGAATGAACATCATTCAACAGTAATTAATGGAAAACATAGTAGTCTCAATGAAGCACATAATAGTAAATATCCTAATGACTATGCAGCTCATATATTTTTCTTGCAGGTATTAAGCACATTTTTGTTTATGTATTGTTTAGTATGTCACCTCCACTTCCTTTTACTCTGCACATGTACCAGTATGTGAACCACCAGTTTTGAGTCATTTATCTGTTACCCCCCTATTGATATGCATTTTGAATACATTTAAAACTGGCAATTAATGCAATGGAAGTGGAATGGACACTACTACATACTTATTTTATGTATCTGTGCAAATGTATGATTGTTTGCAAGCATGAAATCAATAGTTACACATTTTCTCAATAACCCTTGTATATCTTCTGAGCTATTCAGTCTATTATAAAAGGATATTTGTTTAACCAACAGGTAAATGATATCTACACCATTTGTAAAACTTACAAAAAATAAGTAAAGTTGTGTCTACACAAGGGTCAGAGCTTTTACAGGCAAACATTGTTACCAAATCACGTATTTCACTTGTTTGAAAGATAGTTGGTGGGCACATATGGAGATGAAACCATAAGGAAATACAGACAAACCATCAAAATGTGCACACCTGGTTTTCTAGTGTGGAAACAAAACAAGTGTGCTCTGTGGTGGCCAAAGCCTGATACCTGGGAACAGCTCTGTCTCTTATATGGACACAGTTTGAGCATTATAAATTTAATGTAAAATAAATGAACTTGGGAATGTCACAAGAATCATAATACAACTTGGGGATTCAGGCTATCATTACCATGGATTTCATAATATTACTTAATTATAATTTTTACTTAATCTTTCAGTAGTACCTACAAGATAGTGAACATATTCAACCCATAAAAAGGAATGCCTTGGGGTAATTTCAGCAGTTATAAATGCAATATGTCTGCTTTGCTATAGCATCATCCCATAATCCCACTGCTCTTCTTTTGAACCTTATTTGGGATACATACTATTTTGAGGAAAGTAATTTTGCATCGATTAAGAAAAGGGATAAGGAATTATGATCTTCCCAACAAGTAGTAGAAAAGAGAGTCTCCAAAGCAAATGCCATACAAGACAATATATACTCCCAGATTTTGTTCCCAGAAGAGAAGTAAGATTATGGATTGCTTGAAAGTAAGTCTTTTTACGTGTTGAGCCAGGAGCTTGTGCGAATGTGGTGACTATAAAGGTCGCAAGCCATGGAGAACATGTTCAAAACCTCAGTTTGGTAGTGCTCATCTGAAAGCACACTTAGGTCTGTGGTTTGATCCTGTAGAGAGATATCTGCTTTAGTACTTTATAAAGTTAAATTCCTTTAGTCATGGTTGAAATGAAATATTGTTTCCTAAAACAGTTATTACTGTATGGAGAATTGTTTATTTAAGTGTTTTATGATAAATCCATTTAGAGTCAGAAGTGAGAGGAAATATCTTAATTTGAAAAAGATATATATGTACTTATACATAAATTAAGAAATTACACCAATAACAGTTACTGAAAACTTACCTTAAAAAGAAGATCCTTTGATGAGAAATACTCATAAAATAGTCTAAAGAAGGAATCAGACTTTCCAAAGTTTTGAGCAGCAGTCAACATCAGGTGTCTCATGTTCTCTTTGCTAGCACCTGTCTCCGTCTGCCGTGTCACAATCTGCAGAAAAGAAATTTCATTATGTGAATTATGAAAGGGTTCAGTAAATAGTAAAAGGGTTGATTAATTCACCAAGTACAGTCATCATTTCACACAACTGGTCTCCCTATCACTCATCATCGCTCATCACACCCATGGTAACTCACCTAAGAGGCTCATCATTACTTTTCATACTCCTGGTCACTCATTCAGCAGAATGACTCATCAATGCTTGTTACACCTAATTCCCATGGCCTAATCACTTGACCTTCTAATTATCACTCATAACATCACCTGTTACTCACCACATTAGCAGGAATCCGTCCAAGATTACACTCCTTAAGGTGATCTTCATGGACAGGAGCAACGCCATTAGGACACAGTAGCTGATAGTCATCACTGTTGAAGATATCAAGTTGGTCTGTGTCTGGAAAGAAAACATATAGTTGGTATGGTCATGTTGGTAGATGTGGATTGCATTGAAAGGAGGGTCATGGTACTGGATGTGGGGAAAAAGTGAGGAGGAGGAAGACAGGAAGAATGAAAGATGCAAGGAAGAGGAAAAGAAAAAGAAGGGAAGTTGTGAGGAAGAGGGGAAGATGCAAGGAAAAGGTAGTGGGGAATATGTCAGGAAGATAAAGAGGAAAAGATGTGAGGAAGAGGTAGTGGGGAAAATGTGAGGAAGATAAAAAGGGGAAGATGCAAGGAAAAGGAAGGGGGGATGAAACGAAGAAGAGGAAGTGGATGGACTGCGAGGAAGAGTGTATGTTGATGATAAAGGTCAGCAAAGCAGAGACTGAAGAGAGGTCAAAGTGAAGATAGCTGATCAGCACCAGTGGCCAAAATTATCAGAAGGAAAAGCAGAAGAAGAAAAAAGAAGAGAAAAAGGTAGCAAAACAACTGTATATCTTTGAGAATAGATAATTTATTAAATATGGCTGGAATGATGATGATTATAAAAACATTAGCAATGATAATGATAATAATAATGATGATAAAGATAAGAAAATAATATTAAAAATAAAAACCATATTCTGATACTTAAAATCTCATTTACCTGTAGGTTCAGTTGCAGGGTATTTGACGAAGGCCACGTCCTTGTGTCCTAAACTCAGACATACGTATGCATCTCTGAAGCTTTCAAAGAACTTGCTCGAGCCACTGAGGCATTCCTTCAATTCGGCATCAATTTCATCAGCTGTTGTGCCATCTGTGTTGAGAATAATTTTTGTGTTTATGATAATTTTGCATTTATATTTTGTCTTAGAGTATCTTAGATGTCTTGGAATGTAGATATTAATTTTTCTAATTTCAAACAATTCATAAAAAAATTCTCTAATGCTTATTTCAGTTATGTACATGTCAAGTGCCACCAAATGCATTTGTTGTGGGACTTCAAATAATATACTGCCAGTAGATTACTGACCTTGAAAATATTATATCCTATTATTGTACAGAAAATGTGGAAAGTCTTCATACTGTTACTCTCACTTACTTCCTGATTTCTGACATGACGTTTTACCAGCCAAATCACTTGTTGAGTTGATTCCTGATGACTTTGAAACAACTGCCAACAGATAGTAAAGACTGTCTTTGGCTTGGCCGTAGTTCTCAGACAAAAGGCTTACTAGGTTGTATGCTCTGCAGAAGAATGACAAAGAAAACTTTATATGACTCCATACCATTTGTTTCAGACCCAAGAAAAGGTAAAAAACAAGTATATTCTTTCAAACCTAAGAAGTTAAAACACAAGTATATTCTTTCAGACCTAAGAAGTTAAAACACAAGTATATTCTTTATAATGAAAGTACACAGAACAACAACAATACTGTATATATCAAATGAATAATCAAATACAGAAAAAAGTGTATTCATCATGCAAGACATAATACAAAAAGTTACATACTGCTGCTTGTTGAATCTCTGCTTGTCAGTGAGTGTCATGATATCTGCTTTGTTGCGAGTAATGAGGTTGAGACAATCATTGAGGGTGGTGCCCATGACACATTGCAATGGAGGAGAGACGCCACGCAGCTTGAGAACAGCTTGCAAGTCTGTGCATTTGCTCAACTCGTCCGCTTGTATCGTGCATAGTCTCACTGGTTTCTCGGGACACATTTCCTCTGCCTCCACGATGTTCATCTGTGCTGTTGGGTGGTGGAAGAGAGTTAGGCTTGTTAAGAGCATAGGTAAAAGAGGAAATTTTGTTTGGCCATATGTGTGTAGGGAAGGGGATAGCAGAAGAGTTTTACTAACATGAAAAAGTAAGTCTTCATAATGAGAAATCATTTTTGTTGTCTGTCATACTGTCATATATATTGTATTTATAATAGTGTGAACAAATGAATTTACAGTGCTGGACAGACAAACATAAATTACAACCTTAAGAAGCAACTCACTCTTGCCGTAGAATTCCCGAGTGGTGACGTTCACCAAGATGGGGAAGATGTCCTGGAGGTTTTGCTTGATTCCGAGTGTGCTGGAGTACCACTTGCGAGCTTTCAAGTTCTCCTCGCCCTTGAGCCTTGCCTGTGTCAGTGCTGAGAACAACTTCTGGGCCTTGGAGTCGCTGTCAGGAAAAGGCTAGATTTGAGTTTGGGTCGCGAGAGTGAGTGAGAGGTCTTACGTTTTTGTGATTTGTCTGATTTATTGGAGTTTATTTGAATTATCTGTCTGTCTGCTTTGCTGGATGTTTGTTATATTTAGCTGTCTGTCTGTCTCTTTCTCTCTCTTTCTCTCTCTCTCTCTCTCTCTCTCTCTCTCTCTCTCTCTCTCTCTCTCTCTCTCTCTCTCTCAGTCAGTCTCTCTCTATATATCAGTCAGTCTGTCTGTCTGTCTCTTCATCAGTCTGACTATCTGTCTGTCTGTCTCTTCATCAGTCTGACTATCTGACTGTCTGTCTCTTCATCAGTCTATCTGTCTGTCTGTCTCTCATTCATTCATTCAGTAAGTCAGTCAGTTCCATCCTTTCTCTCGTTAACTCACCTGGCATCCACCGAGGTGACGTAAGCATCCCAGGGTCGTGCTGCCCAAAAGCACTCATCAGCCTCTGAGGAGAAGATGGACACCACTCTATCGTCACGACAGAGCAGACCGTAGTCCTCGGAGTTGAAGGCGCGGGAGTCCTTTGGGTTAAAAGGAAGGAAAGGTGTCAGGTTAGTTGTGGGAGGGAAGTACAGAGGAAGAAGGGGGAAGGGGGGAGGGTATGAGAGTGAAGGAGGGAGAGTGGGTGGGTGAGGGAGAGGGAAGGGAGGAGGGAGGGAAGGAGAGGGAGAGGGAGCATAGGAAGGATGGATGGATGGAGGGAGGGAGAGAGGGAAAGAGGGAAAGAGGGAGAGGCAGAGGGAAAGAGGGAGAGAGGGAGAGGGAAAGAGAGGGAGAGGGAGAGGGAGAGGGAGAAGGAGAGGGAGAAGGAGAGGGAGAAGAAGAGAGAGAGGGAGAAGGAGAGTGAGAGAGAGAGAGAGAGAGAGAGAGAGAGAGAGAGAGAGAGAGAGAGAGAGAGAGAGAGAGAGAGAGAGAGACAGAGAGAGAGGAGACAACAACAAAAATAACAAAAAAGAAGAAAAGAACATGACCAAGAATCATAATACGAAAAGAAAAACAAGAGAAAAACGCATCAGCAACTCGATCAACAACAAAAACCCGGCCCCCAAACCCACCCGGAAGAAGTCCTGCACCACCGACAGCTTCGAGAAGGCCACGTCGGCGCCTCCCTCAGTCAGGCAACGCAGGGCCCCCGTGTAGCCTGCGTATTCATCGTTCTTGTCGCATCTCTTACTCCTACACATGGAGCACATGGAGGAGTATTTGTTCTCTGGAGGGGAAGGCAGAAGAGATGGGGGTGAGGGTTTATTTTGTCGAAATTGGTGGGGAAAGTTGACTTTTTATGATTTTATGTTGTTTTCCATGGGCATATTGATGTTGGTTTGGTATTTATGTTGGTTTTCGTATTCTCTCTTTATGTTGTTTTGGTTTAGTTTTCATGTTAGATTTTATTGTTTTGCATTGGTTTGTTTTTTTATGTTAGTTTGGTTTACATGTTAAGTTTTATGGTTTCATGTTCATTTGTTTTTATGTTGGCTGTTATTTTGGTTAGGTTTTCGTGTAGGTTTTCATGATATACTTTATGGTTTTATGTTGGTTTGGTTTTATGAGTGTGTGATTGTTTTAGTATTGGGTTTTGTGTGTGTGTGTGTGTGTGTGTGTGTGTGTGTGTGTGTGTGTGTGTGTGTGTGTGTGT
Organism: Penaeus vannamei; assembly: GCF_042767895.1. Taxonomy (NCBI): domain Eukaryota; kingdom Metazoa; phylum Arthropoda; class Malacostraca; order Decapoda; family Penaeidae; genus Penaeus; species Penaeus vannamei. The sequence goes on from NC_091554.1 coordinate 11,007,177, forward strand.
GTGTGTGTGTGTGTGTGTGTGTGTGTGTGTGTGTATGTGTGTGTGTGTGTGTGTGTGTGTGTGTGTGTGTGTGTGTGTGTGTGTGTGTGTGTGTGTGTGTGTGTGTGTGTGTGTGTGTGTGAAAAAGAGAAATAGAGAGAGAGAGAGAGAGAGAGAGAGAGAGAGAGAGAGAGAGAGAAAGAGAAAGAGAAAGAGAAAGAGGGAGAGGGAATGGAGAGGGGAGAGGGTGAGGGAGCGGAGAGGGAGAGGGAGAGGGAGAGGGAGAGGGGAGGGAAAGGAGAAGGGAGAGGGAGAGGGAGAGGGAGAGGGGAGGGAAGGGAGAGGGAGAGGGAGAGGGTGAGGGTGAGGGTGAGGGTGAGGGTGAGGGAGAGGGAGAGGGAGAGGGAGAGGGAGGAAGAGGGAGAGGGAGAGGGAGAGGGAGAGGGAGGGAGAGGGAGACGGAGAGGGAGAGGGAGTAAGAGTAAGAAAAGAAAAGAACCAAAAGGAACAAAGATGAAGAATAAGAAAAAGAAAATGAGAATAAAAAATGAAAAGAAGAGAAAAGAAGAGGAA
>NC_091554.1:11040728-11048228 GCF_042767895.1 Penaeus vannamei
AACAGATCTTCTCTTCTTACTGTTATATAAGGGTCAAAATTGATCACCTTCGTTGCGTCATCTTCCATAACACCCTGCAGAGACTGGCAGTAATTCCCCTGTATAATATTATGTAATCTATGCAGTATATAATGTAACGTGTGAGATTATGTCCTGCATGCGATATATAATGCGATCTATGAATTTCTGTAATCTTTTAAAACTGAATATGTGATGTGGTGTTTTGTAGAATTACATAGAGGTTGTATACAATTGTTCAGTGAATGTTGTGGTTTCCTTTATACTGAATAATCTAGATTCTAATTACATGTGTGGTGTATAGCCCAAGTCATATAAAAAAATCATAATATTCAATGATCTTTCTTCACATTTCTGTTGCTCTTATATCTTACTTCTTTAGGAACTTAGAGTATGATTAAATCCATCTAACATTTCACATAAGCTGCCAAATAGAAGCATTTCGACACCAGAATATCCTAACATAGGGTATGTGAACTATGGAAATATTTTTTTTCAGTGCGTGATATGTATTTATATTTACCCTACTATCATAGTTGTAAGTAAATAAAGAATTCATTGCAGAGTTGTTTTAATATACCTACTGGATCTGTGACTTATTGGTCACTATACTGTACAAGTAATGTATTGATACAGACAAACGGAAGAAAAAGAAAAAAATAATTGATTAACCTAATTATTTTATTAGCTGTCAACATTATCAGTATTATGATTCCTGTTCCTCATAATATTACGCTAGATAATATCAATATTTCTTTCCGGTCATTATTTCTGTCATAAAAACGATTATCTTTATTGCTATAGCAATTATTTTCATTATACTGATGATAATAACAATGGTTTTCCTTATAGAACTGACAAAATATTATCATAACCACGATATCAAGAAACAAAATAACAACCGATTGAACAATGTTGAAAATAGAAATGATAATAATGACAATGACAACGACATTAGAGATAATGATATGGCTCATAGTGATAAGGATGTCAGTGGTAATAGCTAAAGATTATAATGATAATGATAATGGAAAATGACATTGGTAATGATTATATATGATAACAAGAGAGATGAAATAACAATTATAGTGATAACAGAAATAATTACAAAACCAAGGACAATGATAACTACAGTGAAAAAAAATGAGGATTATATTCATGTTGATGATAGTAATGATGATAACAATGGTAATAATGATAATTGTGATGAAGAAATTCAAAATAAAGACAATAATAATGATAATGATAAAACATAATTATAATGATAATGGTAAGGATAAAAATATGACGATAATAATGATAATTACAGCAATGAAAAAATAGGATAATAATGATGATTATATCAACGATGATGATACTGATAATGATAATAATAATCCTGATAAAGATAATGATAATGTTAGTAATTATTATGGTGCTGATTATCATTATTAGAATGACAATGATAATGATAATAATGATGATAATAATGACAATGAAAATAAATGTTAATAATGCTAATACCATAAGTAGTAATAATGGTGATACTGCTGATGGGAAATGGTAATAATGATAATGATAATAATAATGATAATGATAATAATATTAATGATAATAATAATAATAATAATAATAATAATAATGATAATAATAATAATAATAATGATAATAATAATAATAATAATAATAATAATAATAATAATAATAATAATAATAATAATAATAATAATAATAATGATAATAATAATAATAATGACAATAATAATGATAATAATAATAATGATAATAATAATAATAATAATAATAATAATAATAATAATAATGATAATATTAATAATAGTAATAATAATGATAATAATGATAATAATAATAATGATAACAATACTAATGGCAACAATAACAATGATGATAATAATAATAATGATAATGATAATAACAATAATAATAATAGTAATGAAAATATTGATGATGATAATGATAGTAATGATAATGATAATAATGATAATAATAATAATGATGATGATAATAATAATAATAATAATAATAATAATAATAATAATAGTAATAATAATAATAATAATGATAATGATAATAATAATAATGATGATAATAATGATAATAATATGATAAAGATAATAATAATAATAATAATAATAATGATAATAGTAATAATAATAACAATAACAATAATAATAGTAATAATGATAACAATAACAATAATAATGATAATGAGAGTAATGTAAAAATGATGATGATAATGATGATAATGCTTATGATGAAAATAATGACAATAATAATGATAACTGTAGTGATGCTAATACTGATAAGCAATTAGGATAAAACTGATAATAACTGATGATGATAAGAATAATAAAGAAAATGATAGCAATAATGATATCAATAACAATTATAATGATAATTATAATAGTAATGATAACAACAACAAAAGCAATAATAATAACAATAATGATAAATATGATAAGAATAAGATTAAGAAAATGAATAAGAATAAGAATAATAACAATAAAATGATTACAATGATAATACAAGTAATAATGATTATGATATAAAATAATACTGGTAATAACAACAACAACAATAATAACAATAATGATAATGATAATAACAAAAATAATGATAATAATAATAACAACAATTATGATAATAATGATAGTAATAGTAATGACAATAATAACAATGATAATGATGATATTAATAAGGATAAGAATAACGATAAACATAATTATCATGATAGTAATCATAACGATACTACCCTGATTTAGATATTAAGATTAATGGTAGTAATGTTGATAACAATGGAACATAATAATGATAATACAAATTATAGTAATAATAGTAATATCAATATGATAATGATAATGATGATAAAAGGGATAACAATAGTGACTTTGATGATAACGATGGTAATAATGGTGATAATGACAATGATAATAATGATAAAATTTATAATGGCAATTATAACGATAATAATAATCGTGGTAGTAGTAATGATAGCAATTAAGATGATAATGATGATGATAGTAATGATGAAATTATAATAGTAATAATAATACTGATAGTAATAATGATAATGATGATTATATGATAATGAGAATGATGATAATAATAATGAGAATGATGATAATAGTAGCAATGATAATAATGATACAGGTGATAATAACAATAATGATAAAAATGATAATGATAATAATGATAATAATAGTTATGATAATTATGATTATGATAGTGAAAACAAAAATGATAATAAAGATCATTGTTTATTACAGTTACTACCATCGCCATTATCATTAATAAAATCAACAGAAAAGAACTTTTTCAAAATCTTCACCTAAGTATAAAAGTAACAAAAAGAAAGAAAACAACTCAGCAACAGACATGACAAAAAAGCAAAAACAAAAAAGCAAAAACAAAAACAAACAAACAAAAAAAAAACAACGAAACAAAAACTTCCCTCCTTCCTCCTCCTCCTCCTTCCCTCCCTCCCCTTTCACCCCCACCCCCAGACACCACCAGAAGAAAAACTAAACCAATAAGACTCATAAAGCTATGGAGAAAATTAAGATTCTGGTCCATGCGTTCACTCAGTCATCCATCACCAGTAGCCTGGGCATGACAACCCTAATCCACAAAGCAATCCTGCCCATTCTGTCTTTAATAGCGAGGCTGGTAGAGCACGCTGGCCAGATTTTCTTTCGTGAGAGGGGAGAGGGGGAAGGGGGAGGGAGGGAGGGGGGAGGGAGGGTGGAAAGAGGGAGGAGGGAAAGGGTGGGGAGAGGGAGGTGGGGAGAGAGAGAAGAATGGTGGAGAGAGAGAGGCGGAGAGAGGAAGGAGGGAAAGGTGGAGAGAAGAAGGAGGGGAGAGGGAGGAGGGCAAGGGGTAGAGAAGGAGGAGGGGAGAGGGAGGGGGGAGGGGAAGGGAAGGGGAAGGAGGGAAAGGATGGGGAGAGGAAGATGGAAAGAAGTAGGAGGGGGAGGGAGAAAGAAAGACGGAAAGAGAGAGGCAGAGAAGGGACAGAAGAAAGAGGGAGGAAGGAGTGAAGGAGATGCAAAGTAGAAGGGAGAGGAGAGAGAGATGGAGAGAGATAGAAGGGGAAATTACAGGAGAGGTAGATGGGAAAGAAAGAGGGAGAGGATGATATAAAGGAAAAGAAGAAGGGATTTATAAGGGAGATGGAAAGAAAGAGAAGGGAAAGTTTGGAAAAAGGGAGAAGGGGAAGTATGAGGAGATGGAGAGAGGAGGAAGAGGGGAAAGGTGGGGATAGGGTATGGGAAATGAGAGAAGAGGAAGGGAGAGGAAAGGGAGAAAGGGAAGGGAAAGAAAAGGGAAACATCGAAAAAGCAGGTGAATGGAAGGGAGAGGGAAATAGAGAGCAAAATAAGGGAGGGGAGATGGAGAGAGGGAGAAGGGGAAGGGAGGGGAAAGGAAGATGAAAATAGAGAGAACTGGGAAGAGGCAGAAAAAAGGGACAAGAGAAAGAGAAAGAGGGTAATGGAGAACAGAGAATGTTCTGAAAAGGGGGAGGAGAGACAATGATGATAAAGGAGAGTAAAGAAATAGTGAGAGGAAGGGAGGGAGGAAGAGGGGGGTTAAATGGGGGATTTGGGGAGATGAAGAGGACGGGGGAAAATTGGAGAAAGAAGGAAGGGAGGAGATACGAGAAAGAGGGAAGTGAGGAAAATAAGATAACTGACTGTGAGCAGACAAGAAGGGAGGAGAGAAGGAATGGGGGAATAGGCGGGGGGAGAAGAGGAAAGAATAAGATTGAAAGAAGAATGACTGAGAGAAAGGATAGAGGAAAAGAGAAATTAAAAAGAGGTCGCGATAGGGATGCGGGGAGAAGGGGAGTAGATGGTGGGGGAGGGGATTAAGGGAGATGGGGAGAGGAAAGGGGGGGAAGAAGTAAATTTCGAACCAGATAAAGAAAGAAAGGGAGGAGTCAAGAGAGAGAAAGAGAGAGGGAGGGAGAGAGAGAGAGAGAGAGAGAGAGAGAGAGAGAGAGAGAGAGAGAGAGAGAGAGAGAGAGAGAGAGAGAGAGAGAGAGAGAGAGAGAGAGAAAGAGAGAGAGAGAGAGAGAATTGAAACAGGGAGTCTATCTAAGTGGGAAAGAATGAGAAACGTGGGAAGGAGGGGGGGGGGGGGGAAGAGAATGAGATAGTCTGGCAGATGGGCCTGGAGAGGGGGGGGGGGTGGGGGTTGGGGGGGAAGGAAGGAAAGAGAGAGGGAAGTGAGAGAGAGTGAGATAAGTTTGTCTGGGCTGCAGCAGGCCTATCAATCATAACATTAATCAGAGGAAATTAGGTTTTTAAATTGGACTGAACGTGAATCCTTCCCCTCTCGCTCCTCCTCCTCTTCCTCTTCTTCTTCTTTTTAATTCGGCTTTCTCCTCCTCCTCCTCCTTCTCCTTTACCTTCTCATTTCCTCTCTTATTCTCCTCTTTCTTCTCGTTCTCCTTCTCCTCCTCCTCCTCCTCCTTCTCCCCATTTTCTTCCTCTTTCTCCTCCTCTTCCGACTCTTCTTCTTCCTCTTTTTCTTCTTCTTCTTATTATTATTATCATTATTATTCCTCCTCCTCCTCCTCCTCCTCCTCCTCCTCCTCCTCCTCCTCCTCCTCCTCTAGTTCCTCTTCTCAATGATGATGATAGCAATATGAATATTAGAAAATAATTTGCCTAGCAGTGATGATAAAGCAAATCAAACAAATAATGACAAGCGTAGTAATGAAAACAACAACAATTCATAACGATTAAAATAGTTAATAAAAAAATACATAACAGTGATTATTGTAATAATGGAGAATAATGATATTGATGATCAAAGTAATTTCGATGATAACAGTAATCATAGTATTAATGATATTGGTAATGTAATACTAATGATGATAATATTGAAAATTATGATAATGATAACAGCAACAACAATCATAATAGAAGTAACAATGATACTATTGATAATAATAAAAAATAATAACAAAAACATAATAATGATAATAACAGTGGTTATACTAGTGATAGTAATAATGATACTAATGATGATATCAATGATAATGATAATGATAGTAATAAAATGAGACATTGACTGATTAACCGTATACATGTAGAAAATATGTCAAATATATCTTTTGTACTGTGATGATATATATTCCCATTTATGTTTATTTTTTTTCTAAAATGAAAATGATAGTAACAAAAATGATAATAAAAGTAATGTTGATGCTGATAATAACGATAATGTTGATAGTGATTATAATATAATGATTATTATGATAATGATAATAATGATATCAATAATGAGAATAATAATGATAATGATAATAGCAGTAATGATCATTATGATGAGAAAATAATGATAATAATGATAATGGTAATGGTAACAATGATAACAATAATAATGATAATGATAATAATGATAATAATAACAATATTAATAATAATGATAATAATAATAATAATAATAATAAATAACAACAACAACAACAATAATAATAATTATTATTATAACAATAATAATAATAATAATGATAATGATAATAATAATAATAATAATAATAATAATAATAATAATAATAACAATAATAATGATAATGATAATAATGATAATAATAATTATAATAAAAATAATAATAATGATAATAATAATAATAATGACAGCAATATTGATTATAATGATAATAATAATGATAATAGTAATAATGATAATAATAATAATAATAATAATAATAATAATAATAATAATAATAATAATAATAATGATAATAATAATAATGATAATAGTAACAATAACAATGATAATAATAATAATAATGATAATAGCAAAAACAATAACAGTGGTATTGATAATAATGATAATAATAATAATGATAATAATTATATTTTTAATGATGATAATAATAATGATAATAATAATAATGATAATAATAATAGTAATAACAATAATAATAATAATAATAATAATGATAGTAACAATAATAATAATAACAACAATAATAATAATAATGATAATAATAATAATAATAATTATGATAGTAATAATAATAATAATAATGATAATAATAATAATAATAATGATAATAACAATAATGATAATAATAGTAATGATGATAATAACAAACATTTATAAAGATAATGATAATGATAATAATAAGAAAAGATGTAAAGATAATAACAATAAAAACAAAAAACGGTATTGTTAATAAGACTAACTTAGACAATAACAATACTAATGATGATGATGGTTTCAGAAATAATGATAATCTAAAAGGCCTGAGGAAATTTTACAGTTTTTTTCCTCTCTCCTCTCTCCCTCTTTCTTCCCTCGTCTTTTTTCCTTTCATTTTTCTCTTTCCTTCTTCCTTTTCTTCTCTGCCATTCCCTCTACCTCTCCCTTCCCGTCTCTACAACCCCCTCAAACTCCCAATATTCCATAGATATATTAATTCTTTTTTATTCTATGCCCTACCACTGCTCCCTCCCACTTCCCTTCCTT
>NC_091554.1:11087793-11090293 GCF_042767895.1 Penaeus vannamei
AATAATCATTACCAGTAACATTACATTGTTTATATCATTATCATAATTATCATTATTTTTGTTTTTATTAGTACCATTATCATTATTTTTGCCATTACTATTATTGGTATTATTAGTATCATTAATATTGTTATTATCAATATCATAATTAATATAATCTTAATGATATTATCACCATCATTATTATCATTGTTATAGTAGTAAATAAGATTATTGTTTATATTATTATTATCATTTTCATTATCATTATTGTCACTATTTTTGTTATTATTATTATCATTATTATCATGATTATTATTACCAGTTATTATTGTTAATATTATTGTTATTATCATTATTGTCATTATTATTGTTATTATTATTGTTATTATTATTATGATCATTAATATCATTATTATTACTAATTATTAATAATTCTATTATTATGATAATCATTATTATCATTATTATCATAATAATGTTAATTATTATTATTATTATCATTATTATTATTATTATTATTATCATTATCACTATGATTATAATTTTTCTTATTATCATCATCATTATTATCATTATTAGCATTATAATTATCATTATCATTATTATTATTATCATTATTATCATTATCACTATGATTATCCTTTTTCTTATTATCATCATCATTATTATCATTATTAGCATTATAATTATCATTATCATTATTATTGTTGTTATTATTATTATTATTATTATTATTATTATTATTATTATTATTATAATTATTATCATTATTGTTATTATCATTAGTAGTATTAGGAGCAGTTGTAGTATCATCATTATGATTATCATTACTATCATTATTGTTATTATTATCATTATTATTATTATTATTATTATTATTATTATTGTTATTATTATTATTATTATTATTATTATTATTATTGTTATTATTATTAGTAGTAGTACTATTATTATTATCTACACCATTATCATTAGTATCATTTTTTATGAATTTCATTATTATCATAATCGTTTTTATCGTTACTTATTATCCGTATTACTTTTATCATCATTATTTTTATTATTACTACTGATATTATCATTATCGTCATACTTAGTAGTAGTATAGTTTCTTTAATATTACCATTAGCCATATCAGTAATGTTATGAAAATTATCATCATTGTTAATATCATTATCATCTGTATTTCTATTATTATCATTATCATCATTATCATTATTGTTATTATAATTTTATTATGATTATCATTTTATTGATTTTGTCATGATAATCATTACTTGCGTCATTATTATAATTTTCATCATTTTCTTTATCATCCTTATGATTATCATTATCATCATTACCATATTATCATCAACATTATCATTATGATAATTATCTACATTCCTCTTAGCATTATTTCCATTATCATGTATATCACTATTATCACCATTATAATCATCATCATTATTTCTATCATTATCGTCATTATTACTATCACTATCATTATTATTACTATTATCATTGTTGTTATTATCATTTTTAATATTATCAATATTATTATTGTTATCATTATTATTTTATTATCATTATCATTATCTTTGTTATTATCATCATTATTGCAATAATAATAATTATTATTATTATTACTATTATTATTATCATTATTATCATTGTTATTATCATTATCGTTGTTATTATCGACATCATTGTTATTACCATTATTATCATTATTATTATTATCATTATTATCATTATTATCATTATTATTATCATCATTATTATTATTATCATTATTATTGTTATTGTTATTATCATCATTATTATTATTATCATTGTTGTTGTTGTTATTATTATTATTATTATTATCATTATTATTATTATTATTATTATTATCATTATTATCATTATCATTATTATCATTACTATTATTATTATCATTAGCACCATCATTATCATTACAATTTTTCTTGATATAATTATCATTATTAATATTATCACCACCATAATCATTATCATTATTATTATTATTTCCCTTATAATTACTGTAATAATAATCATCATCATTTTCATTATTATCATTGTTATTATGATCATTACCATTATTGCCGTTGCTGCTGCTGTCGTTATGATTATCATTGTTATCATCATTCTTCTTATTATTTTTATCCTTATCTTTATAACTGCCATTTTCATTACCATTATTTTTATTATCATAATGGTTATTATTCCTATGATTTCATCATCCTTATTTCTATTCTTATTCTTATTATCATTATTTATGATAATAGCAATGATAATAATGACAATTATATGATAATAATAATTATCCTGTTTATAATTTTCCATTGTTTGTTTCTCTATTGTTCATATATTGTATATATGTATTAGTATTCGTATTAATGTTAGTATTCATATTACTGTACTTTTATTATGATTATAATTAGTATCATTGCTATTACTATTATCATCATCATTATCATTATGACTATCATTTATTATCTTTTTACTATTTATTTCATTATTATTTTTTTCTTCT
>NC_091554.1:11095293-11097793 GCF_042767895.1 Penaeus vannamei
AGTAGGAGGAAGGGGAGGGATTGGGGGTAGGAGGAAGGGGAGGGGTTGGGGGTAGGAGGAAGGGGAGGGGTACGGGGTAGGAGGAAGGGGAGAGGTACGGGGTAGGAGAAGGGGGTGGGGTATGGAGTATAAGGAAGGGAGAGGTAAGGGGGTAGGAGGAGGGGGAGGGTGGGGGATTAGGGTAGGAGGAAGGAAGGCGTAGGGATAGGAGGAAGGGAGGCGTAGGTGTAAAGGATATGGGGAGGGGATAGGGGTTGGGGTAAGGGGATTGTTTGTGGGTTAGACTGGCTGCGTGGTGTTGGGTAAGGGGAAGGGGAGAGTGATGAGGGGGAGAGGGAAAGGGAGGAGGGTACAATTGCTATGCGGGGATGACTCCTGTTGATATTGTGATGACTTTGTGACTATGAGGACTGGAGGTTCATGATGACTTTCTGACTTTGATCATGGTAATGTTGACTTACGAAAGTCAACTTAATGGCTATGAGAATTGCTAGAATCTTGATGATTTTATGAATATGACTTTTGTGACATCTGGCTGAGACTGTAACAATGGTGGAATTAATTTGAATGATTATGAATATTGCAATATTGCGACGAATGTGTTATCTTGAGTCTATTGAGGCTGTGAAGATAATGATGATAATAGTAATGATGATAACGATGACAGCAGTAGTGTTGATAATGAGAGTAATAAAGGTGATAAAAAAGTAATGATAATAATGATAGTAATGGTAATCAAGATAGGAATATTAATGATAGTAAAGATAATAATTATTATAAAATGATGATTACAAAAATGATGGTAGTATTAACAGCAAAATAATAATGATAAATGTGATAATGATAATATCAAAAATAATTATAATGACTGTAATGCTAACAATAATAATAACAATTAAAGTAATAACAACCGTGCCCGCAATAATAATGTTTATAACAAATATAACAACAACCATAACAATGTCAACAATAATGATTAACATAATTAGCATTATGTTCATTACCGTTTTTCATACCATCATGGCATTATTATCCTAACTATCAATGCCATTATCATCACGCGAAAGCAAATGAACTTACATCGAAATAAGTATGAATCATTTTATGCTGATGATTATCCGGTATTGATATTTGATAATATTCGATTTTTTTTACCCGATAAGGATAAAGCGAATTATTTTATGTATCAAAGATAATAAAGATAAAAAAACGCGGATTCATTCATTTGGTAGAAATCTAGTAAAAAGTGAAATAACGCACAAATATAAATATATTAAAAATCATAAAATCTAAAACAAATATCCCCAAAACATTAGAATTGATAAAAAGTGAAATAACACACAAATATACATATATAAGAACATAGAAAAAAATCTAAAATATGCCCAAAACATTAGAATATATAAACAAGGGAGAGAGAAAAGAGAAGAGGCAGACAAGGGAGAGCGGGAGGAGAAGGGAGAGACAAATGGGAAAGGAAGAAGGGAGAGAGGAGGGGGAAGGGAAGGAGAAGAGGGAGAGGAAGGAGAAGGGAGAGAAAACGAAGAGAGGGAGGAGAAGGGAGAATCAAGTGAGAGAGGAAAGAGAAGGAAGGGACAAGGAAGAAAGGAAGGAGAAGGGAGAGACAAGGAAGAGAGGAAGGAGAATTGAGAGACAAAGGAGAGACTGAAGAGAAAGGAGGCAAGGGAGAGAGGAAAAAGAAAAGGCAGACAAAAGAGAAAAGGCAGACAAAGGAGAGAGGAAAGAGAAAGGAGAGATAACTGAGAGAGGAAAGAGAAGGAAGATACAAGGGAGAGAGGAAGGAGAAGGGAGAGACAAGGGAGAAAGGAAGGAGAATTGAGAGACAAGGGAGAGAGGGAAGAGAAAGGAGGCAAAAGACAAGAGAGAAAAGAAAGAGAAGGAAGAGACAAGGGAGAGAGGAAAGAGAAGAAAGAGAGGAAGGAGAAGGGAGAGACAAGGGTGAAAGAAAGGAGAAGAGAGAGAAGAAGGAGAAGAGAGACAAGACGGAGAAGAGAGAGAAGAAAGAGAAGAGAGAAACACGTGAGAAAGGAAAGCGAAGAGAGATCCAAGGGAGAGAGGGAAAGAGAAGGGAGAGACAAGGGAGAGAGGGAAAGAGGGAGAGAGAGAGAGGAGGGTGGGGGGGGGGGGTAACGTCATTAGGACGGTGCCTCGGAGAAGCTTGTCTCGCTAACTTGATTCCGATGTCTTAATGCCGCCAAACCTGACCAAACTCTTCAGTGGTACGTAGACCCCCGGCCCTCTCCTCCCTGCTGTCGCTTCTCCTTCTAGATGGCCCTCCTTCCTTCCCTCCTTCTTTTCTTTTCTCTCTCTCTCTCCGGGTCTTATTTTCTCTTTGGGGTATTTTCCTTTTCTTATTTATTTTCTATCTCGAGGTCTCTATCTTTCTCTCTGTGCGTCTTTCTCTGTCTGTCTACCTGTCTGTCTCTGTCTCTGTCTCTGTCACTCTCTCTCTCTCTCTCTCTCTCTCTCTCTCTCTCTC
>NC_091554.1:11110293-11112793 GCF_042767895.1 Penaeus vannamei
GTTGTGGTTCTGTGTGTGTGCGTTTTTTCTTTTCTTTTTGGTGGTTGTGTATGTGTTTATATTTGGGTTTTGTGGTTCTGTGTGTGCGTTTGTTTATTTGTGGTTGTGTATGTGTGTGTGTGTTTGGGAGTTTCGTGGCTCTGTTTGTGAGGTTTTGTTTGTGTGTGTGCATTCGTTTGTACCGGGGGTTTGTTGCTCTGTGTGTCTGTGAGTTTTTTTGTTTGTTTTGTTTTGCGTGTGTGTGGATTGGTGTTTTTTTTTTTGAGGGGGGGGTGTATTTTGTATTTGCGTGGGTTTACTTGTGTATCAAGAGAAAAAGAGAGAGAGAGAGAGAGAGGGAGGGAGAGATAGAGAGAGAGAGAGAGAGAGAGAGAGAGAGAGAGAGAGAGAGAGAGAGAGAGAGAGAGAGAGAGAGAGAGAGAGAGAGAGAGAGAGAGAGAGACAGACCGACAGAGACAGAGAGAGAGTATTAAACAAAACAAAAAAAAGTATCAAATAAAAAAAAGAAAAATCCCCCCCAAAACAAAAAAACACCAAAACAAAAAACACACTCACACACAAAGCAAAGAAATATAACCCAACACCACACCTCTACAGGATAGCAAAGAAAGAAAAACAAGAAAAACAAACAAACAAAACAAAAACAAAGAAAGTAAAACCAAAAACCAAAAAAGGAAAGGAAAAGAAACGAAAGAAAGAAAGAAAGAGAGAGAGAAAAAAAGGGTAAAGGGAAATAAACTGGAGAACCAAATCCTCTCTCCTTCCAGGTAGACACCCAGGACACAGTTGCACCTCCTACCACATGCAAGATGCAATCGAGTGTGACCGCGACTACGTGATCACAGTGGGGTGGGGGGAGGGGGGGTGGGGGACCTGCAACGCCACAGGAAGAGCATCGTCGGAAAAAAAAGGTGCTGGGGAAGAAAGGGAGGAAGGAGGAAGGTGGGGGAGAAAGGAAGGAGGAAGATGAGGAAGAAAAGAGGGAAAGAAGGGAAGAAGATGGAGAAGGAAGGAGGAAGGTTGGGGAGAAAGGAAGGAAAGAAGGAGGAAGGAAGGAGGAAGAAAGGAGGGAAAGAAGGGAAGAAGATGGGGAAGGAGGGAGGCTGATGAGGAAGAAAGGAGGGAAAGAAGGGGGAAGAAAGGAGGGAAAGAAGGGAAGAAGATGGGGAAGGAAGGGGGCAGATGAGGAAGAAAGGAGGGAAGGAAGGAGGGTGAGGAGGCGTGGGAAGAAAGGAAGGAGGGGAGATGAGGGAAAGAAGGAGGGAGATAAGAGTGAGGAGAGAGGGAAATGAGGAAATGGATAAGAGCAGAGATAGTAGGAGAGAATGAGGTGCCAAGGACAATGAGGGTGAGAGAGAACAGGAGAAAATGATGGAAAGATAAACGAAGAAGAGAAGAAAGAAAAAGAGAGAGAGAAAGAATAAGAGAGAGAGAGAGAGAATGAGACAGAGAGAAAGAGAGAGAGAGAAAGAATAAGAGAGAGAGAGAGAGAGAATGAGACAGAGAGAAAGAGAGAGAGAGAGAGAGAAAGAGAGAGAGAGAGAGAGAATGACAGAGAGAGAGAGAATAAGAGAGAGAGAAAGATAAATAGATAGAGTGAGAGACTGAGGGAGAGGAAGAGACGAGGATAAATCGATAGGGATATGCGTGGATAAATGGACTGATGGATTATCCGGCCGGACGATAGATGAATTGATAGATTCAAGGCATGTCCATAATTAGATACATATAGTTGATGGGTAGATAAGTAATAGATTGGAGAGGGATGGGAGAGTGGGTGATTTAAAGAGAGTGAGTGAGATTGATAAATAGATAGAGAGATAGGGAGGGAGAGAGATAGATAGATAGATAGATAGATAGAGGGAGAGAGAGAGAGAGAAAGAGAGAGATAGATAAATAGGTTAATAGAGAGATAGAGGTAGATAGATAGATAAATAGAGAGAGAGAGAGATACATACACACACAAACAAAACAGACAATGTATAGAAAAAGAGACTAAACTAGCAGTAAACAGAATAATAATAAATATAGGAATAAAAAAGGAAAAGGAAAAAAAGAAAAGAAAAAGAAAAAGAAAAGAAAGGAAAAAGAAAGAAAAAGAAAAAAAAGAAAAGAAAGAAAAAAGAAAAAGAAAGAGAAGAAAAAGAAAGAAAATAAAAGAAAAGAAAGAAAGAAACAAAGAAGTATATATACATACATACATACATATATATATATATATATATATATATATATATATATATATATATATATATATATATATATATATATATATATATGTATATATATATATATATATATATATATATATATATATATATATAGATATATATATATATATATATATATATATATATATATATATACATACATATATATATATATATATATATATAAATACAAATATATATATATATACATATATATATATATATATATATATGTATATATATATATATATATATATATATATATATATATATATACATATATATATATA
>NC_091554.1:11135293-11137793 GCF_042767895.1 Penaeus vannamei
TGTGGATGGGGATGTGGATGGGGATGTGGATGTGGATGGGGATGGGGATGGGGATGGGGATGGGGATGGGGATGGGGATGGGGATGTGGATGTGGATGGGGATGTGGATGGGGATGTGGATGGGGATGTGGATGTGGATGTGGATGGAAGCTGCGGTGGATTGGCGGCGGGTTTGAGCTAGATTTGTTTTGGGAGAGGTGGAGGGAGAAGAGGGGTGGGGGGTTGGGAGAGAGAGAGAGAGAGAGAGAGAGAGAGAGAGAGAGAGAGAGAGAGAGAGAGAGAGAGAGAGAGAGAGAGAGAGAGAGAGAGAGAGAGAGAGAGAGAGAGAGAGAGAAAGAGAGAGAGAGAGAGAGAGAAAGAGAGAGGGAGGGAGGGAGGGAGGGGGAAGAGAGAGAGGGAGAAAGAAAGAGAGAGAGATAGAGATAGAGATAGAGAGAGAGAGAGAGAGAGAGAGAGAGTGAGTTAGGAGTTATAACGCTATAACCTCTTCTTCAACGATAGGATATATATATATATATATATATATATATATATATATATATATATATATATATATATATATATATATATATATATATATATATATATATATATACATATATATATATATATATATATATATATATATATATATATATATATATATATATATATATGTATATATATATATATATATATATATATATATATATATATATATATATATATATATATATATATATATATATATATATATATATATATATATATATATGAATAAGACACTTCACAGACGATCAACTATCCTAATCAAGGTAGAAAATACATTACATCTACCAAGTAAAATCACAGATAAAGGAGTCTATAGACACTTTCTACACAACTAAAGAAAATGAAGTGAATGTAGCATTCATAACTTGAGACCCAAATTAAACTGTGGATACAGATACTCAGGACACTCAGTTACTTAGCATACACTTATATTAACAACAATAAACATACAACTCCTCATATTGCACCCATCACGTAAAAAAAGATAAAATAAGATCTAAAATAATAGTAATAATAATGAGAAAGATATAAAAGATGAAATTAAAGAAAAAATAACACCCGGTAGAGACATATAATTAAGAATGCTAAGATAATAGATAAGCATAATAAATATGAAATGGTGATATGACAATTAAGCATTATAAATAAGTTATGAAAAATTAAGTTAGATAAGCACAATAAATCAAAGCAAATAAGCAGGATAAATAGGGAATAATAAATCAAAGTAAATAAGCATAGTAGATAAAAAAAACGATAAAATAGTAGATAAGCTTAATAAATTAAAAAAGGCAAAAGAGAAACAAGGCCAGATATTAGTATCAAATCACCCACTGTCGTCAAAAAAAAAAAAAAAAAAAAGAAAAAAAAAAAAAAAAATCTGTGATGTTCTATACATCACCGTCCGCAAGCCAGCTGTTGATGTCCTTTTGCCTCTATTGTGATGCTAATGGCCCGCTTTGCTCACTTTTTTTCCCCCAAACATGAGCTTATTACGAATGGAAAAAATGCATGGAGGGGGAGGGGAGGGAGGGTGGGGAAGGGGGGGGTGTAGAAGGGGGGAGGGGTGGCAATGGGAGTCCTCTATTTTAGCCACCCCCTTACTCCCGCCCCCCCACCTCCTCTCCATACTCCATTCTTTTTTTCTTTTTTTGACTCTCTTTATCCTATTAATCTATCTAGCTTGGAGAGACTAATGAGAGAGGTCAAGGTGATTAAGGAATATTTATCAAATGTATCCGAGTATACAGCACATGTCATTAACTTATAAAAAAAATGCTATAAGTCGGATAATTCATAGTTCTAAGAGTAGTAGTTGTAAAGGTTATATGCTAAATGTTATACTATATTGAGTAATGTTAGCAGCAGAAGTAGTAGTGTAGTGGTAGTAGTAGCAGAAGCAATTGTAGTATTAGTAGTATTAGTAGAAGTAATAGTAGTAGTAGTAGCAGTAGTAGTGGAAGTAATAGTAGTAGTAATAGTAGAAGTAATATCATTAGTAGTAGTAGTAGTAGAAGTAATATCAATAGTAGTAGTAGTAGTAGTAGTAATAGTAGTAGTGGTAGTAGAAGTAGAAGTAATAGTAATAAGAGTAGAAGTAATAATAGCAGAAGTAATAGAAGTAATAGTAGTATGAGTAGAAGTAATAATAGCAGAAGTAGTAGTGGTAGTAGAAGTAGTAGAAGTATTAGTAGTAGGAGTATTAGTAGTAGTAAAAGTAATGGTAGCGGTAGTAGTAGTAATAGTGATGGTAGTTCCAGTAATGTTATCGGCAACAGCAACTGTAACAGTAATCCTAACTGTGATAATACAAACAGTAAAAGTAACAATGATATCAATCATAATAGTAATACTGACAGTAATAGCAATAATATATCTTATATTAGTAAGTCTATAGACTAAAGTAGCGATAATAAAAGTAAAAAAGGCAAATAATGACTGCAATTTACGTTTCAGAACTCATTACGAAAAA
>NC_091554.1:11152793-11155293 GCF_042767895.1 Penaeus vannamei
CTCTCCCGTGCAACACAGCAGACGACCCCCTTGCAACACGCTCTCTGCTGCACCATACCAAACCCTCCGCAACATACTCTCCCGTGCAACACAGCAGACGACCCCCTTGCAACACGCTCTCTGCTGCACCATACCAAACCCTCCGCAACATACTCTCCCGTGCAACACAGCAGACGACCCCCTTGCAACACGCTCTCTGCTGCACCATACCAAACCCTCCGCAACATACTCTCCCGTGCAACACAGCAGACGACCCCCTTGCAACACGCTCTCTGCTGCACCATACCAAACCCTCCGCAACATACTCTCCCGTGCAACACAACAGACGACCCCCTTGCAACACACTCTCTGGTGCACCATACCAAACCCTCCGCAACATACTCTCCCGTGCAACACAGCAGACGACCCCCTTGCAACACGCTCTCTGGTGCACCATACCAAACCCTTCGCAAACGACCCCCTTGTCAACATACCAAACCCTTCGCAACATACTCTCCCGTGCATAACAGCAGACGACCCCCTTGCAACATACTCTCCCGTTCAAGATAGCAAACGACCCCCTTGCAACATACTCTCCCGTGCAACACAGAAGACGACCCCCTTGCAACATATTCTCCCGTGCAACATACTCTCCCGTGCAAGATAGCAGGCGACCCCCTTGCAACATACTCTCCCGTACAACACAGAAGACGACCCTTTTGCAACATACTCCCGTGCAACATATCTCCCGTGCAACACAGCGGACGACCCCCTTGCAACACGCTCCCTCGTGCAACAACCCTTTAATGCCTGCAACGGGACGCAGTGTTGACACAGCGCAGTGACGTGGCATCGGCCTGTGTTCAGCGGACAATCAAGTATGTTTGATCTTAAGTTTCGCTGTTAACTGGGTCCTGACGCCGATATTAACCTTTGTTTCTCGTTCTGTTTCATTATTATTGCTTTGTCTTTCATTTGTTTTCGCTTCTTTCGTGTGTAAATGGGAGGGGGGGGGTACGTGTATGTGGGTGTGCGTGTGTGGGTGTGCGTTGAGGGGGGTTGAGGGGGAGGGGCGTGTATGCGTATGTGGGTGTGCGTGTGTGGGTGTGCGTTGAGGGGGGGAGGGGGTGCATTTATGTATGTTTGTGTGTATGTATGTGGGGGGGGGGGGGAAGTGCGTTTGTATGTGTGTGTGTGTGTGTGTTTGAGAGTGTTGTTTTATATACCTTTGTTTTGAGAAAGAAACAACAATCAAACAAATACACAAATAAAAGCGAAAAAGAACTATAGGAAGATAAAAAACATAAAAAAAAAAAAAAAAACACGAAAAGAAACCGAGAAAATGCGAAAAACAGAAAAACAAAAACAAAAAAAGAAGAGCGGTAAAACTAAGACAATGAAGCCAAGCAGAAGACGGCAAAGGAAGTGGAAGTTGCAAATGAACGAACGGAAAGAAGGGAGACACACACAAAGAAAGAGAAGGAGGGTGGAATGGGAAGGAGAGAGATAGAGAGACAAAAAAATAGAAAAAGATGAACGGCGAAGGGAAACCGAGAGGGAAGGGGGTAAAGAGGGAAAGAAGAGAGAGAGAGAGGGAGGGAGGGGTAGAAAAAAAGAATCAAAGAGAAGAAGAACGAGGAGAGTGAAAGAGAAAGAGAAAGGATTGGAAATAGAGAGAGAGAAGAAAAAAGAGAAGAGACAGACATACAAACAAATAAACAATCAATGCCAGACAGACAGAACAAAGAATCGGAGACAGAATCAGGGAGAAAGAAAGAAAGAGAAAAAAGAAGAAGAAAGTAAATGAGAATAGAGGGAAGGAGAAGTAACAGGGAGCCAGGGAATGAAGAGGAACATATAATTGAAGTGTCAGGGCTGCAGACGCCAGAGTTATGACAACTCTTAGATATCTGAGCTGTTTCCCTCCGCCATTAATGTACACAGAACGCCTCAATGAAGGAGATGGGGGTGTTGGTGGGGGTGGGAGGGGGGGGGCTTCATTCAATTCTAGGGAAAAGGCAAAGGAGTAGGAGTAAGAAATAGGGGAAAAGGGGAGAGGTAAATTCTACTAGATGTTCCCCAAATGGTTTAGGATCGATGTGTTTGATGCATAAGTGTTGATAATTTTTTCCTTCTCGTTGTTTTGTTTTCGCACGCGCACACACAGACACACACACAACCACACATACATACACATAAACACCCCTACACACCCATAAACGCCCATGCACACACATATACACGCACATACGAACCCACACACTTGTTCACACGCACACACACACACACATAAACACCCATAAACACACACGCTACACACACACTCAAATATATATACATATCTACAGCATATACATACACACATACGTAAGAACAAAAAAAAAAAAAATTCCACAAATTCAAAAATCGAAAGAGAATACACCGAATCCGAGTTCAGAACCTCTTCAGTCTTACCTTCCCTACCTCCACCCCCTCCACGTCCTTACCCCCTCCCCCCCACCCCATCCGCACCTCTACCGTG
>NC_091554.1:11162793-11167793 GCF_042767895.1 Penaeus vannamei
ATGGTTATCATCATCATCATCATTATTATCGTTATTATTATTGTTATTTTTATTATTACTATCATTATCATCATTAATATTATCAATGTCATTTTTGTTGTTATTGCCATCACTATTATTGTTATCCTTATAGCTATTATTATCATTATTATCATTACTATCATTATTATTGTTATCATTATCATCATTAATATTATTATTATTACTATTACTATCATCACCATCTATATTATCATGGCAATCATTGTTTTCATTATCATCATGATCATTATTATTTTACCATTATTGTTATTATTATTATCACCATTACTATCGTTATCATTATCATCATCATTATTATCATCAGCAACATTGTATTTACTATTATCATTATTATTATGTTTATTATTTTGACCATTGTTAACATTTTTATCGTTATCATCATTATCATTATTATCATTATTACCACTATATTATTGTAACTATAATCATTATTATTATTTCTATTCTTACTATTCTTTCATTATTTCCATTGTCATCATTATCATTATTATCATTATTGCCACTGTCATTGCAACTATAATTATTATCATTATTCCTATTCTTACTATTCTTACTATTCTTTCAATATTTCCATCGTCATCATTATCCCTTTTATCATTATTATAACTATTAACATCATCATTTCGATCACCATTACCATCATCATCATAGTCGCTATTATTACTGTTCTTAATATTACAGTATAAATCATAATAATAATAGTGATACTGATGATAAAGAAAATGATAATGATTGTGATAAAAATAATATTGATTATCATGATCATTAACATCACCATTATTATCATTATTTTTGAAATGATTATTGTAATAGTACTATTGTCATTATTATTATTACTGTCATTATCATTATTAGTATTGTTGTTATTATCGTCTATATCATTATTATCATTATCATTATTATTATCATTATCATTATTATCATTGGAATTACTACTATCATTGTTATTATAACTGTCATTGCTCTTCTCATTATCATTATTCTTTTATTTTCATCATTATCATTGATACGTCTTTCCCCGTTATTATCATTATTATTATCCTCTTCATTTTTATTGTTTTCACTTTTATCATTATCATTTTCTCAACCAACCCCCTCCCTCTCTCTCCCCTGATCGTTCCATAGACTCCCCTCCCCCCCTCCTCAGCCCCTACCTTCCCTCTCCCCTTTCTTTCCCTACCCCCCCCCTCCCTCTTCACTCAACTTTCCCTCCCTCTCCTATCCTCGGCCCCTCCTCCTCCTTCTCCACTCATCTTTCCCTACCCATCCCCCGGCCTCTACCCTCCCTCTCCCCTCATCCTCTACCTCCCCCCCCGCTCGTGCTCTCCCTCCCTCTCCCCTCGATTCTCTTCCCCGGTCTCTACCCTCCTCTTCCCTCACCCCCCCTCGCCTCTATCCTCCTCAGCCCCACCAAGAGCATTATCTTTGCTAATTGAATATCAACATTTCGCGGAGGTAAAGATGCCACCGCCCGCGAATTTTGCTTGCCTTACAAACTTTTAATGGTGTGACTCTATCGTCATCTTCTCTCGCTTGCTCGCCCTTACTCTCTCTCTCTCTCTCTCTCTCTCTCTGTCTCTCTCTCTCTCTCTCTCTCTCTCTCTCTCTCTCTCTCTCTCTCTCTCTCTCTCTCTCTCTCTCTCTCTCTCTCTCTCTCTCTCT
Organism: Penaeus vannamei; assembly: GCF_042767895.1. NCBI lineage: Eukaryota > Metazoa > Arthropoda > Malacostraca > Decapoda > Penaeidae > Penaeus > Penaeus vannamei. Next base: position 11,164,498 of record NC_091554.1, read on the forward strand.
CTCTCTCTCTCTCTCTCTCTCTCTCTCTTTCTGTCTGTCTTCGTCTCTAATTCCTTCCTTGTATGTATATCCATATATATATATATATATATATATATATATATATATATATATATATATATATATATATATATATATATATATATATGTATATATATATATATATATATATACATATATATATATATATATATATATATATATATATATATATATATATATGTGTGTGTGTGTGTGTGTGTGTGTGTGTGTGTGTGTGTGTGTGTGTGTCTGTGTGTGTGTGTGTGTGTCTGTGTGTGTGCATGTGTATGTGCATGTGTATGTGTGTGTGTGTGTGTGTGTGTGTGTGTGTGTGTGTGTGTGTGTGTGTGTGTGTGTGTGTGTGTGTGTGTGTGTGTGTGTGTGTGTGTGTGTGTGTGTGTGTGTGTGTGTGTGTGTGTGTGTGTGTGTGTGTGAGTGTGAGAGTTTGTGTTTGTACTCCCATTATCGTTTTCCAGGGAGGAAAGTCAGCAATTAAAGAAAATATATATGGCAAAAGTACCCACATAAACAAGGAGATATATAAAAGCACGGGTACGCCTTTAATTTACATACAAGAGAGTTTAATGCAATATCGCCTTTTCTCAGAATGAAGCATTTACTACCTGTCTCGGACGCTCATATATCAAGGCGTGATCAACGTAACTTTTTGGGACGAAGTGAAATGAAAAGAAATACGTCAGGGAAGAGAAAGACAACATTATTTCCTTAATAGTTTCGTGTCAGTGTATAAAAAAAGGAAGAAAAAAGAAGGATTAAAGATATTAAGAAAATAAAGAAGACATACAATGTTTTGAAAAATACTATTTGTTTCTCTCTTTTATACTTTCTCTTAATTAATGTCCCAAAGGTATTACGCAGGTAAGATGAATGTGACCCAAAACAACATACGAGTCAGTGTCAAAAAATAACATTAGATAGATGATTAATGCAAAACTCACTTTTCCTTTTCCTTCGCCTCCTTTTTTTCTTTGTCTTTTATTATTCATCATATATCTCTCCCTACTTCTCTCTCTCTCTTTCTCTCTCAATATATATATATATATATATATATATATATATATATATATATATATATATATATATATAAAATTTATATATATATATATATATATAATTTTTATATATATATATATATATATATATATATATATATATATATATATATATATATATATATATATATATATAAATGTTTGTGTGTGTGTGAGTTTGTATGTGTGTATGTATGTATGTAAAAAAAAACAATACATATGTATATATACACAATGTCTCTCTCTCTCTCTCCCTCCCTCCCTCCCTCTCCCCCTCCCTTCCCTTCCTCTCCCTCTCCTCTCCTCTCTCCCCCCCCATCGTTCTCGACAAAATTACACCGACGATAAGAAGCGTCGGCGGCGGGAGCGCAAACCCCCCCGACGCCGAATCCCCGAATCGCAAATTAAAATGTCAGAGGTAGACGCCATTCCGCCGCCGTGAGTTTGGGCTTGAGGAGATGTGACGTCAGCTCCGAAGGGGCGGGGGTGGGGGATTGGGGGAAGGGGAGAGGTGGGAGGAGGGAGCCTGGGGGTGGGTGGTAGAGGTGGTAGCTCCTAGGGGCGGGGGTGGGAGGATGGAGACTGGGGTTGGGTAGGGATGGGAGATGGGGGTGGAGGGGGTGAAGGGAGACGGGGTGGTGGGTGGGAGAGGTGGGAGGGGGGAGGGGAGTGGAGAGGGGAAGTGGGGGAGAAGGAGACAGGGTCTGGGTGGGGGAGGTGGGAGGAGGGTTGTCAGTTCCGAGGGGTGGGGGGAGATAAGGGGGAAGGGAGAGGTGGGAGGAGGGGACGGGACAGGTGGGGAGTGGAGGGGATGAGTTAGGGAGAAGGGAGACAGGGTGGTGTGTGGGAGAGGTGGGTAGGTCTGTATAGGGGGAGTGAAAAGGGAAATGTGTAGGGGAGGGGGTGGGGGAGAGGGGCAGGGGAGCGAGGGTGGGAAGGGGTAGGGGAGAAGATAAAGGAGATAGATGAGAGTGGAGAAGGATAGAAGGAGGAGAGGGAGGAGAGTGGAGGAAGAGGATAGAGGATGGAGAGGGTAGGGATAGTAAGAAGAGAGGGGAGGGAGAGAAAGGGGATAGAGGAAGGAAAGGGGAGGGAGAAGGAGGGAATTGAGGCATGGAAGGTTAGAAGAAGCCGAACCGGGATGGATATAGTAAAAGAATAGAAGAGACAGGAAGACACTGAGGGAGGTCGGAGGGATGTAGGAGAAAATATAAAATGGAGAAGAAAGGGAGGGAGAAGGAGCGAGGGATAGAAGATAGAAGAGGGGAGGAAGATAGGATAGGCAAAGGAAGTGAGGAGGGAGGATGGGAAGAATAGAAGGAACGAGGGCTAAGGTACAAAAGGGATAGAATGAAAAATGTGTGATAGAAGGGAAGGGAAGGGGAGAGGGAGGAGGAGGAGGAAGCTAATAAGAAGAGGCAATACGGATAGCTTATCACAAGGAATCGCAAGAGGGTGATATTTGTACTTATCGTACATCTGGCGGGTGCAGCGGCTCTACCATCGGGCAATGAGAGAATTCAAGTAATGGTATTTTGTTGTTGTTTTTTTCTTAATATTTGAGAGGAAGATAAGTGAAACGAAGAGACAAGAATGGAAAAGGAGGAGTGTAAAATTGATAAGAAAATGATGAAAATTATAATGGAAATATAAGTTATGATATGATAAACAAGGCAAATGAGAAATGACACCGATAATAAAGATTGTAACATAATGATCACAAAATCTGCAAATCAGCCACTTATATTGTTGTGTAATGAAAACTGACACGATGTTTTCTTAAAATCTGTTTGTGATGTTTTTTTTCTGATTGTCACAGAAAAGTTATCTTGAGTTCATGGTATAGGGATGATGCTGATAATTTAGATAATTTAGTCGAGAAAGAGCAAGTCAGTCTAATTGGTTTGTCGAATTAGTTTAAGAAATTTTAGGTGATTGGTAGTGAAGAATGTTATTCCTATTGTATTGTATTCTACTGTATTCAGTTGATGATGTGAGCTATGTTTATTTTTTTCCCTTTATGTGTGTGTGTGTGTGTGTGTGTGTGTGTGTGTGTGTGTGTGTGTGTGTGTGTGTGTACGTGTGTGTTCGTGAAGACAAGATATTTGTGTGTGTGTGTATGTATAGGCCCAAAAGATTATTCTTTTTTAAATAACTACACGTGTTTTGAAACCGTGTCTTTACATGACATCAATACCATAATAATCTTAATCCAAATACCAT
>NC_091554.1:11175293-11177453 GCF_042767895.1 Penaeus vannamei
ATCTATCCTATACAAATCTCTGATCACAGAGCCACTGAAGCATTCCACAGATTTCTCTCTCGTGTCCCCTCAGATTCCCTCTTTTACTACCCTTCTTTCCCACTGTCCCCTCCCCTTCCCCTCGATTCCCTTCCTCCAGATCCCTCCTAAAATCCCCCTCCCTCCCATACCCCGCCTTTCCCTCGACCCTCAGACCCCTCCAAAAATTCCCCCTCTCTCCCTCCCATACCCCTCCCATACCCCACCCCTTCCTCCTTGACTCCTCAGCCACCTCCTAAAATCCCCCTCCCTCCCTCCCATACCCCACCCCTTCCTCCTTGATCCCTAGCCCCCTCCTAAAATCCCCCCTCCCACACATACCCCATCCCTTCCTCCCAGACCCCCAGACCCCTCCAAACATTCCCCCTTCCCTCCCTCCCATACCCCAGCCCCGTCTCCTTCGAAGTCCCTCAAAGATATCCTGTTTTATGCCCTTCTGAGATCCCTAGGAAGCTCCTCGCATCGAGAGACATGACCCCTCAAATCCGTGATCATGCCCGTCGGATCCTTATTTATATCCATCACACTTTTAACATCTCTTCCCATCCCACCTCTTTGGGCCCTAAACGTCCCCCATTTCCTCAAGACTCCAAGGAAGACGAGATCACTGCCCCCCCCCCCCCAACCCCTTCCCCAAGCCCTGGACCCTCCCTCTCCCTACCCCCTCCCCACCCTCTCTCTCTTACACTATCCACCCCGGTCTCTCCTATCCCTGACTCTCCACCCCCCCCCTCCCCTCTCCCCGGCCACAATCCGGTCCATCCCATCATATGAAACCCCCATCTTCTCTTTCACTATCTTTTACTATTCTTTAGGTTTATGTTCAACCCATTTTTGTCGTCTGTCATTTCCTTTTTCATGTCCTCTTTGTTCTGCGGAGAAATATAGGTATGTAGACAGAACAATAAATGCACAGATAGAGAGATAGTTACAATAGATACATAGATAGGTAGATACATAGATAGATATATACATAGATAGATACATAGATAGATAGATAGATACATAGATAGATAGATACATAGATAGATAGATACATAGGTAGATAGATACATAGATAGGTAGATACATAGATAGATAGATACATAGATAAATACATAGATAAATACATAGATAAGTAGACAGATTACCAGATAGATAGATAGATAGATAGATAGATGCATGGGCAGATGGGTTGATAAAAAATACCTAGAGATATACCTAGGAAAGTAGACAGACAAACAGACAGAAAGATAGGTAGGTAAGGAGTGGGAGAGAGAGAGGAGGGAGGGAGAGAAAGAGAAAGTGAGTGAGGGAAATATATAAAGAGAGAGAGAGAGAGAGAGAGAGAGAGAGAGAGAGAGAGAGAGAGAGAGAGAGAGAGAGAGAGAGAGAGAGAGAGAGAGAGAGAGAGAGAGTAAGAGAGAGAGAGAGTGAGAGAGAGAGATAGGATAAAGTGAGAGAGAGAGAGAGAGAGAGAGAGAGAGAGAGAGAGAGAGAGAGAGAGAGAGAGAGAGAGAGAGAGAGAGAGAGAGAGAGAGAGAGAGAGAAAGAAAGTGAGTGAGGGAAATAAATAAATAGAGAGCGAGAGAGAGAGAGAGAGAGAGAGAGAGAGAGAGAGAGAGAGAGAGAGAGAGAGAGAGAGAGAGAGAGAGAGACAGAGACAGAGAGAGAGAGAGAGAGAGAGAGAGAGAGAGAGAGAGAAAGAGAGTGAGCGAGAAAGAGAGAGAGAGAGAGAAAGAGAAAGAGAAAGTGAGTGAGGGAAATAAATGAATATATATATATAGAGAGAGGGGGGGTGATAGATATAGCAAAATGGAGAGAGGGAGACAGAGAGACAGAGATACAAAGAGAGACAGAGACAGCAACACAAAAATACAGAGATACAGAGAGAGATAAGAGAAGGGGAAAAAAAAGAAAAAAAAAAGAAAGAAAGAAAGAAAAAGAGAGAGAGAGAGAGGGAGAGCACCTCGACATAATGATAGACAGTGCAACACGTTCTTCCCCCTCCGCGTCCCATTGTTTGGCTCTCAATTGAGGATCTTGGGATGTGCCTGCGCTAACATCCCAAGCTCTTGCCACCTTGGAGAGGAAGATGATGAAATGGGAAATGAAGATGGTATGAATGTGGTGCAAAACAAT
>NC_091554.1:11180453-11185453 GCF_042767895.1 Penaeus vannamei
TCCTCTTTCTCCTCCTTCCCTTTCCTCCTCCTTCCCCTTCCCCCTTCTCCCCTCCTCCTTCCTTCTTCCTTCTCCCTCTTTCCCCTCTTTCTCCTCTCTCCCTTCCCCTTCTTCCCCCTCCTCCTCCTTCCTCTTCTTTCCCCTTCTCCCTCCTCTCCCTTCCTCTCCTCTCCTCTCCCCCTTCCTCCTCTCCTCTTTCCCCTTCTCCCCCTTTCCTCCCCCTTCCTCTCCTCTTCCCCCTTTTCCTCCCTCCGCCACCTTCCTATCCTCTTTACCCGTCTCACCTCCTCCCCCACTTTCCCTCTCCTCTTCTCCCATTCTCCTCCTCCCCCTCCTCCCCCTTTCCTCTCCTCATACCCCTTTACCCCTTCCCCCTTCCTCTCCTCTTTCCCCTTCTCCCCTCCTCCCCTCCTCCCCCTTTCCTCTCCTCATCCCCCTTTCCCCTTTCCCCCCTTCCTCCTCCTCCCCCTTTCCTCTCCTCTTTCCCCTTCTCCCTTCCTCCCTTTGCTTCCCGTTGCACGATGTTGCGCTTCCTGTTGCACTCTCATGTATCTCCTTGTTGACTCATACGACTGCTGATCGTGCGCCTTCCAGATCGGTGCGTCTTCGCTGGGGTCTGATGGGGCCTTGGGGTCGACGCCTGTGTCTCGCAGATTCTCAAAGAAGGAGGAGGAGGTTGGGGTAAAGACGTGAAGGTTGGTGATTTGGACGTTTGGTGTATGGGCTGAGGTTTCTGGGGTCTTTTTTAAAAATCTATTTTGATGGATGGTTTTGCTTGCTTTTCGACACGTTGCTATAAAAGGGATAGATTGCATGGGGACGCTCTCAAAGCAATCAGATCCGAGAGGTATCAGATCACTTTGCTATTACTAGAACCCTATCGGTGGAGGATTTTTTTTTCCTTTCCCAAATTAGGGAAAGCAAGCTCATCCCAAAGCTAAAAATACAATAACCCTTCCAACTCCCCCCCCCCTTTACCCTCACTTTAAGCCCCTCCCCCCCCCAAAAAAAAATAATAATAATAGAAAAATAAAAAGAAGCAACACAACCCATAAATGTATATAAACATGGTCAGTTTCTGGTTGTGGAAATATGACATTCAGAAAAGGGGGAGGAAGAGGAGAACAGAAGAAGAGGGTAGAAGAGGAGGATAAAGAAGGGCAGAAGAGGAGGAGGCTAAAGGAGGGCAGAAGAGGAGGAGGGTAAAAGAGGGCTGAAGAGAAGGAGGGTAGAGGGCAGAAGAGGAGGAGGGCAGAAGAGGAGGAGGGCAGAAGAGGAGAAGGGTAGAAAAGGGCAGAAGAAGAGGAGGGCAGAGGAAGGCAGAAGAGGAGGAGGGTAAGGAGGGAGCCCCGGATGCCCGGAAGATCACAGCCTCGATGGTTTATGGCAGGATGAAGTAATTCTACTTTAATAGGAGGTTTACGGAGATAGCTGTAACGGTGGCCTGACGCTCCCCCATTGAGTTAAGGATGATTAGAATGGAACCATTAAACAAGAGGGATGAGCGGTGTTAATAGCTGCTGATATATAGCCAATATCCAGCGGTCAAGACTGCCGCTGGAAGGATTGAACGGCTCCTTGTTCCCCCTCCGCCTCCCCTCTCTCTTCCCCTTACGCCTCTCCCTCCTGACTCTCCTTCTCCTTCTCCCTTCTCCTTTCATTCCCCTTCTCCCCAAAACTCTTATCTTCCGTTACTTTCCCCGTTTTTCCCTTCTCCTTCATCTCTTCTCCCCTTCTGTTTCGTTCTTATTCTTTACTCTGTTTTCTCACTCAACGCTTCCCCTCCTTACCCTCCTTCGTTCCCCTCTCCGCCTATCTTCTATTTTCCTGGACTCTCCATCTCTCTGTCTCTTCATTCCCTCCCTCTCACCTCTCCCTACTTTGTTCTTCCCTCCTTCCCCTCTGCCCTCCCCTCTTTCCCCTCTGCCCTTCCCCTTTTCCCTTCTGTCCTCCGGTTTCCATTTCCTTCTTTCCACTCTTTTCCCTCTGCCATTCCCTTTTCCCACACTGCCATCCCCTCTTTTCCCTCTCCCCTTCCCACTTTTTCCTCTACCTCCTTTCCCATTCCCTCTTTCTCCTCTGGCCTCCCCTGTTCCCTTCTACCCTTCCCTTTTTTCCCCACTACTCTCCCCTCTTTCCCTTTACCCTCCTTTCTTTCCATTATTTCACCCCGTCCCTTCCCTCTTTCTCCTCTACTTCCTTTCCCATTCCCTATTTTCCCTTTTCTTCCTCCATTCTTTCTCTGCCCCCTTTCTCATTCCTCTTTCCCCACTACCCTCTCCCTCTTTCCCCTTTCCTCTCCCTTCTTCCCCTCTCCACCTCCCCTCTTTCCCCACTACCCTCTCCTCTTTCCCATTTCTCCCCTCTTTCCCCACTGCTCTCCCCTCTCCCCCCTTTCCTCTCCCTTCCTCTCTTCTCCACCTCCCCTCTTTCCCCACTGATCTCCCCTCTCTCCTCTCCTTCCCATCCCCAACCGATTGAACTTCTCTGAACTACTCGACATTTGTGAGGCTTCTGACGAAAGTGGGAGGAGAGGGACGGGGAAGATCTGCGGCGGCGAAGAGTATTAGGAGAGAGAAAAATTAGAAAGATTTTTTTTAATAGTGGGTGGAAGAGAAATATCTTATGGATTTTTTATCTTTTATTTTTTTTTTTTATGTCAGATGTTTGGTGTGTTCCGCTTCGCTTCCGTTGTGGATGTGGATGTATGTGCACGTGGCTGTGTATGTGTGTGTACACATCTGCAAATGCCTCTGTCTCTATTTGCACGATTTCTACTAGCGAGCAATTAAATAATTCGCACACACTCCCCAGAGATAGAAAAAGAAAAAGACAAAATTCTCTCTGTTAGCATACTTCTCTTCCACATAAAAAAACACGATAGGCTAGAGAATTAAAAATTGAAAAGGAAATAATCGAAAAAAAAATCCTCTTAGTAACGTATTAAACTCTGCATTTGACAGATTTCAGATACATTACATGAAGAGCGGAAATATTTTGATACATCAATCACTGACTGACTTATTCAAGACTTAAATCACTATCTACCGGACTTAAACATATCAAGGAAACGGGAAAGGTAGACAACTGTGGAAAATATGAACAGAGAAGGTTAGATGATTTATTATTCTCTCTCTCTCTCTCTCTCTCTCTCTCTCTCTCTCTTCTCTCTCTCTCTCTCTCTCTCTCTCTCTCTTCTCTCTCTCTCTCTCTCTCTCTCTCTCTCTCTCTCTCTCTCTCTCTCTCTCTCTCTCTCTCTCTTCTCTCTCTCTCTCTCTCTCTCTCTCCCTCTCTCTCTCTCTCTCTCTCTCTCTCTCTCTCTCTCTCTCCCTCCTCTCTCTCTCTCTCTCTCTCTCTCTTCTCTCTCTCTCTCTCTCTCTCTCTCTCTCTCTCATCTCTCTCTTCTCTCTCTCTCTCTCTCTCTCTCTCTCTCTCTCTCTCTCTCTCTCTCTCTCTCTCTCTCTCTCTCACCTCTCTCTCTCTCTCTTTCTCTCTTTCTCAATCTCTCTCTTTCTCTCTCCCTCCTCTCATTTCTCTCTCTGTTTCTCTCTCTCTCCCTCCTCTCATCTCTCTCTCTCTCGGTCTGTTCTCTCTCTCTCTCTCTCTCTCTCTCTTCTCTCTCTCTCTCTCTCTCTCTCTCTCTCTCTCTCTCTCTCTGTCTCTCTCTCTCTCTGTTGTCTTTCGTTACGAAAACATGGAAGGCAGTTAATTTAAAAAGATATAAGAGTAAGTTAGAAAAACTGAGATTCTCTCCCTCTCTGTCTATCTATATATGTCTGTCTCTCGTATTTCCTTAGGAAAACGTGAAATAATTAACTTAGAAAGGTATTGACAGATATAAAATAATTCATGATAATCTCTCTCTTTCTCCCTCCCTGTTTCTCTCTTTCTCTTCTCTCTGTTTTATCCTTCTTTCTTTGTCTATCTCTCTGTCTATCTGTCTATTTATACGCCCCCCTCACCCTAGTCTATCTCACTCCCTCCCCCCCAGTCTCTCTCTCCCCTCTTCTATCCCTCCTTTCTCCTTCCTTCACTCTTCTATCCCTCCTTTCTCCTTCCTTCACTCTTCTATCCCTCCTTTCTCCTTCCTTCACTCTTCTATCCCTCCTTTGCCCTTCCTTCACTCTTCTTTCCCTCCTTTGCCCTTCCTTCACTCTTTTATCCCTCCTCTTTCTATCCCTCCCTTTCTCCTTCCCTTATCTCTTCTATCTATCCCTCCCTTTTCTCCTTCCCTTCACTCTTCTCATCCCTCCTCTTTCTCCTTCTCACTCTTCATCTATCACTGCTCCTTTCTCCCTTCACTCTTACCTTTCATCCACTCCCTTTGCCCTTCCTTCACTCTTCTATCCCTCCTTTCTACTTCCTCCTTTCTCCTTCCTTCACTTCTTTCATCCTCTCCTTTCTTCCTTCCTTTCCACTCTTTCTATCCCTCTCTTTGCCCTTCCTTTCACTCTTCTATCCCTCCTTTCTCCTTCCTTCACTCTTCTATCCCTCCTTTCTCCTTCCTTCACTCTTCTATCCCTCCTTTCTCCTTCCTTCACTCTTCTATCCCTCCTTTCTCCTTCCTTCACTCTTCTATCCCTCCTTTCTCCTTACTTCACTCTTCTATCCCTCCTTTCTATCTATTGCCTTCCTGCTCTTCTATCCCTCCTTTCTCCTTTCCTTCCACTCTTCTATCCCTCCTTTCTCCCTTCCCCTTCTGACTCCTACAATATCCCTCCCTTTGCCTCTTCCTTCACTCTTCATATCCCTCCCTTTTCTATCCCACTCTTCTCCAGCTTCCTTCACTCTTCTATCCCTCCTTTCTCCTTCCTTCACTCTTCTATCCCTCCTTTGCCCTTCCTTCACTCTTCTATCCCTCCTTTCTATCCCTCCTTTCTCCTTCCTTCACTCTTCTATCCCTCCTTTCTCCTTCCTTCACTCTTCTATCCCTCCTTTGCCCTTCCTTCACTCTTCTATCCCTCCTTTCTCCTTCCTTCACTCTTCTATCCCTCCTTTCT
>NC_091554.1:11267953-11270453 GCF_042767895.1 Penaeus vannamei
TCTGTGTTATATTGTGTAAGAGAGAACAATATGGACAAACAGACATACAGGTATATGGAGAGAGAGAGAGAGAGAGAGAGAGAGAGAGAGAGAGAGAGAGAGAGAGAGAGAGAGAGAGAGAGAGAGAGAGAGAGAGAGAGAGAGAGAGAGAGGAGAAATAGAAAGATAAAGAGAGAGAGGGGGGGGGAGGGAGAGGAGAAATAGAAAGATGGAGAGAGAGAGAGAGAGAGAGAGAGAGAGAGAGAGAGAGAGAGAGAGAGAGAGAGAGAGAGAGAGGGAGGGAGGGAGGGGGCCAGATATATAAAGATGGAGAGAAAGAGAGAGAGAAAGAGTGAGTGAGAGAGAGAGAGAGAGAGAGAGAAAGAGTGAGTGAGAGAGAGAGAGAGAGAGAGAGAGAAAGAGTGAGTGAGAGAGAGAGATATAGAGGGAGAGAGATCCTTTGATCTCTGTAGCGTAGCTTATCCAGCAAATAAACTGATAATGAACGTTAAATAATAAATAACCAAAGTCAACTTGTACCCCACACAAACGTTACTATATTTTAGACGGAGAAAAGCTCAAAGCTCAAGAACGTTTATTTTTCACTCCCCATCTTCCACTTCCTCACCGTAGATATAGAAACACCAGATATTCCTTCAGAAGACTTTAATCACACACAAACACGCTAACCACATACTCACTCCACCTTTCTCAGTCTCGTCCACCCCCTGAGTCCACACCTCGAGTCCACATTTAGACTACCACCCGTTCCACCCTTCTCTCCACAGCTTACCTCCACCAGCTCCAGTCTCCACCTCTGTGAACTCGGAAACTCTGTATCGGCGTTCATTAACTGTATCAACAGCTTCTCTCTCTCTCTGATCATAAATCTCGCCCGGCAAACATACTGATATTTTATATGATTCTACTTTCGCATTCTGTCAGTAAGTCGATTTGTTTTGGGTCAAGTCATTTATCATCTATGACTTACTTTTTTATTATTCATGATGATCAAATTCCTTTATGCATCATATCAATTGCATCGCGCATGCACCATCTCTTAGTAATATAAGTTCAAGTATAAAGAACTATGAGTCGCTGATTTCTCCAATAAAAATAATGTATCACGTATGATAAAACCATGAACTATATGCATTCCTTTCACATAGGATAAAGCCATGAACTATATGCATTCCTTTCACATAGGATAAAGCCATGAACTACATGCATTCCTTTCACATATGATAAAGCCATGAACTATATGCATTCCTTTCACATATGATAAAGCCATGAACTATATGCATTCCTTTCACATATGATAAAGCCATGAACTATATGCATTCCTTTCACATATGATAAAGCCATGAACTATATGCATTCCTTTCACATATGATAAAGCCATGAACTATATGCATTCCTTTCACATATGATAAAGCCATGAACTATATGCATTCCTTTCACATATGATAAAGCCATGAACTACATGCATTCCTTTCACATATGATAAAGCCATGAACTATATGCATTCCTTTCACATATGATAAAGCCATGAACTATTTGCATTCCTTTCACATATGATAAAGCCATGAACTATTTGCATTCCTTTCACATATGATAAAGCCATGAACTATATGCATTCCTTTCACATATGATAAAGCCATGAACTATTTGCATTCCTTTCACATATGATAAAACCATGAACTATATGCATTCCTTTCACATATGATAAAGCCATGAACTATTTGCATTCCTTTCACATATGATAAATCATGAACTATTTGCATTCCTTTCACATATGATAAAACCATGAACTATATGCATTCCTTTCACATATGATAAAGCCATGAACTATATGCATTCCTTTCACATATGATAAAACAATTACCTATATGCATTCCTTTCACATATGATAAAGCCATGAACTATATGCATTCCTTTCACATATGATAAAGCCATGAACTATATGCATTCCTTTCACATATGATAAAGCCATGAACTATATGCATTCCTTTCACATATGATAAAGCCATGAACTATTTGCATTCCTTTCACATATGATAAAGCCATGAACTATATGCATTCCTTTCACATATGATAAAGCCATGAACTATATGCATTCCTTTCACATATGATAAAGCCATGAACTATTTGCATTCCTTTCACATATGATAAAGCCATGAACTATATGCATTCCTTTCACATATGATAAAGCCATGAACTATTTGCATTCCTTTCACATATGATAAAGCCATGAACTATATGCATTCCTTTCACATATGGTAAAGCCATGAACTATATGCATTCCTTTCACATATGATAAAGCCATGAACTATATGCATTCCTTTCACATATGATAAAGCCATGAACTATATGCATTCCTTTCACATATGATAAAGCCATGAACTATTTGCATTCCTTTCACATATGATAAAGCCATGAACTATATGCATTCCTTTCACATATGGTAAAGCCATGAACTATTTGCATTCCTTTCACATATGATAAAGCCATGAACTATTTG
>NC_091554.1:11277953-11280453 GCF_042767895.1 Penaeus vannamei
TATCCATAAGTAAATCTCTCCCTACACTTTTTTCATATTTTCGTTGTTGTTTTTCTCCTTTTGTTATTGCAACAATAATTTTTATGTTTCCCAGGTCACAGTGCTGTGATATTGCACAACCATAAAGTTTATTTCACTCTTTATTTTCATTTTTAGACTTTTAATAGTTAGTTTACATCACACCTAACCTTTAAATTTCTCACTCTCTTCAACCTGTCCCTGACCCTTATCCTTCTCGTCCCTCCAACACTGTTATATTTTCCCTCTCCTCTCCCCCATCTTGACTTGCGCTCCCCTTCCCTCCCTCCTTTCCCCTCTACCGTTTTCTTCTCCTCCACTTCGTTTTATTCCTCTTCTCCTTTTCTCAGTCCCTTACTGACACTCACCTACATTATTCTTTACGCCCACCACATTCTTTATTTCTTTCTACTTCCTTTTCCCCTTTTCTATTTCCCCTTATAATAGCCCCATCCTCCTTACCTCACTATTCTCACCCTCATCGCCAAGACTGTAAACCCCATCATGACCTTTGCTTGCTCATTCCCCAACTTACTCTTTCCACTCCCCACCTCATCTTGCCATATTGCCCCTTCCCCTTTGCACCCCCACCCCTCTCCCCTCTTCAGGCCCCAATGTCCCTTACTCCCCCCCCCTCCTTCCTTCCCCAATGCCCCTTACCCCCCCCCCCCTTCCTGTTTCAATGCCCCTTACCCCGACCCCTCTTCCTGCCCCAATGCCCCTTTCCCTCCCCCCTTCCTGTCCCAATGCCCCTTACTCATTTCACCTCCCACCCCCTGCATTAATGCCCCTTACCCTTTCCATCGTCATCCCTGCCCCCACGCACCAATATTCCTTTTACATTTGCTTGTACATCCCCTCTCCCTTCACTCTTTCCCTCTCGCTCTTTAATCTCTTCTCCCTTTCCTTACTCTTCTTCTCGACGCCACCCTGACCCAAAATACTCCTTAAAATCCTTGCTTTTTAATCCTTACTGTCACTCCCCTCTCCCCCTGGCTTCTTCACCCTCCTTCTTGCTCCCATCCCTGCGCCCGCCCACACCTCCGACACTCCTTACGCCCACCACCTTCGTTTTTTTTTCATTCCTTCACCCCCATCCCCCCATCCCCCACCCACGCCCGCCCCCAACACTCCTTCCGCCCACCACGACCCTAGCTTGTTCATTCCTTCACCCCCCCTCCCTCCCTTCCCCACCCACCCCGCCCCCGGACGACGAGCCAGCGGAGCCCGGCCGGGAAGGAAAGGCCGGCGACCAACTTTGTTAATTAAGCAAATATTCCAAGCGCGCGGATTGTGAGAGCGCGAAAGAGTGGCTCTTTGGCGTGGCCAGAGATCTCAGCTTCATTGCCGGCCTGATCGTCTTCTCGCGGCCGGGGGGGGGGGGGTCTACGGGGGGAATCTTAGGATGGCCATTTATATAAAAAAAAAAGAAAGCGTTCCGTATATATATATATATATATATATATATATATATATATATATATATATATATATATATATATATATATATATATATATATATATATATGCACATGAGCCCGTTTGCATACACACGCACACATACACTTATACATTTGAACATAGATAGATATATAGATATAGATAGATAGATAGATAGATAGAAATAGATAAATAGATAGACAGACAGATAGATAGATAGATAGATAGATTAGATAGATAGTGTAGATAGATAGATAAATTAGAATAGATAAGATTAGATAGATAGATAGATAGATAGATGCATAAATAGCCAGACAGACAGACAGACATACAAACATACCCATCATAATAAGGATGATAAGTGATGAGGATGGCATGCAATCAATATTCCCATTAGCAGCATCAGCTTCATCACGTTAACTGGGTAATGGAAATCACTGCTATAAAACCGCGATCGATCATGCTCAGAATCCGGCCCCTCCTCGTTTTATATCTGTCAACGCTAATATCCGTTTTGCATTGTCATCCTGGTCATCGCTGCCATAATGCCCTCGCTGCCAGCCCGTCTAGGATGAAATTATTCCTACAATATTCTCGACGTGAGAGCATATTTCATCATACTGAGGACGATGCTAACAGAAAAAATAAATAAATAAAAAAACGATGCTAAAAGGAAATAAAAATAAAGAAAAATATAAAAAATAAATGAGTAAAGAAATTATAAAAAGAATAAAAAAAAATGTAATGACTGGAGGAAAAGTAAAGAGAGAAAAATTATATTTACATTTCCATGATGAAAGAGGGTGTGGCGTAGTCACTGATGAATGACATAATGTGTCTTTCAGTAACAATAGAAAACGTGCATTTCTTTACGTCGAGAAAATACCTGTGATTATAATTATTATCATTAATCTTTTCATCTGAGAAAATGGTACATCGATTTGACTAAGGATAGAAAAAAAATGATTATGTATTTTCTGGTTTTGAAACAAATATTCGTGAATATATTGTTCTGGAATATTAATCATTTGATGTCGATAAC
>NC_091554.1:11287953-11290453 GCF_042767895.1 Penaeus vannamei
TACAACCAAATACTGAAGTGGCATTATCACCAGATGAAGCAGGCTTCCAACCTGGCAGATCATATCGCAGTTAAGTATTAAATCTCACGCAGAACATTGACGTTGGATCGGAGACGAAACAAATCTCAGGTGCAGTCTTTGTCGACCTCGAGGCTGCATACAACGCTGCCAATCACAGCTCACTCGTTCTAAAAGTTTCCCAAAATATTCAAAACACATTATTATGATAATCGAACCACTCCTTGTCAATCGGCGATTTTTCAAATAGGTGGGATCTGAAATCGATGAAGGGTCCAAAAGAACGGGCTCCCGCAGGGATCTGTGCTTGCCCTCATGCTATTTAATATTTATACCAATGGCCAGTCACACTCTCCAGACACGTAGGTTCATCTATGCAGATGATCTTTGCATTGCCAGTCAATCACACTCCGAGAAAATCGAGGAGAAACCCCTTGATGCCTTGTCAGCATTCTCCAATTATTACCGAAACTAACAGTAGTAGTGGTAGTTGTAGTTGTAGTAGCAGTAGTAGTAGTAGCAGCATCATTATCATTATTAACAGCAGTATCAATATTTCTCCATTTATCATAATTATTATCATTGTTATCATTATTATCGATGTTATGATCATGATTATGAATATTTTTCTTCTTTTTTCGTTATCATTATCATTTTTTTATTATTGATAATATTATTATTTATTATCATTACTCCCATTCCATTGTTATCATTATTATTATCATTATTGCTTTTGTCATTATTATTTTCATTAGCATTATCGTTTTTAAATCATTATAATGATCATTGTTATTACCATTAATACTGTTGTTATTGTATTTATCATTACTATTTTTATCATTATTGTTGTTGTTGATTTTACCTTTGCTATTATGATCATTAATAATGTTATTATCTGTAATATAATTGTTTTCATCTTATTATTATTATGATCATTGTCATTATCACTATTGTTGTAGTTAATATTATTATTTTTACTTTTGTAATTATCATTATTGTTATCATGATTATGTATTTTTTTATATTGCTTTTATCAGTATCACTTCATTATCATAATTAATATTTTCAATATCACTATTGTCATTGGTTTCAACATTCAATATTATTGTTTTTATTAGTACTAAAATTATAATCATTATTATAATTATTACTTTTATCATTATTTTTGATGTTATTATCATTAATGTTATCATCATCCTTATTATAATTGTTATTATTATTTTTATAATTGCTGTTATTACTACGGTTATTATTTTCATTATCATCATTATCATTATTGTTATTATTTTAAAAATAATCAATATTATGATTATTATCATTATCATCATCATTATCATTAGTAGTGGTAGTAGTATCATTGCTGTTATCATCATTGTTATCATTATTGTTATCATAATTATCATTATCATCATCATAAAAGAAGGGGTATGCAGTGAATGAGAGAGAAGATGAAGAGAAGGTAGAAGAGGTGTTTGAAGAAGAAAATAATATGAAAAGGAGGTGGAGGAGAAAAAGGAAGAGGATATAGAGAAAATGAGAGATTATACTAATGATGTTGAGGGAATGGAGGAAGAGGAGGAAGAAGAAGAAAGAAGGAGAAAGGAAGAAAGAGGGAAGTGGAATACGCAGAACTCGACAAAGTGGCTTTTTATGTTGATTCCTTTTCAAGCTGAATTATTAATTGCACGGAGGTCCTTCAGGACTTCTAATTTTCTATCGACGATTACCAAAGAGAGAAAGTGATACACACATACGTACACGCACACAGACAAACACGCACGCTCACATACACATACATGCATATTTAGAAACATAAATAATACATAATACATATATACGCTCTCTCTCTCTCTCTCTCTCTCTCTCTCTCTCTCTCTCTCTCTCTCTCTCTCTCTCTCTCTCTCTCTCTCTCTCTCTCTCTCTCTCTCTCTCTCTCTTTCTCTCTCTCTCTCTCGCTTTCTCATACACACACACACACACCAATACACACACGCAAACACCAACACACACACCAATACACACACCAATACACACACACATAAAAAGCATACACACAACATACACACGCACACACATTTTCCTTCCCCATATCCAACCCGAAAGTTCTACACACAACACCCCAACATCCATTCAGTTCCCATACACTGAACATCGCCACAGTTACTACGAACACTCAACAGAAACACCCACTGGTTACACGGAGTCCAAGAGCTACTTCGTGTTGTTCTCAAACAGTAAACAATATGATGGGAAATATTTTGTATGAGAGAAGGAGGTGAGAGAAGGAAGAGAGGAGAGGGAGGGGGGGGGGGAAGGGAAGGGAGAGGGGAGGGAGGGGAGAGGGGGGGGGGGGGGGGGGGGGTGGGGAAGGAAGAGGATGAAGGGAGAAGAGAAAGAGTATTGGTGAAGGGATAAGAGAGAGGGTATAGGTGAAGGAAAAGGATGAGGGGGAAGTAAAGGGGGGGGGGGTAAAGTATGGAGA
>NC_091554.1:11325453-11327953 GCF_042767895.1 Penaeus vannamei
TAAGTGGATCTATATATATGCGACTAAACTAAATGAATCTACAAGAATCTAACAAGTTCGAAGCTAAACACATTCTATATATTTTTAAAATAAGCTGAAATATACCAAGAATCAGGAAAATATATATAATGTAATGGAAGGCAGTAAAGCCTAATGAATTAAACATTATGGATTTGTAGTTACATCTTTCTTCTAGACTAAGACTAAATCTCGTCAATCAATGGCAACTGCAGTAACTGTGGCCCGTCTGGGATTTTTTATTTCTTTTCTTGTCTCATTTTATCCAACACCATCAAAATATCTCCTTGTATATATGGTTACTGATTTTATTGCAGGTTTGTCATGATCGTGTTACTATTTAATTTAAACAAATTGTTTACTATTGAGATAGTATTCTTGCTAAATGAGTTATTGTACTCCTGTCTTGCTTGACCTGTAATAATAGTTTTGTAGAAAATACACGGATTCCACGTGTCATGTAGATTAGATTAGCTAGATTAGCCAGGACTCTTAATTATAATTGTCTTGGCAAACGGCGTCAGTCTGACTAGGAAATGGGAGTGAATCCGGACATACTTTGTGGGATACTTAATGCCGGACTTTTACTATCAGTACAAAATATCCGGATCTTCTCCCAAGTTAGTTAATGCCGCAACCATATTTCTCAGAGACGAGTTACATACATAATCACTCTCTCTATCTTGTCATTTTATCCTCACCCTTTTTCATAAGGTTGATCATAAGCAATCACTGCGGTATAATGTTTATGAATAAGATTAGGGATTCACCCGGCGACTTTCTTAATGCACCTCGTTTCTCTCTTGTCCATAACCCGCGGATTGTTTCTACGCATTTTCTCCTAATTAGGGCAAGCAAGGCAAAGTGCTGAAAATTTGTTCTTGCTTCCGCCTGCTTCATTCATGGCATTCTTAAGTCCTATCCAAACTTAGGTGTTTGTACGTCTTTGAAAGTAAATTGCTCGATATCAGCCTCATAGCAAACATACGAATAATCAGCACGCATTCCTGGAATCAGTAACTTTTTCTACTCAAAACTTTCTCATTAAAATGTCTACTTTTAATGCTAAACAATTAACAGAACCTATTAAGAAAGATGATTGACGCTTTTCTGCTCAGTACTTCTCAGTATCTCATTCAGGTTCAGCTTCTAAGAAAGCAACTAAGGAACTAGTCATAGCAAATCTAAATCAAAAGAGTATTTCTCATCACTGAAGCCAATGATTATTCAAATCCTCAAGATTCCGAATTGCTTGAAGTTAGAGAAACTGGCCAGAAAGATGAGTCTTGGTCCACTGCTTGATTAGAATTAGAAAAGTATGCTTTAGATCTAAAACTTAAAGCAGAAAGACAAAGATTAGAAGAGAGAGCCAGAGACAGAGAAATAGAAACAGCTAATTGGAAATTAGATTAAGTGGCACATCCAAGTATCAAAACCTGTGACAATTGTGACTAATATAAACTTTTCAGATCCCTTCAGTGATTAAAATATCGGGGAACTGTCTCTTAATTCAGTGAGTAAATCATATCCCATACTCATCCTTAGGAACACAGGAGCTTCTCAAATTATCCTTCATAAATTTGTGTACCCTGGAATTGAGACAAAAATATTTAGGTTGTCTCAGATCCGTTCGAGAGAATTGTGATTGATTGTGTAGGGCCGCTGCCTAAAACCATAAAAGGGAACCAATACCTCTTAACTATCATGGATACTTCTATAAGGTATCCTAAATCTACCCTTTAAAGAATATTTCTTCTAATTCCATTGTGAAGTGTTACCTCATTTGGAATCCCTACAGAGATTCAGTGTGATCAAGGCAGTGACTTTACAAACGACTTATCTTAAGAAGTCATAAAATGGTAAGGTATCTTGCAAGAGATGTCAACAGCTTACCATCCCCAGTCACAAGGTCGAGAAATTTACCTAGAAATTAAAAGTCAATGCTAAAAAAGGACTGCTTGAAAAAAGAAGGCTCCTGGTATGAGAACATTCATTTTCTTCTGTTCACCCTGCGTGAATGCCCACAAGAATCATTTGGATATGCACCCTTCGAGTTAATATATGGAAGGGAAATTAGATGTCCCCTCAAGGTTCTTAAAGATCAGCAATTTTCAGACACTTCAGTTCCCCAAAACCAAACAATAATCTTGGAGCAAAGTTATCCGAAGTTTTCTTATGATTCAAAATCTCAAACTTGAGAATTCTTTCCAGGAGACAAGATTTTACTCTTCCTTCCAGTTCCAGGAAACCCCCTAAAGAGTACATTCACTGGACCGTATGACATTTCCCATTAAGTTTCCGACTGCAGTTATGTAGTTCAAAAGCCTGATAGAGGTAAAGATACTCATTTGGTACATATCTTGATCAAAGCATATGTTGACCGGCAGCTAAAGGAGGACTTTGCCAAAGGCAAATCGATTGCATGTATGATACCTCAGATTCATCCATGATTTCTGTCTAAAGAGTATATTCAGTGGACTGA
>NC_091554.1:11340453-11347953 GCF_042767895.1 Penaeus vannamei
ATGGCGATCGTGTTATGAAAAAAAAAAAAAATGATGTCTGAACAGAGTAAAAGGCAAAATAAGAAATAAAAGTGAAATACAATTAAATAATGTTTAAGGTAATCAAAAAAGCCAAATAAAACACAAAACACAAATAAAAGTACAAAAAAGACACGAGAAAAGAAAGTACTTGACATGAAAAAAACATGCAAATTCAACACATTAAAAGACAAGGAAAGGAAAAAAAGAACAATATAAAGACAAAACCACAAACTAAATTAAAAAAACTAAATGATAACAGTAACACACGATACAAGCCAGAGTAAAAATAATAAATAAGCAAACCACATATCCCCTTAAAAAATAACAATAATAATAACAACAACAACAAAAAAATGACAATTAAAAGAAAACGAAAAAAAGGAGCCACATTGCACCAAGACCAAATCAACCATAAGAAAACCATCTGCCAGTCACCGGAAAAAAAGACTGTAACTTCATTCACCAAATAGATTATTATATCTCTCCCTGACCACTTGGCTGCGATACGGCACTTAATCGCCGAATATCCTCCCGGTAAAGTGATTAACATATATCACCCCGATATAAGCCTAATCGTATATCGCACGTCTATCATGCCAGTAAATTAATTAACACTTATCATGTTGCTTCCCCCGGGGGCTATCTGTCATGCCACAGGGGGAATCAGAGCACTTCTGTTTGTCTATCTGTCATGCCTCTTTATGGCCTGGGATAGAGGGGAAGGGGGAGGGAAAGGGAGGGAGAGGGGGAGGCGGAAGAGGAGGGGAAATGGGAGAGAGGGGGAGAAGGAGGAGGGGGAGGAATAGGAGGAACGAGAGATGGGGAGATGGAGGAGGGGAAAAGGGGGAGATGGGGAGATGGAGGAGGGGAAAAGGGGGAGATGGAGAGATGGAGGAGGAGGGGGAGGAATAGGGAGAAGGAGAGAAGGGGGAAAGGGGTAGAAGGATGAGGAGAGGGAAGAAGAAGAGGTATGGAAGGAGGAAAAGAGAAGGAGAGAGGAAAGAGGGAAGGAAGAGGGAGAGGGAGAAGGAAGAGGAGCAAATAGTGGAGAGGGAGAGGAGGAGAGGGAGGGGAGACGGGAAGAGGGAGGAGGAGGTACGAGCTTGGAGATGGTGAGGCGAAAGAGAGGGGAGACGGTAGAAAGAAGGGAGGGGAGAGGGAGAGTGGAGTATGGGAAATAGTGAAAGGAATAGGAGGGAAAGGCAAGGAGAGAAGGTGGAGTAGAGAGGGGAGACAAAAAGAGAGGGAGGTGGACACAAGAACATAAGAGAGAAATGAACAGAGGAAAGGAGAGAGGAAGAAGGGAAATAGGGAGATAAGATGAATAGATACCATAGCCTCTACTCAGTTATCAGACATTTCGGCATAATATATATATATATATATATATATATATATATATATATATATATATA
This sequence comes from Penaeus vannamei, assembly GCF_042767895.1. Classification (NCBI taxonomy): domain Eukaryota; kingdom Metazoa; phylum Arthropoda; class Malacostraca; order Decapoda; family Penaeidae; genus Penaeus; species Penaeus vannamei. The sequence continues at coordinate 11,341,890 of NC_091554.1, forward strand.
TATATATATATATATATATATATATATATATGTGTGTGTGTGTGTGTGTGTGTGTGTGTGTGTGTGTGTGTGTGTGTGTGTGTGTGTGTGTGTGTGTGTGTGTGTGTGTGTGCGTGTGTAAAATAAATAAAACTTCAATAATAATGATCATATAGATTTTTGAAGATCATCTTCATTTTGTCCCATACTCACAATACGTGTGTAATATGCAAGCCTACGCCAGATCCTGTCTTGTTGAGGGCGTGGCGTCTTTGTCGGACCATCCACGCCTGACTGGATGCCCTTCCTGACGTCAACCGCGATCCACCTGAAGGGCACACACACACACACACGCACGCACGAACGCACGCACGCACGCACGCACACACACACACACACACACACACACACACACACACACACACACACACACACACACACACACACACACACACACACACACACACACACACACACACACACACACACACACACACAACCACACACACACACACTTACACGGAGACAAATAAGGACAAGAATGAGAAGGAGAACAAGAAGGCAGTGGACGTGGAAGAGAAGAACAAGAAGAGGGAGAACTAGAAAAAGAAGGTAAAAACAGGGACAGACAAGAAGAAAAGAAAAAGAAATATAAGAAGAAAAAGATGAAGAAAAGACATCAGGAGAAGAAGAAGTAGAACAAGAAAAATAATTTTAAAGGACGACGAAGAAGACTATAGAAAGAAGAAGAAAAAAAAGAACCCATAATTAGACGAATGTTGTTTAGAAGAAGAAAACAAAGAAAATCGTAAGGAGGAATAGGCGAACATGGAAGAGAAGATAAAGGGAGAGAAAAACAAGAAGACTGTATAAAAAATGGGAAAATAAAGAGGAAAAAACATATAACGAAGAAGGAAAAGAATACGATTGATGATGATAAGAACAAGAAAAAGAAAGAATAGATGACAGATAATAATAATAATGATAATAACATTAGTAATGATAATAATAATAATAATGATAATAATAATAATAACAGTAATAATAATAATGATGATGATAATAATAATAATAGTAATAATAATAATAATAAAGATGATAATAAGTAGAAGAAACAGAAGAAGAAGAAAATATCAAGAGAAGAAGAAGAAGGAGGAAGAGAATACGATTGATGATGATAAGAACAAGAATAATAAGAAAAAGAAGGAGGAAAAGAAGACAGATAATAATAATAATAATAATAATAATGATAATAATAACAATAACAATGATAATGATAATAAGTAGAAGAAATAGAAGAAGAAGGAAATACCAGGAGAAGAAGAAGGAAGAGGAGGACCAGGAGGAGAAGGAGCAAGAGGGGGAAGGGAATGATGTAGAAACCCAAACCTAAAGAGGAGAGACACATTACCTTTGCGCGGTGAAGGTGAGAACGACGGAGGAGAGACGAAAGGGGGAAGGGACACAGGGAGAAAAAAACGAAGATTGAATAGGGGAAAGGGGCGATAAAAGGGGAATTAGCAGGAAGGAATAAGGTTGTATTATATTGGAGATTTAATGGGGGAAGAATGGTTATGAATATAAAATGATGAGAATGTATTGTATGTTGTACAGGGAATGTATGTGTTGTGCATTAAGTATAAACTATTCAGTATCGGTATCATCGTTATCAATACTTTTATTCACGACATTACAATATTAGTGATATTGCAAGTAATAATTAAGAGCAGAATTGTAACTGCAAATAAAATGACAGAAACCTTTAAAAAAAATCGTAAAAATGTAAAGAAAAATAGCGTAATCTAACTTTGAAAATGTCAATGAAAATAGTTGTATTAAAGAGGACACTACAACTAGTACTACCATTATAACTACTACTACTACTACTACTACTACTACAACTATTACAAATAATGATAATTATACAAAAATTATGATAATAGAAAAAAAATACCATTAGTAATACAAATAATAACATTAATACTAAAAATTATGATAACAGAATTAACAGTAATAGTGATCATAACAACGATAAAAAAAATGATAAACAGTCATCACAAAATATTGTATCAATAGTATTAATGATGATGATGATAATAGTAATAATAATAATGATAATGAAAATAATCATGATAATAATGATAATAATAATGATAGTAATAGTAATAATAATAATAATAATAATAATAATAATAATAATAATGATAATAATAATAATAATAATGATAATAATAATAATAATAATAATAATGATAATGATAATGATAATAATAATAATAATAATAACAATAACAATAATAATGATAAAAATGTAATGATATCAACAAGATCAACAATAAAAATATTGATAGAAATATTGATAATGATAATATTAGTCATTATTATCATTACAATTTTAATTAGAATTAACGCTATTGTTATGATGATGATGAATGATAGTAATTGTCATAAAAATCAAAATTATAATAATAACAACAATAATAATAATGCAATGATAATTGTAATGATGATGGTGGTGGTGGTGGTGACGATGATGATGATAATGATGATCATATAAATGAGGATAATAATGATGATGATCATATAAATGATAATAATGATGATTATCAAATAAATGAAGATAATAATGATAATAGTACTATGGAAAATAATAATAATGATAATAACAATAAGGGTAATAATAGCAATGACAATATTATCGGTATTAAAAATAATAATGATAATGAAAATAGTAACCAAAAAAATAATTTTACAATAATAATAATAACAATGAAGATACTTATATTAGTAGTAATGATAATAGTAATAATAATAATGATAATGAATATTCTTGTTCTTATGATCATAATCATTATCACTGTTATTATTAGACAAGAAAATAATAGCAACATCCTTAATGAGAATAGTTATAATGGGAACCACGATAGTGATCATAACAATGGTAATAAGAATGATAATGACAATGACAATAATAGTAATGATCATAATTCCATTGACAACAAGGAACATCCAGAGAACGCATACCTCCGCCAATAATGTAATAGAAATATTCACACTTGAAGAATTACATTAAAATCCCCTATTTCTCAAGCACACCGGTGACATCTGTAAACATACCCTCCTTGATGGAGATAATGAAAGTAATGATAATAATGATAGGACAGTAAGGTAACTATGTAATCAAATGGTAAACTGTTCATAAAAATCTGGTTATAACTTTTTGAATTATCCTACTAACCAACCAACAGACTAAGTAACTAACCAACGCAATTAAAAAAAACATAATGAAAGTAATAATCACAATACCATTGATAATAATCATAATGATATTACTACTACTACTTCTACTAACGATAATAATGATAATAATAATAATAACATTAATAAAAAATAATAATTAGAGTAATAATAATTAGAGCAATAATTTTTAGTAATAATAATTAGAGTAATAATAATTACAGCAGTAATAATTAGAGTAATAATAATTAGAGTAATAATAATTAGAGCAGTAATAATTAGAGTAATAATAATTAGAGTAATAATAATTAGAGCAATAATTAGAGTAATAATAATTAGAGCAATGATTAGTTATAATAATTAAAATAATAATAATAATATGTAATAATTATGATAATGAAATCAACAACAACGACATTAACAGCAGTAATGACAATAAGAATAATGATAATGATAATAGCTATGATTATGATGATTACAATAATATTTAATAGTAATAATCATATTAATGACAATAATGAAATGATAACAAAGTTAATATTATCAATAATAATAGAAAATATAAATAGCAACATTGATATTAAGGGTGAAAATGTATTTTATTGCCATTATAGTTATCATAATCATGATAAAAGTAATGATAACAATAATGTTGATAATAATAATCATGATAATAGTTATAATGATATCAATGATAATAGTAACAATGATAGTTATAATGATATCGATGATAACAGTAATAATAGTATAATGATAATAACAATAATAGTAGAAACAGTAATATTCACGATAGGAACAATAATGAAGAAATCATGATAATAATAATAATGACAATAATAAAAGTAATTATAATAATGATAATGATAATAATAATAATAAAATGTATAACAATGATAATAGTGATGATAATGATTAAAAAACATAATAACGACGGCAATAACAATGATAATGATAGTAATAATGATAATAATAGAATAATAATAATATTTCAGACGAAACAATCGAAACCGGTTAAATACATCTCTTGTATTGTGATGATATTCGTTCTCATTCATACCTTTCCACAAAAGATAATGATGATGATTATAATGAAAACAATATGGAAAAAAACATAACAATAATAGTAGTAATAATAATCATATGAAAAATAGCAATCCTAATGCTAATACTAATGTCAATAGAATAAGAATATTACTTAAGATAAAAGACATAATAATAGATATTAGCAATACTGATAAAAAAATTAATGATAATAATAACGGTAATGGAAACAAGAATAATAGTGACTGAAGTAATGATGATGATCATCATCATCATTATTTTCATTATGATAATCATTATCATTTTAGTTATCATTATCATTACTATTATTATATTAATATTTTTGTCAGAATCAATATCATGAGCTTCATTATTTTTTAAATTGTTTTAATCATAGTTATTATATTTTTTTATTATGTTCATTTTCTGTTTTAACTATCATTCATGTCATTATTATTGTTGTCATTATTATCATCATGATTTTTAAAACCTTTATGAAAAGTATCTTTAAATTAGAAAGTGTATTGGAATACGAATCAATATTTGTTTGATGATTACTGCTAATGTAGCTCTTGTTGTTAACACCAATGATTTAACAACAACGAACCACACTAAGAAGGAAAACGACAACAAAAAAAATACATAACGAAAAAAATACGTAGATGAACAAGAACAATATCATAAACAAGTAACACCAGCAATGATGATGAGAACAGCAAGCCTTTTCTTTCCATTGAAAATAAAGGTAAAACGTCCTAGGCATTGTCAAAGTAATGCTGCTGAAACAAATCTCTCTAGCATTCTTTATCATCAAACGATGTAGATGTGATATTTTCGATAAAAACAAAACAAAAAAAAGAGAGAGTCTTTAGTTCTTTTGTGCATAGAGAGGAGCTGACATAAGCAAGAAAGGGATTAAAAGTACTGCGAATGGAAGGGTGTTTTGTACTATAGAAAAATATCGCTTTTTATTTCACAAAGAGGTGTGATCATAGATAAAGATACGTGCGCACAGAATGTATGTATTCCCGTTGGTATGACACTGATCTAATGAAAGACTTACGTACATCATGTAGTACAGGGAGGTATTACGAATTCAGATACATACCTTGTATCAGAGCTCCACGTATCATAAATGCAGACATACACGTCATTTTAGATATCTACAACAGAGAACAAAGATCCTCTGAACTCGACATACCTGATAATCAATCCCTGCATTGTGTCTGATGTTAATATTGATTCATATATATCAGCCAGTCCTGAGGAAATTGAACAGGTACATGACAAGCCTATTATTATTGTCATTACTCTTAGAACATCGGTAATAGTCATGACTTTAACAATTTGAGCAATAGTAAGAATGATACTTATCATGACGTTGATCATATTACGATATATACTCTTGAATTGATAATCTAAAACTTTATTATACAAGCTATTAACGGAACACAAATACATGCATTATGAAGCCAACATCACTGCAAGGAAAGAACCACAAAACAGACAGACAGACAAGATAACCAATGGCAAATGTGCTACGTACTTTAGTGTTGTGGAAGAGGGAGGGGGGGGGGGGAGAAGAGGGGTTTTAAGGTGCTTCGGAGGGGATAAGAGGGAAGCGAAGGGCGGGAGGTTAAGTCGTGGGGTTGGGGGGGCTGGGTCGTAAGCTTGGCTCTTTGAGGGAATGAAATGTGAAAATAAATAACTGACTATTGCGTATATATATATATATATATATATATGTATATATATATATATATATATATATATATATTTATATATATATATATCTATTAAATATATT
>NC_091554.1:11357479-11359979 GCF_042767895.1 Penaeus vannamei
CTTTTTTTTTCTCTTCCCATGTTGAAATTCTCTTTCCTCCCCCGCCTCCCTCCCCATCAAAAAAAAAAAAAAAAAAAAAAAAAATGATTGTGCTGTTCTACTTCCTCCTAATTTTCTTGATTTCAAAAATATTTCCCTCGTTCACAGTCGCTTTATTGTTCATTTCATCTTTAAATTAGCTGTCGATATTGGAAATTGAAAGAAACATTGGCCTCATTGTACATAAAAAACGGCATTAACTTATAGTTATAAATCATAATTTTAGGGTAGCTTTGGTACCATCAAAAAAAAAAAAAAAAAAAAAAAATCGAAGCTGCAAGTATTTGTACAAATAATGACATTATATTCTTTTATCAAATTGCAACATTAAAAGCTAATTATGATAATATTGTAAATTTGGTATCACAGAACAAGGCTAAAAAATAAAAGAAAGAGAAAAATATGATCATTGGACACACACACGCACACACACACACACACACACACACACAAATAAAACAAACATTGGAAGATTAAATTGCAATTTCAACGTCAACGCTCAATAATATGAATGAAATGTAAGTTGATACATAAATTACCAAAATTCCTTAGATTACTTAGAAAACCTAAAGTGTACTTTTTATTTTTATAATAGAACAAGACTGATTTTGCTACTAATAAACTTTAATCCAAAAGAAAAAAAGAATTCCGATATCACCATGGCAATATTTAAAGTAATTTACTATCGACTTTTCATGTTATGAAGCATTCACACACACACACACACACACACACACACACACACACACACACACACACACACACACACACACACACACACATACACACACACACACACACACACACACACACACGTATATATACACAAGACACACACCCCGTCACACAGAGCCTTAGCACAGAATTAATGATAAAGAAAGAAAGAATAAATACATAAAATGAATATGACAAATACTTCAAAATGACAGTGCGTTGATGCCACGAACTGTCACATTTGTTTTTGTCGAATAGAAATTCCTCCAGTGGACCAAAAACTCCTTGTAGGCAAAATAAAAAAAAAAAAAAAAAAAATCCTGTTTTTAATGCCATAAAGACTTAAGACTCGTACAATCGGCCAGCCCGCCATCGCAGACAGATGACCTCTGCCAAACACAACATTTGACCAAAATCAACATTTGCATACAAACTTAACCGCCACCAAATAAAATTTGCTACAATCCACTTTGAAACAATATTGCAAGCCCGCAGACCACTTCCAGCTCAACGCTCTGCATTCATTTGTGTGCAGAAAATGACAATACTATTTTTGCAAGCCCAATGTGGTGCCGAGGAACTAAAGTTTAGACCTGTGGATGGGCGTGTGTGGATAGTGTGTACGTGATGGTGTGTCCGTAAGAGAGAGGAGCGGGTTTTTACCGTTGCGTTTTGTCTACCTGTGTGGCCGCGTCTGTGATGATATTTTTGGACGTGTTGTGAGCCTGGGTGTCTTTGGGGCTTGAGGTTGTGAGTGTGCTTTGTGTGTGCTTTGTGTGTGTGTGTGTGTGTGTGTGTGTGTGTGTGTGTGTGTGTGTGTGTGTGTGTGTGTGTGTGTGTGTGTGTGTGATGTGTGTGTGCGATATATATATATATATATATATATATATATATATATATATATATATATATATATATATAGAGAGAGAGAGAGAGAGAGAGAGAGAGAGAGAGAGAGAGAGAGAGAGAGAGAGAGAGAGAGAGAGAGAGAGAGAGCGAGAGAGAGAGAGAGAGAGAGAGAGAGAGAGAGTACTTGCTAGCGTGAGTGATGTGTATGCTTGTGTACATCCGCAAGTGTGTTTGTGGGAAGGCGGGAAGAAAGGGATGAAGAGATAATCTTCGATAATCTTTGAAAAACAAAAATATACTACAGATACCAGGTGACACTGCCACTAATCTAGATACAAAAGATTAGACAATCACACAATATGGAAAAAAACACCAAATATAAACCTGTCGTCAACACACACACATACACACACACACACACAAATTCAAACACAAACACACACCTTCCCCCTCAAATTACACACACAAAACCCCCATTCCCATTAACACCTTCACCCCTACCCTCCAACCCTCCCCCCCACCCCTACCCCTACACACCTCACCAACCCATACAAAAGCAAACAAACACATAAACAAAATCAACATAACCCCCCCCCCCCTCCACATACCGTTACCACACAACACATCAACAGCCATCAACACCCAGATAGCATAGGGTCGAGTCGATCTTCAGTCTGCAATATCGCCACAAAGTTTCTTGTTCCTAAAATCAATTAGAGCAGAGAGAGGCTTCATCTGCGGGTATCTCTCGAGAAGAATGAGTCCTACGGTTTTTTAGGGCGAGGCTGGAGTGGAGATGACACCGCATATTGGGCCCAGAGCTCTTGCAGTGTCGTTGTTGCTGTTGTTGTTGTTGTTGTTGTTGTTGTTTTTGTGCTTGTCGTGTCTGTAACGTGGT
>NC_091554.1:11379979-11382479 GCF_042767895.1 Penaeus vannamei
AGGGTAAGGAAGAGCAAGAAAGACAGAGGGCTGCAGTTGGGAATGGAGAAATAAAAAAAAAACAGATGCAAAACAGAACTGATGTATAGCATTATGTATACAAATGTAGGGAAAGAAGACGATACTGGAAGAGCAGAATCTAAATCAGATGAATACCTAAAATAGCCAAAATCGGTAAGAAACTGAAGAAGGGGACCACTAAAATTAGTTAAACTTGAAAATTCGACTATCTAAATCCCTCCTAAGATAAATAAATAATTAAAAAAATAATAATAATAAAGTGACGTAAAACAATAATAAAAAGTACTGTAAGCCTATATGAGCTTCATCAATACCAAACACATGTAAAAATAAACCCTGAGCATCAGCTGATTAGCATAAAAAAGCGACGGCGAATCGGAGTGTTCCAGAGCCATGAGTGAGTTGCCAGTTTTTCCTTTCCAGAGATTGGACGCTCCATAACTAACAGCAATTCGAGTTTGTTATGGTAGGAAGACACCGCGAAGACAGGAGGAAAAGATAGCCAAATTGTATGGGACAAGGAGACGAGATGGAAGAAGACGGAAGAGAGGAAAAGGGAACGTAACGGAAATGAGAAAACTGAGGAGGATGTGAGGGGCTGACAAGAGAGGACAGGATTGCGCATGAATACACAAAATGGACGACAGACGTAAACACAAATAACGAAAAAGCGTCGAGAGGGAAGACAACTTATGAATACATTAAAAGAAAGAAGAAGAAAGAAAGAAAAAAGAGAAAACTAAACAGAGGAAGTAGAAATGTTAAATGAGAAGGGAGAAAGAAACACCAAAGACGTGAATTGTGTGATGGAAGAGGCAAGGTATCGATGAAGCTGAGACAAAGCTAACTGGAGACGCTCTTTCGAAGATGTAACCTCAGTGGAAACGGGAGAGAGCTGGAAGAATTTTTATTACTATTATCATTATTATTATTATACCGATAATATTATTATCATTGTTGTTTTGATGTACTGCCACTACATTTATTAATGATTATCATCATCATCTCCTTTATCATCATCTTCATCATCATCATCGTCGTCGTCGTCGTTGTAGTCACCGTCATCATTATTGTTCTTACCATTGTTTTCATTAATGTTGGTATTATTATCATTATTACTATTATTACCACTATCATGCTCATCATTATATCATTATTATCATCTATACCGCTATTGGTCAGTTTATTATTATCGCTTTCGTTAAAGAAAAATAGCTTCAACTGCATTTTATTTTCCATCAAGACAGTATTACGCAGCCGATCAAGAAACACGCCAAACTTTTAATCAGAATTGAGAGAAAGATTATCTAAAAGAAAGAAAAAAAAAGAAAAAAAAAGATAAAAAACAAGTATAAAAAAATCAAACCTTCCACCCTCTACCCCACTCCACCCCCCCTACTACCACCCTCCCTTCCTCCCTCCCCCCTCAAAAAAAATAAAAATAAAACCTTCCACCTTCTACCCCACCCCACCCCCCTCCCTCCCACCCCCCTCAAAAGAAAAAAAAATTAAACCTTCCACCCTCTACCCCACTCCACCCCCCTACTACCACCCTCCCTCCCACCCACCTCCTCAAAAAAAAAATCAAACCTTCCACCCTCTACCCCACTCCACCCCCCTACTACCACCCTCCCTCCCACTCCCCTCAAAAGAAAAAAAAAATCAAACCTTCCATCATTGAGTCCAGTTATTTTTTGAGAATGCTTCGACATGGGAAGGATTAGTAGAAGACCCTAGGAGTATGCTGTATACCACATAACATTATTTTGTATGCTGAGGGTAAGGAAGAGCAAGAAAGACAGAAGGCTGCAGTTGGGAATGGAGAAATGAAAATAAACAGAGACAAAACAGAACTGATGTATAGCATTATGAATACAAATGTAGGGAAAGAACACGATACTGGAAGAACAGGATCTAAATCAGATGAATACCTAAAATCGCCAAAATCAGTAAGAAACTGAAGAAGGGGACCACTAAAATTAAATCTAAATCCCTCCTAAGAAGAAAAAAACATAAAAAACATAAAGATAAAAAAAATAAAGTGACGTAAAACAATAATAAAAAGTACTGTAAGCCTATATGAGCTTCATCAATACCAAGCACATGTAAAAATAAACCCTGAGCATCAGCTTATTAGCATAAAAAAGCGACGGCGAATCGGAGTGTTCCAAAACCATGCGTTAGTTGCCAGTTTTTCCTTTCCAGAGATTGGACGCTCCATAACTAACAGCAACTCGAGTTTGTTATGATAGGAAGACACCACGAAGATAGGAGGAAAAGACAGCCAAATTGTATGGGACAAGGAGACGAGATGGAAGAAGACGGAAGAGAGGAAAAGGGAACGTAACGGAAATGAGAAAACTGAGGAGGATGTGAGGGGCTGACAAGAGAGGACAGGATTGCGCATGAATACACAAAATGGACGACAGACGTAAACACAAATAACGAAAAAGCGACGAGAGGGAAGACAACTTATGAA
>NC_091554.1:11404979-11407479 GCF_042767895.1 Penaeus vannamei
AGAGAGAGAGAGAGAAAGTGAAGAAGAAGAGGAGATGAAAAAAAAAAAATGAGAGAGAGAAAAAAAAGAGATAAGATTTTTTATAAATCATACAACCACTCCCACATGTTTCTTCTAAACAAGCATCACAAACAAACAAACAAACACACAAGAACTAAGAAGAAAACAAGAGGACAAGCAACCCAACGAACCATCCACATCCACACGCCTCAGACACCTTTAACCATCCACGAATAATTTCATTAGCACCCTCTCTACCCCCCCCCACCCAACCCCGACAGACCAGCTAAGATAATCCTCAAATGAAAGCTCAATTATCCTACAAAAAAGTAATAATGAAATAAGATAAGATAAAAAATAAAAGATAAACTCGAACCTGTCCGCTTACAGGAGCAAAGAAAGGTCCTCGATATTTTTTATATCTTGTTCTCTCTCTCTCTCTATCTATCTATCTGTCTGTCTATCTCTCTCTCTATATATATATCTATGTATCTATCTATCTCGCTCTCTCTCTCTCTCTCTCTCTCTCTCTCTCTCTCTCTCTCTCTCTCTCTCTCTCTCTCTCTCTCTCTCTCTCTCTCTCTCTCTCTCTCTTTCTCTATCTCTCTCTCACTTTCCTTTTCTCATTTTCTTTAAACTTTTAAACGTGTTAATAGCTAGAGACCAGCGGAAGTGATAGCTACTTTAAAACGACGAAAAGAAACAGAAAAAAGAGGAAAAAGACGAATCGAGAGAGAGAGATAGAATGGTGAAATATGTTTTCATTTGTCGTATGAGGGACATAGAATGCTGGATTGGTCGATGGATAGCCCGCTAGGAAAAGACTGATGGATAGGCGGAGTTAGAATGATTTACACATACAGAAATAGAGAGACAGGCAAAGAGACAGGCAGACAAAGAGATGGATATAGGGAGACAGACAGACAAAGAGTTGGATATAGGGAGATAGACAGACAAACAGATAAACAGACATATAGATTGATATAGAGAGACAGACAAATTAATGGACAGATAGACTAAGAGGCAGACTGATAGATAGATACTGCAGAGCCACAGACACACACAAATAGACAGGGATATAAAGATTATACATATTTCGAAAAATATCTTGACACACATACACAAAAAAAAAAAAAAAAAAACACACACACACATACACAGAAGGAATCATACAAATATACACATTGATATTCATAAACATAAACATTTCACCAAGGAACGAACGAACAGATTTTAGCAAAGAAAGGTTTGTGAAAAATGATTCTATATATATATGACATTAGCCGGACAGACAGATGTCAAAGCGGACACGCACAAAGCAATCATGCATTCATATATGTAATATAGTATGCAGACCGTCATTCAACATAGTCATTCTGCTTGTCATAGGGTCAGCAGGTGGCCAGGTACGCCAGCAGGTAGTCACTGTGCTCAGCTGGTGTACGTGACTTTAGAGATCTGCTGAATGGAAAAGTGTGAAGCATTTATTTATTTATTTACTTGTTTATTTATTCATTCATTCATTCATTTATTATTATTGTTATCATTTTTATTCTTATTCTTCTTATTCTTGCTATTATCATTATTATCATTATTATTATTGTTATTATTATTATTAGTATTATTATTATTATTATTATCATTATTATTATTATTATTATTATTATTATTATTATTATCATTATTATCATCATCATCATCATCATCATTATCATTATCATTATTACTATTTTCATTATATAAATATAAATGTATATACATTTTTTCTCTTTCTTTAATTTTTTGGAGGGGAGTGTAAATGCTTATAATAAGTTTACAGACAAGTATTAAACTTTCTATTTGTCGTAAAAAAAAAAAAAAAAAATGAACGGTTGATATCACTGTTTTGTATTAAAGAGAATGGATGAACATGCTGAACGAGTAAAAGTGAAAGGAATGCAATAACTTCATGATCATTATTAGTCTATTATCGTTTGGCCTTCACTTTTCACTATCATTATTACTATCATTATATGCTGATGATGATAATTGATATCTCATTACCATCATCATCATTATCACTTTTACTATAACGTTATTATTATCAGTGTTATCATTATCATAATTATCATTATTATTCTTATTGCTATCATTATTACTAATATCACCATTATCATCATTATTGTTATTGCTGTTATTATCATTATTATTATTGTTATTATTATAATCATCATTATCATTATTATCACTAGTATTATCATTATTTCTATTATTATTATTATCATCACTATTATTGTTATGATGATGATCATCATCGTTAGTAGTAGTAGTAGTAGTACCACAATTATCATCATGATCATTATTGATGTCATTATCATTATCATCATTACTCTTGTTATTGTTATCATAATAATAAATGTCATTATTATTATCATCATAATATAAAATAATGATATCATTGTTATCATGATGATAATAATTATCATTATTATTATTAGCATTAATATTGTCATCCTTATTA
>NC_091554.1:11479979-11484979 GCF_042767895.1 Penaeus vannamei
ACTATAACAAAAGAATGATAGTTACAAAAATGGTAACCACAATATTGGAAATAAGTTAAAGGAACGGCAAAAATAATGATGGCAAGCATATAATTAATTCTATTATGATTATCCCAAAGCTGCCATCTGGCTTAGGAAGCTGTTGTGAGTGTTTTCACATCTTCTTTCTACATTTCTGCCAAAAGTATGAGGAAAACCCCGAAATTGAATGCCCTTTTGTAGTTAGAATTTGATATGTGAGAGAAGACTCGGCAGAAGGTGCAAGCGACAGGTAGTATGAGACAAAAGGATTACTAAATATGCTATTGTAACGTGTACAGCCCTTGGTGTCTGACATTTAGTATGCCTAACCAATTGTAAACAGGCTGGCACTCATGTTTGCAAGGCTGGCTGCAGGTTGTTAACATAGAATTATCTAAAAGTTTGATTTACGACATCCCCTAAAATGACGTGGTGCTTTAAGTGTCGTGGCAGCGGTCAGTACACCTCCATCAAGCCCAATGTGGTAAACTCTTGCATTTACCTTCAGTTTTGAATTAATCTTTAAAACGTACACGCGGTGAAGACGAAAGCCTTGGCGTCGCTTGATGCCGTCTAGTTGTAAATAATTATTATTAATAAAGCTGCAGTATTTGATGGTTTTGGTAATGCTTGATATTTCAATCAAATTGGCCTTGGTAAATAAGTGTTTTCTTTCTAGGCCTACCTCAGTGTTCTTACATATAACTTTTTTTTCAACAAGTGAAGAGAGGCTAAAATCATTGTGGAATAAAATAGTTTAGGAAAGAAATGCCTAAACCTCTTCGACGTCAGTCCATTAAATGATGCAGCACATCTGAATAGGTATCATCTGGGTAAATACTTGGAGAATGAGAAAGCTGGGTGCGGTGTTTCTATCTATAAAATGTACAAATAATTGTTTCTGAGGGAAAGGAGATCGAAAGAAGGAGTATTTGATGATCAAGCTGAAACTTTGGCACAAATCACTTGACAGATAATTCTTAACTAGGAATTCATTATTAAATTCCCCACTGGTATATCATGTCGTGTGCCCTGTGATGCACATTCAAAGTAGTAGCACCTGTAACACTGTAAGGACAAACTCCATTATATTTCATAGCGACCAATTGAGGCTTGGTTTCTCACTAGTTCATGCGTAGGCTAGACTGGGCTGGACTGGTGTATCATCCTCTCCCTTATTTCTGGATTAATTGCAGTCCATTGGGAGGGCGGTGGCACGAATTTGAAACTAAACCAAGTGTTTATAATTCAGTTTGCGTTCCTCAGTGTGGTATCGTTCTTTAAAAGCGAAATTTCTATTTTTTGGTCGCTATTAGTATTTTTCCTATCTAGTCAACAAAACACGAACACTTCTTGATAGCAATATCTAAAAACGTCATCAAAAGACGATTGTAATAGCCTGATAGTAGTTCAAGCATCACCATGGAGACTAATAGATGTATACTAATAGACATACTAATAATGGGGATAAAGCATCAATGGGCCTCTTTAGCTCGGCCTAATAGTTCTTTCTGATAAGAAAAGAGGATTTCTGTTGTGATCAGGTTCTGATGGATAAGTTATTTCTTTTTCTGGTTAACACTAAGTGCAAATTTATCCGAAAGTCCTTGCCTTACTGCGTTCATAGCATCATATCTTCAAGCCTTAATTCCCTGCGAGTGTTTGATTCATTAATTTTGTATAGTGAAATTAAAACAAAGATAAAGTCAGTAATTTTACTACTACTGATGATAATAATAAAACTGTTAATGATAACAATATAATAAGAATTACAAGAATGACAAAATCATTTGATAACAGTAGTAATGTTAATGATAGTAACTATTGAGTTGATTATAATCAAAATAAGGAATATAGCAATAATGATAACAACAATAGTGGAGCTGGTGATAAAACTGGTAAAAATCATTGTAAACAGGAAATAAAGAAAAATAAAATGTATAACAACCAATCCCCCTAGAGATAAGCTTAGTATTAAGATACTAATAACTGCAATAAACGTATCGTTGTAATAGCGATGAAAATAACAAAAGGGTGATTATATATATATGATGATGATGTTGACTATTTACATGAACAAATAGAGCAATAGAATATCTAAGAATATCTAGAAAAACAAAAATCATAAATGAAAGCTTGATATTGCAAAAATTCATATATACACAAACATTTAAGTGATTACATATATACATGCTATACATCCACACACGTACATATATACGTGTGTCTGTCTCACTTTTTCTTTGTATATATATATATATATATATATATATATATATATATATATATATATATATATATATATATATATATATGTATGTCTATATATATATATATATATATATATATATATATATATATACATATATATATATATATATATATATATATATATATATATATATATATATATATATGTATAATATATATATATATATATATATATATATATATATATTTATATATATATAGATATATATACATACATATATTTATATGATAAAAATATATATATGATATATATGTATATATATATGTATATATATATATATATATGGAAATATACATATATATATATCTACATATATACATATATACATAAACACACACGCACACACACACACAATATATATATATATATATATATATATATATATATATATATATATATATATATATATATATATATATATATATATACATATATATATATATATATATATATATATATATATATACATATATATATATATATATATATATATATATATATATATATATATATATATGTATATATATATATATATATATATATATATATATATATGTATATATATATATATATATATATATATATATATATATATATACATGCAATCATAATGGTCCCAAAAGGTGGATGATCCTCAGGTACAACAGCAAGCCATCACGATTATTTGCCATTAATCTCCTTCATCAACATAAATCAGACATAACTCGACCTGCCAATCACGCCATTCATTTATCTTTTACCTAATTAGCGAAATACCTCATCCGTTCACCAGATTATTGGTATTTATTTCGTGTCTATTTACTTATCATCATTGCCTGTTTGTCTATCGAGTTATTCAGACGAATGGGTTGGGTGTGGTGAGTAGGGGGACCTGGGGTGGGTGGTGGGGGGGGGAGGGAGGGGAAAGGGGGTAGAGGGAAGGAATAAAGGGGAGGGGGGGAAGGGAGTGAATAAGGGGAAGGGGCAAAGGGTAGAAGGAGGGGAAAGGGGGTAGAAGGAATGAATAAAGGGGAGGGGGGCAGGGAAGGGAATGAATAAGGGGGAGGGGGAAAGGGAAGGAATAAGGGGAAGGGAGAAAGGGGAATAAATAAGGGACAAGAGGAAATGGAATGAATAAGGAAGGTTATTCACCCATCTCCAATTTTTCATGGGGAAGTGGAAGAGAAGAGGAGGGGAGACCAAAGAAGAATAGGTAATAGGTGAAGAAGTAGAGGAGATTAGAATGAATAATGGGGAAGGATGTTTATTAATTGATTTAGAATTGCTTCTTAGGGAAAGGGAGAAGACGAAAGGAAGCGAAGGGAGCGAGGAGAAGGATAATAAAGGGGAAATAGGTGAAGGGAAGGGGATGAGTAAAGGAAAGTTCATTTATTGAGGAACAGGAAAAGGAAAAGAAAGGTTAAAGGGAAGGGAAGAGGAAGAGAAAAGGGAGGCCAAGAAGGAAGCGAATTGAGAAGAGGAAAAGGAAAAAGGAGCTAAAAGGGAAGGGGAGAAAGAAGAAGACAAGACAAAAGTAAGTGAGATAAAAAGCAAATGGGTAGGAGGAAAAGGAAAAAGAAGCTAAAAGGCATTGAGAAGAGGACAAGGCAAATGGGGGCGAGGAGAGAAGCGAATGGGAGAGAGGAGAAGTAAAAGAAAGCTAAAAGAGAAGGGAATTGACAATAAGAAAATGAAAAAGAAGCGAGGAAGGAGAAATGGGGAAGAAGAAGAGGAAGGAGAAATGGGGAAGAAGAAGAGGAAGGGAAGAGAATAGGGAAGAGGAAAAAGTAAGAAAGGAGAAAAAAACGAGAAGAAAAGGGGAAGAGAAAGAAAGAGAGGAGAGTTCATTCATCGATCTCGTGTTCTGTCGAGATTCTTCCGTTGTTTGGAGAATGAATAATAAAACAAAGACAGAGAACCGAAAAGAATCTCATTCATACCGCACTGCTTCAAATAATTGATAAATAGATGAATTAATAAGGAAATTGATAAAGGATAAATGAAGCAGAATTAATGGGTGAATATGTATAAGATAATGAATAAATTGCAAATCTGTAAAGTGGTAAATGAATCGTTGCATTTTTGTGAATTAATAAATACAGATCTGATGGATATGAGGATAATGTTAATTAATCAGACGATAGTAATAATAGCAGTAGTAATGATAGTACAAGTGATGATAACAATAACTATTATGATGAGAGGAGTGATAACAAAAAAGATAACAATAACTATTATGATAGGAATGATAATAAAAAGGACAACAATAACAATGATGATGATAGCAATAATAACAAAAAGGATAACAACTATCATGATGATAACAATAACGAAGCATATATATATATATATATATATATATATATATATATATATATATATATATATATATATATATATATATATATATAAAGAGAGAGAGAGAGAGAGAGAGAGAGAGAAATATTATAGATAGAGATCGTTAGATAAATAGATAGTTAAAAGTAGTAGCATTAGTGATGATAAAAGTGATAAAGATATTCATAATCATAATGCAATATTGACAATTATAATAATATTGTTAGTATTGATAAATATGATCATAACCATAATAGTTCTTATATAAGTAATAATAATGATATCAAAATTATATTATTAATGATAATAGAAAATAATGTTAGCAATGATAATAACAATGATAATGATATCAATAAGAACAATAATTGCTATGATAACAATAATAATATTG
>NC_091554.1:11487479-11492479 GCF_042767895.1 Penaeus vannamei
TCGTCTGCCGAAGTAATCCTCTCAATTTCAATTTCTATATTTTATACGACAACTCATTTACTTTAGCGCGATGGCAAACTTTATGGTCTAAATTAGATATAATATATAATATCGTATTATCTCACGCGAACACGGGGAAATCCCAGCTATCTAATATTTCATGCAAATTAGATGAATGTGAAATCGATAACCCTCCTCCTGCCTTTGTTGTTCCCCCAATTTATGAATGCTTTGTTCCCGCGCGGAGATCTTCTGAGAAATACTATCAAGAGGTTTTGCTGATCATCTGACTGCGCCGCGAGCGTTTGCGCCAGTACCGGTCGGCGGTCCCTTGCGATGGGGGGGGGGGGGGGGATTCCTCGGTCTATTGTGGTTTTGGATATCGTCTGTCTGTCTCTGTTTGTCTGTGTCTGTCGCTCTTTCTTTCTTTGTGCCCTCCCCATCTCTCTGTCTGTTTACTGATTCTCTCTCTCTCTCTCTCTCTTTCTCTCTCTCTCTCTCTCTCTCTCTCTCTCTCTCTCTCTCTCTCTCTCTCTCTCTCTCTCTCTCTCTCTCTCTCTCTCTCTCTCTCTCTCTCCCCCTCCCACTCTCTGACGGTTTTCGAATAATCTATCTCTCGGAGTTCGGATTTTGTGTCTTTCGTCTTTCCGATTCTAACTCATTCAGCTTCCGGATTCCGTTTCCTTCGCCTTTCGAAATTTCGTATCTTCCAGTTTTTCGGATCTCAGCTCTTTCGGCTTCCTCGATTTCGCATCTTTTCGTTTTCCGATTCCACCTCAATCGGTTTACGGATTTTTGTCTCTTGCAGGTTTTTGGATTCCATTTCTCGCTTTACCGGTTTTTTGAGACTTATTACCTCTCGATTTTCCGTGTTTTGTCTCTTTCTCTTTGCCGGAATTTTGGATTTCGTATCTCTCGTTCCTCTCGGATTCTGGTTCTCTCGGGTTTCATCTCTTTCGCTTTACAGGTCTTTGGATTTCGTATCTTTTAGCTTAGAGGGTTTCGTAACACCTTCCGTTTATTGAAATTTGCTTTTTTTCGGCTTTCGGATTTTATCTCTTTCGCTTTGCCGGTTTTCCGATTTTGTATCTTTTCCGACTTTTGATTCTCACGGATTTTTTAATTTTTCCTCTCAGATTCCGGGGTTTGTCTCTTTCGGTTTATTGGAGTTTGCCTTTTCCGGCTTTCGGATTTTATCTCTCTCGCTTTGCCGGTTTTCCGATTTTGTATCTCTCGTCTCTTCCGGCTTTCGGATTCTGGGTCTCTCGGGTTTCATCTCTTTCGCTTTACAGGTTATCGGATTTCTTATTTCTCGTCTGCTTTGGCTTTTGGTTCTCACGTTTTTTTTTTTTTTTTCTTCTTCTTCTTCTTTCTTTCTTTTTTTTCTCTCTCTCTCTCTTTCAGCTTCCAGGGTTTGTCTCCTTCGGTATATTGAATTTTGTCCTTGTCGGATTCCATCTCTGTCGCTCTGTCGGTTTTCGGGTTTCGTATCTCACGTCTCTTTCGGGTTTCGGATTTTGGATCTCTCGCTTTTCTCTCTCTCTCTCTCTCTCTCTCTCTCTCTCTCTCTCTCTCTCTCTCTCTCTCTCTCTCTCTCTCTCTCTCTCTCTCTCTCTCTCTCTCTCTCTCTCCCTCCCTCTCTCTGACGGTTTTCGAATAATCTATCTCTCGGGGTTCGGATTTTGTGTCTTTCGTCTTTCCGATTTTAACTCATTCAGCTTCCGGATTCCGTTTCCTTCGCCTTTCGAAATTTCGTATCTTCCAGTTTTTCGGATCTCAGCTCTTTCGGCTTCCTCGATTTCGCATCTTTTCGTTTTCCGATTCCACCTCAATCGGTTTACGGATTTTTGTCTCTTGCAGGTTTTTGGATTCCATTTCTCGCTTTACCGGTTTTTTGAGACTTATTACCTCTCGATTTTCCGTGTTTTGTCTCTTTCTCTTTGCCGGAATTTTGGATTTCGTATCTCTCGTTCCTTTCGGATTCTGGTTCTCTCGGGTTTCATCTCTTTCGCTTTACAGGTCTTTGGATTTCATATCTTTTAGCTTAGAGGGTTTCTTAACACCTTCCGTTTATTGAAATTTGCTTTTTTTCGGCTTTCGGATTTTATCTCTTTCGCTTTGCCGGTTTTCCGATTTTGTATCTTCTCTTCCTTTTGATTCTCACGGATTTTTGAATTTTGCCTCTCAGATTCCGGGGTTTGTCTCTTTCGGTTTATTGGAGTTTGCCTTTTCCGTCTTTCGGATTTTATCTCTCTCGCTTTGCCGGTTTTCCGATTTTGTATTTCTCGTCTCTTCCGGCTTTCGGATTCTGGGTCTCTCGGGTTTCATCTCTTTCGCTTTACAGGTTATCGGATTTAACATCTTTCAGCCTCAAGGGTTTGTCTCTCTTCTAGTTTATTGAAATCTGTCCTTTTCGGATTTCATCTCTTTCGCTTTGCCGGTTATCGGATTTCGTATCTCTCGTCTCTTTTGGCTTTTGGTTCTCACGTTTTTTTTTCTTCTTCTTCTTCTTCTTTCTTTCTTCTTTTTTCTTGTTTTTTCTCTTTCAGCTTCCAGGGTTTGCCTCCTTCGGTATATTGAAATTTGTCCTTATCGGATTCCCTCTGTCGCTCTGTCGGTTTTCGGGTTTCGTATCTCACGTCTGTTTCGGGTTTCGGATTTTGGATCTCTCTCTCTCTCTCTCTCTCTCTCTCTCTCTCTCTCTCTCTCTCTCTCTCTCTCTCTCTCTCTCTCTCTCTCTCTCTCTCTCTCTCTCTCTCTCTCCTTTTTTTCCTCTTTCAAGTATTAGGGTTTCACGTCTTTCCGCTTCCGAGGTTCGTCCCTCTTTCGTTTTTTGTTTTTTGTTTTGTTTTGTTTTGTTTTATTTTGGTTTTGATTTTTTGAATTTGCCTTTTTCGGTTTTCGGATTCCATCTCCGTCAAAGTTGGTTTTCCGATTTCGTATCTTTCGTCTCTCGTTCGGCTTTCTTGTTTTCTTTTTTCACTTTGCCTCTTATTATGATGATTTTCATTATAGTCATTATTATAATTATTATTATCATCATAATTATCCTTATCATTATTATAAACATTATCAATATTACCATTATCCTTATCATTATTGTACTTGTTATAATTAACATTATTATTATTATCATTATTATCATTGTTATTATTATCATTATTATTATTATTATCATTATTATTATTATTATTAATAGTATCACTATATTATTGTTTGTGTTAATAGTATCACTATATAATTATTATTCTCATTATTATCATCATTATTATCATTATCATCATCACTATTATTAACATTATCATCATCACCATTATGATTATCATCATAAACTTTTACTCATGTTATCAGTATCATCACATTATATTGTTATCATTATCATTAACATTGCTAGCATTTAAATCACCATTATCATTATTAGTACTGTAATCATTTCCTTCATGATTATTGATATCTCGATTATCATCATCATTGCTACTACTTCTAATAACAATATCACCATTATCGTTAACATTGTGATGTTTATAATTTTCATTGCCACTATTATTGCTCTTGTTGTGACTATCATCATTATCATTTTTTATCATTATCATTATCATTATTGTTATATTCTTGATTACAGTTATAGTTGCTGCTATCTTTGCTATTTCATTATCATTTAAAATTATCTTTTCATTTCCTGTCTTCTTTCCTTCTGCATTTCTCTTACTTAATCGCATTTTCCTTTCTTTTTTCATATTCTAATGCAATATACAAAGCATTCTTATTTTCCTTTTTTCTTCCTATTTCAAAAGATGTTGTATTCTCTCTTTTGCCTTCTCGTATTATATAATTCTCTAGTTTTATTTCTATCTAAATATGATTCATATCCTTCTCTCTAACTCTCTCTCTCTTCCTTTCTTTCTTTCTCTTTCTCTCTGTCTGTCTGTCTGTCTCTGTCTCTGTCTCTGTCTTTCTCTTTCTCTTTCTCTGTCTTTCTCTCTCTCTCTCTCTCTCTCTCTCTCTCTCTCTCTCTCTATCTCTCTATCTGTCTCTTTCATTCTCTCTCTCCCTCTCTCTCTCTCTATCTATCTATCTAACTATCTCTTTGCCTTTCTCTCTCTCTCTCTCTCTCTCTCTCTATGTGTGTGTGTGTGTGTGTCTGTGTGTGTCTCCCATTCTTTCTCTATTTCAAGAGCTATTTTTCTTTCAATCTCTCTCTCTCTCTCTCTCTCTCTCTCTCTCTCTCTCTCTCTCTCTCTCTCTCTCTCTCTCTCTCTCTCTCCTCTCCCTCTCCCTCTCTCTCTCTCTCTCTCTCTCTCTCTCTCTCTCTCCCTCTCTCTCTCTTTCTCTCTCTCTCTCTCTCTCTCTCTCTCTCTCTCTCTCTCTCTCTCTCTCTCTCTCTCTCTCTCTCTCTCTCTCTCTCTCTCTCTCTCTCTCTCTCTCTCTCTCTCTCTCTCTCTCTCTCTCTCTCTCTCTCTCTCTCTCTCTCTCTCTCTCTCTCTCTTCCTCTCTCTACATCCCTACTTCTATTTCCTCCCTTTGTCCATCTATGTCTCTCCATTTAAATATCTCTTTGCAACTTTGCAACCGTAATCTTTCCTTTCATCTTTTCATTATGCTTATCCCGTTTCCTATTCTTGTTCACATATCTTACACACACACTTACCCGTTCCTCTCCATCTTTGGATTTCACACTTACAAATCACCTGAATCTTATAATTTATTATTGATCTTATTAAAATGACTAAAGCTATCCTTTATTGCCGTTCACCCATTCATTTGTATCTCATGTTTATTTCATATTATTAACTTTATTGCTATCTATTGTCTTTCCGTTAATTTTTTAATTTCTATTTCGTTTCATTTCAAGATATTATCTTCTTTGTGATTATTTAAACTGTCTTTTATTCCTTTACATTTCCTTTTTGTTCATTTTTTCATCATCGTTATTATTATTTTAGTTATGGAAGGAACAGCATATGCGGAGACACGAATTCTCTAAGGCTATTATTGTTCGC
>NC_091554.1:11504979-11507479 GCF_042767895.1 Penaeus vannamei
AGAGAGGCGAGAGAGAAAGAAAGAAAGAGAGACAGACACAGACAGAGACAGACACATCAAAACAGAAACAAGAACACCCAGACCAAAATAAAACCCCAAATAAAGAAGGAAGAGGAGAAAGAAAGGCGACAGCGGCCAATTGTAAGAATAACGCGAGACTGGAGAGTGGCAAGAAAATGGATATATACCTGAGGGGAAGAAGTGAAAAACGTCAGCTCTGAGACAGGGGAAGGGAAGGGGAAGGGAAGGGGAGGGAAGGGGAGGTCGGTGGTGTAGAGGCGATTAGAGGCGGAAAGGAGATATGGTAAGGATAAAGTGAGAAGAGAGAAGGTGAAGGAGGGAGGGAGGAAGGGATGGAGAGGGAGGAAGGGATGGAGAGGGAGGAAGGGAAGGAGGGAGGGGGAGTTAGATGGATAAATGGAAAGGTAGATAGATAGATAGGTAGATAAATAGACAGAGAGAGTGAGAAGGGAGAGGAGAAACGGAGAGAGAGAGATACGGATGGGGGGGAAGAAAAAAGAGAAATAGTGAAGAATTAAGTAAGAGGGAGTGAGAATGAAATAAAAATGTGAAGTAGAAACATATTATGATAAATGGAAGGAAAAGCAAAAATATGGAATTAAACACGTGGGGATATTTGAAGCCAAATATATAAATGTACAAAATATAAAAAGAGGAACAAAAGAGAAACAATAAGGTCTTTAGAAACAATAGAGAAATAGAGGGAAAGCAGAGGAAAACGAAAAGAGGCAAGGGTAATAAATAGAGAGAGAGAGAGAGAGAAGGAGAGAGAGAAATGAAATTAGACGAGATGAGGGAACAAACTCGAAGAACAAGAATAATGAGAAGAGGGAGAGTATGGGTGTCAGTGAGGCGGAGGAGCAGAGGGAGGAGGGGGGGGGAGGGTAGTAGAAAGGCAGGGAAGTGTAAATGATCACCCCCCTCCCCTGCCCTTCCTCCTCCCCCTCCTCCTGCCCCTCCTCCTGCCCCTCCTCCTCGTCCTGCCCCTCCTTCTGCCCCTCCCCCTATTCCTGCCCCTCCCCCTCCTCCTGCCCCTCCTCCTCCCTTGGTAACACAAACAGACACACTTCAGATGGATAGCTTGTTAAGTGTGGGGAGGCTGTAAGGAGAGAGGGGGTGGGGGGTGGAAGAGAGGGGAAGGGGAAGGAGTCGGTAGGGAAGGAGGGAGAGGCAGAAGGGACCGAGAGGGGAAGGGGTAGGTGTCGGTAGGGAAGGAGGGAGAGGCAGAGGGGAAACGAGGGGGGCAGGGGGAGGGGAGGGAAATGAAAACAAGAGAGGGGGAGAAGATAAGGCGAGGGAGAGTTGGTGTAAGGAGAAAGGGGAGGTTGGAGGGGGCGGAGGGAAGGAAGAAGGAAGGTATGGGGGGTAGAGAGAGAAAGGAGAAGGGGGGATAATTTTTTTTTTCCTTCTTTTTTTAAACCACGGGAATAGGGATTTATGTACGTGCGTTCGGAGTGGAAGGAAAACCCGAGAGTAGCATTCTGAACTGCGGTTAGCATATCCAAACTCAGATTTATGGGAGCCCCATGAAGTCAGGCCAAAATCTTATGTTTATGGAAATTCTGGAAGAGCAAGCATGGGGGAGAGAGAGGGGGGGGGGTTAGAGAGCGTGATGGGGGTGAGGTTTGGGGAGAGGGAAGGATGGAGGGATGGGGTAAGGTGAGATATAGGTAGAGAGGGGAGGTTGGAGCCTGGGGGGATGGGGTAGGATAGCTGTCACGTGTGATTAGAAAGTGCTTGCGTGTGCCTTTTTCTTTGCGTGCATTGGTGTTGGTTTTGGTAGGGTTGTATAGGCTTACTTTGATTGCTTGCTTGTGTGTGTGTGTTGAGGTGAATTTAATTTACAGTTAAACAGACTGAGAGAGTTAAATTCTAAGTTTATATTCACTATGAATGTACAGATCTATACCTCACTTTATCTCGGCATGTCTCATATATGTGAATTTGTATATATGAGTTTATGTGTATGTTTATTTTCTTTTCTTTTTTTCTTTTGTACACATATGCGCTAACAAGCTCTAAATTCTTATGTGTGTTGGGGAATTGCTATCTATTGCTATTAGGGGTTTATTATCTATTGCTGTTCGACAGACAGACTAACAGCTATAAAAAAAAATATGAAAAGAAAAAAATATGCTTCTCCCTTAAAGTTTATATACAGATTTGATTTTCCTCTCCATAATAAGCGAGAATTTTCTACGACTACACATATATTTCTGGTCGAAACCTCATTATCTATGTTAAACACAGCCCCTTACTTAGCACCGCCTTATAAACTACATAATACAATTAACTAAACTGTCTTCTTCACCAAACTGCCGTCCTAAACTTTTTTTTTTTACTTGTTCTAGAAATTGGGACAGAGATAATCGTTTTTTTTTTAATCTCTCATTTATCTTCTTATTTCTTAAAATTACATTTACATTCCTTAGACTTTAGGTTCCTATTCCTTATATCATCTTTACATTGCTTTTATATC
>NC_091554.1:11547479-11549979 GCF_042767895.1 Penaeus vannamei
CTTCTTTGCACCGTCTCCTCTTCCCTTCTTCCTTCCTTCTCTCTCTTTCCATCTCTTCCTTCTTCTCTCCTTCCTTTCTTCCTACCCTCCCTCATTCCCTTCCCTCTTTCTCTTCTTCCCCCTTCCCTTCTTCCCTCCTTGATTCCATCCTACCTTCGTATCCTTCCCGCCTGCCCTCCTTCTCACTTGCCCTCCTTCCCTCCTTTAGTCCCCACTTGCCCTCTCCTCCTCGTCTTCCACTCTCCACTAGTGTATCCACCTCCATGTCGCCCAACAAGAAATTAAAACATCATTTCCATCATTCCTGGAATAATTAAGTAAAATTTGCCAGGACGGAGGTCGGCGAGGGAGGAGAGGTCGGGGGAGGGAGGTAAGGGGGCAGGGAGGGGGGAGGGGGTTCTGTTGTAGGTGGGTTGGGAGTTTAGAAGAGGGGGGGGGGGGATTCTGGGGGTCTTGAGGGTGGGGGTGGGGGTGGAAGGGGGTTAGCGAGAGATGTCTTGAATGTTGGGGGAGAGAGATGGGAATTAATGGGGGTGGAGGAGGGAAGGGTTGGGGGTTGGGGGAGGGGGAGGGTTGGGTGTTGGAGGAGGGATTCGGGTCGGGGGTTAAAGGAGGGGGGGGGAGGAGTCTAAGCACGGGGGCAAAGAGGTGGGAGAGGGTTACCGATCATGACATTAAGGACTGAGAGTTGGGGTTCGGGGTTGGAAGAGACGGGGAAGAGCAGATAAAGATTCAAGAAAGATACATACAAGCTGACAGAAGGAAAACGTAATTCCAAGAAGTGTGATATTCGAAAATCATCCGAATTCGTACATACTGGTTTAACATCTATTACAAACGTGACATCTCTTACTCCTACTTGCATTTACTTCGAAATACTCTCTTCCCCCCCCCCCTCCACCCAATCCCCTCGTTTAACACTTCCCTATCCACCCCCCTTAATCCCCTCGTCTCACATGCACACTTACCCCGTCCTCAACCTCCCACCCTACTCCCTGTCCCCAATATAAAAATTTTGCACATCTTCCCTTCAACTTTCTCCCTGTCACCACCTATCTCAAATTAGGGAAACTATTAGCTCTATGGCGGAAAATCTAGGGTGAAAAAATCTAGGGTGAAAAGATCATGAGAAAATCTAGGGTAAAAAAAATCTAGCGAAAAATCTAGTGTAGAAAAAGGACATCGACTAACCTGGTTTAAATACTGTACTTGTGTTTCTTCTGAGGAAAAAGGGAGAAGGAAGGGGATTTTGGAAACAAAAGGAGGAGAAGGGAAAGTCTGGATAGAACAGGAGCAGGGGAGAAGGGTGCTTAAAGGAAGGAAAGGAAGAAGAAGGGAGAAAAGGGGTAGAAAAAAGGGGAAGGAGGTTGGTCAAGGAGCCTTATCCTGTAGCGGGACCGAGTGCTTAGTCTCCCGTGTTGGGGGAAGTGGGAGGGGAAGAATGGGATTAAGATGAGAGAAGAAGACAGAGAAATGATTTATCACCTTCACTGTATTTGTCTTTGATAGGAGTAGCAGGAACGGAAGCAGCATCAGAACATATTAATTGTTATCAATAATCTTATTATTCGTAATATATATATATATATATATATATATATATATATATATATATATATATATATATATATATATATATATATATATATATATTCTCTTTCTTCTTTTTTCTTTCTTTCTTTCTTTCTTTTTTTCTTTTCTTTTTTTCTTTTTCTTTTCTTCTTCTTATTCTTCGTTTCTCTTTTTTTCTTTTCTTTCCCCAAATCTTCTTATTTTGCCTGATGCTAATATATGACTACTTTATTTCTTACATCATTATCATCCTTGTCATTGCTTTCATTATCATTATTATCATTATCATTAATACTAGCATTATCACTGTTGTCTTTACTATTATCGCAATTATAGTTCTGATTATTTCCATTACTAATATTAATACTGAATATAAGAGCGAAGGGAGGGTATAAGAGGTGAGAATGAGGGGAAGGTATGAGAAGGGAAGAGCAAGGGGAGGGGATAAGAGGGGAGTGCGTGGGGAGGAGGAGGGTGGTGGGGGTACTAGAGGGGACAGGGAAGGGAGAGCGAGGGGAGGGTACGAGAGGGAAAGCGAAGGGGGGGGTGGTCCAAGAGGCCAAGGGAGGGGAGGGTACAAGTGGAGGGGAGGGCGAGGGGAGGGGAAGATACGAGAGGAGGGGGTCGAGGGGAGGGGAGGGGACGAGAGGGAAAGCGGGGGGAGGGGAAAGGTCCGAGAGGTGGGGGGGGGCCAGGGAGGATACAAGAGAGGAGGATACGAGAGGGGAATCCGAGGGGAGGGGAGGGTACGAGAGGGGAATCTGAGGGGAGGGGAGGGTACAAGAGGAGGGGAGGGGAGGGTACAAGAGGAGGGGAGGGCGAGGGGAGGGGATGATACGAGATGAGGGGGTCGAGGGGACGGGAGGGGGCAAGAGGGAAAGCGGGGGAGGGGAAAGGTCCGACAGGTAGGGGGGGGCGGGGGACGGGA
>NC_091554.1:11569979-11574979 GCF_042767895.1 Penaeus vannamei
GAAATCAAAGCGGATTCCGAGAGCCTCGCAGACCTCGCCGCGGAGCCGCAAACCGCAGCAGAGACTATAGAAGTACAATCGAAACAAACGACGAAGCATTGGATCCTGATGGGGGTATGAGTCTCCAACACTACGTAATCTAATTCACCAAACTCGCCTGGAATACTCAAGTCTGACTCATCTCCCCCCTTCTCTTCTCCTTCCGATTCTCCTTCTGTTGTTGTCGTTGTTGTTTTTTTTTTTTCCTGGTTTGTTCGTTTTCTTTTTCTCTCTTTTTTTTTATTAGAGAATATTGATTTTTTTCTCTCTTTTGTCTTCTTTACGTTTTTTATTATCATTATTATTACTCTATCCATATTTCTTCTCGTTCTTCTTTCTCTTCTTTCTCATTTTTCTTTTTTTTTTTTACTCAGTTCTCATTTCTTTATTGTTGTTGTTTTTTTGTTGATTTTTAATCTCATTGTGAAATTTATCCTGCATCTCTTCCTCTTCTGCCTCTTCCGTTCTCCTTTCCGTCTTTGCTTTTGTCTTCTTCTCCTTCTGCCCTCTTTTTCTCCTTTGCATCGCCTTACTCTCTCTCCACCCCACCTCCTCTTCTTTCTCCCCCTCTTTCCCCTCCACATTCATTCCTCCATCTCCCTTTTCTCCTCTCTCTATTTTCCCTTCTCTTCCTCCACCTCTTGCTTCCTTCATTTCCCCTTGTCCTCTTCTTCTAAACATCTTTCCTTCCACTCCCCATTGACCTCTCATTCTCCTCTTCCTCTCTCCCCTCTTTCTGTCCACCGGAAGTAGATGCAGAGATTTTAATCGAATGGAAATCTGGAGAGCAAATTGGACGCGGAGGAAAGAAGCAACGGAAGGGGAGAGTGGAGAGGGGAAGGAAATGATGAAGAAGAAGGAAAAAGTAGGATAAATGAGGGGAAAGAATAGAAGGAAAAGGTGAAGGGACATGGAAAGAAAGAGAAAGAACGACAGAGGGAGGGGAATGATAAAGAGAAGGGTAATGGAAGTGGGGGAAGGGGGATGAAGAAAATGGTAATGGAAGGGGCAGGATGAAGAGGGAAGAGGGATAGAGGAAGAAGGAAGAGGGATAGAGGAAGGGAAGAAGGGAAGGAATTGATAGAGGTGAAAAGAGAATGGAGGGCGAAGAGGAACAGAAAGAAGTGGAAGTAAGACGGGAGAGAGAAAGGAGAAGAGAGTAGAGGGATGTTAGAGAAAAGAGATTGAGAGAGAGAAAGAGAAAGAGAAGGGTATAAAGCAAAAATAAAACAAGAAGAAAAAGACGGAGGGGAATGGAATAATGTACAGGAAAACGAGAAGAAAGAGAGAAAGAACGGAAAGGTCACAGAGAGAGAAAAAGTAGAAGGAAAAAATGGTGAGACGGAAGTAAAAGGAAGAAGAAAATTGTGAAGAAGCGAGAGAGAGAGAGAGAGAGAGAGAGAGAGAGAGAGAGAGAGAGAGAGAGAGAGAGAGAGAGAGAGAGAGAGAGAGAGAGAGAGAGAGAGAGAGAAGGAGAGAGAGAGAGAGAGAGAGAGAGAGAGAGAGAGAGAGAGAGAGAGAGAGAGAGAGAGAGAGAGAGAGAGAGAGAGAGAGAGAGAGAGAGAGAGGTGGGGGGAGGGGAGAGGGAGAGAAAGGGGGGAGAAAAAGAGAAAGAGAGAGAGAGAGAGGGAGAGAGAGAGAGAGAGAGAGAGAGAGAGAGAGAGAGAGAGAGAGAGAGAGAGAGAGAGAGAGAGAGAGAGAGAGAGAGATGGATGGACAGATAGATAGGTAGATAAAGAGAGAGAGAGGATGGATAGACAGAGAGATAGATAGAGAGAGAGAGAAAGAGAGAGAGGAGATGGATAGACAGATAGATAGAGAGAGAGAGAGCGAAAGAGAGAGGAGATGGACAGACAGACAGATAGATAGATAGATAGAGAGAGAGAGAGAGAGAGAGAGAGAGAGAAGGAGGAGGGGAGGAGGAGGACTGGTAGAGGCGGAAGGATCGTCTGATCACCCTCATACGATATCGAGAGCAATATTTGTGTGTTGCCTTTTATGCTCCAGTGACTTTGGCCTGTCCACGCGTTCATTTATCTGGAAAAATGTAACAATACCTTAACTAGTTTCGAAATGCATCGTACATGCGGAAATTCATTATTTGGAAGTGTGCAAGAGGCGATGGGGGGGGGGGGGGAGGGGGGAGGGGGGGGCTATTAATCAACTATGTTGTCCTGGTGCAAAAACAATGATAATGATGTTCAAAGTCATAATGGTTGCGGTGATGCTAATTGTGTTTGAATCGTTGTCGTTATTGTGGTTATTACCGTTAACATCAACGATAATGAAAAAAGTATAAAGTTGTCAGCAATTCGGAGAAAGAGAACCATATAAGGAGAACGAACACAGAAATAGAAATAATCAAAATGAGAGTAACAAAAATAAAGAG
Organism: Penaeus vannamei; assembly: GCF_042767895.1. Lineage (NCBI taxonomy): Eukaryota > Metazoa > Arthropoda > Malacostraca > Decapoda > Penaeidae > Penaeus > Penaeus vannamei. Next base: position 11,572,408 of record NC_091554.1, read on the forward strand.
AAAGAGAAAAAATCAGTAACAGTTTCAACAACAATAATAATAATAGCAACAACAAAAACAACCAAAAACAATGATAATAACAACAATAATGATAACAGTAAATATGAAAATGATAGTAAAAATAATGATAATCACAATATTCATAACAAAAACAATAGTAACAATAACAGCAAATACCAACGCACGTTCATGTAAGTCCCTACACGCGTGCATACACCTGTACACACGTGCATCCATTCGCAGTCGCTCACTTCTTAATTTCTGTGTCTACATTTCCTTTTCCGTTCGGGCGACAGAGCAGGGCACCAAACCGTAGCCCCGTTCACGCCGTGTGCGATGCCGGCTTCCTTCTACCTGGAATTGAAAGTCTTCTAAACATTCTGGGATATGAGCATTACTCCCCTCTTTTCTCCTTTTCTTTCTCTTGTCTTTTTCTCCTTTTCCTTCTCTTGTCTCCCCTACCTTTCTCCTGCTCTTTCTCTCGCCTCTTCTCCCTTACCCTTTTCATTCTCTCGTCTCCCCGCCTTTCTCCTATCTCCTTCTTTCGTCTCCCTTCCATCCCCTCTTCTCCTTTTCTTTCCCCTTCTCCTCTCTCACTTCCCCCACTCCTCTCGGCTCTCCTGCCTTCCCCTGCTCATTCTCTCGTCTTCCCTCCCATCCCCTGCTCCTTTCTTTGCCTCCTTTAACTTTCCCTTCTCCTTTTCTCGTCTCCCTTCTCTTCCCTTCCAACGTTTCCTTCTTCCGCCTCCCTTTCCTTCTCCTCCTACTTCTCATACTTCCCCTACTCCTTCTCTCGCCTCCTCTACCATTTCTCCTCTCATTCTCTCGCCAATCCTCCCTTCTTTCTTCTTCTCTTGCCTCCCCTCCCTTCTCTCCTCTCATTCTCTCGCCTCCCCTCTCTTCTCTCTTCTTCTCTTGCTTCCCCTCCCTTCTTCCTTCTCCTTCTCTCGGCTCCCCTCCCTTCTCTCCTCTCATTCTCTCGCCTCCCTTCCCTTCTCCCTTCTCCTCTCAGCTCCCTTCCCTTCCGCTCCTCCTTCTATCGCCTACTTTCCCTTCTCTCTTCCACTTCTCTCGCCTCCCCCCTCTTCTCCTTTCTCATTCTCTTGCCTCCCCTCCCTTCTCTCCTCTCATTCTCTCGCCCCCCCCCCCCTCTCTTCTCTCTTCTTCTCTCGCCTCCCCTCTCTTCTCCCTTCTCCTTCTCTCGCCTCCCTTCCCTTCTCCCTTCTCCTTCTTTCGCCTCCCCTCCCTTCTCTCTTCTTCTCTCGCCTCCCATCTCTTCCCCTTCTCTCTTTTTCTCTCGCCTCCCTTCCCTTCTCTCTTCTTCTCTCGCCTCCCCTCTCTTCTCCCTTCTCCTTCTCTCGCCTCCACTCCCTTCTCCCTTCTTCTCTCGCCTCCCCTCCCTTCTCCCTTCTTCTCTCGCCTCCCCTCCTTTACCTCTCATCCAGTTCTATCTTCCCCGCCACCACTCCCTCCCCTCGAGTCTCTTTCTCTCCTTAAGGACGAGTAGTTCAGGTCAGTTGAAAATGAAAGTAGAAATGCACATAAGACCAAAAGAGGGGAATCTAGTGTGTGCACAGAGGGGATAAAAAAAGAACGGGGGGCAGAGGGTGAAGATGAAGAAGAAGGAGAAGCATGAAAGAGGAGAAGTGGTAGGGGGTGAGAGGAGGAGATGCAGGAGGAGGAGGAGGAGGAGGAGGAGGAGGAGGAGGTGGAGGAGAAGCAGAGAGAGGGAAAACCTCGACGAAGAAGAAGAAGCATGAAAGAGGAGAAGTGGCAGGGGGTGAGAGGAGGAGAAGCAGGAGGAGGAGGAGCAGAGAGAGGGAAAACCTCGACGAAGGAGAAGCATGAAAGAGAAGTGGTAGGGGGTGAGAGGAGGAGGAGGAGGGGGAGGAGGAGGAGGAGAGAGAGGGAAAACCTCGACGAAGGAGAAGCATGAAAGAGAAGTAGGAGGGGGTGAGAGGATGAGGAGGAGGAGGAGGAGGAGGAACAGAGAGAGGGAAAACCTCGACGAAGGAGAAGCATGAAAGAGGAGAAGTGGTAGGGGGTGAGAGGAGGAGGAGGAGGAGGAGGAGGAAGAGGAGGAGAAGGAGGAAGAGGAGGAGGAGGAAGAGGAACAGAGAGGGGGGAAATCTCAACGAAGGAGAAGCATGGAAGAGAAGAAGTGGTAGGGGGTGAGAGGAGGAGGAGGAGGAGGAGGAGGAGGAGGAGCAGAGAGAGGGAAAACCTCGACGAAGGAGAAGCATGAAAGAGAAGTGGTAGGGGGTGAGAGGAAGAGGAGGAGGAGGAGGAAGAAAAGGAGGAGGAGCAGGAGGAGGAGGAGGAGAAGGAGGAGGAGGAGGAGGGGGGGGAAGAGGAGCAGAGAGGGTGAAAACCTCGACGAAGAAGGAGAAGCATGAAAGAGAAGAAGCGGTAGGGGATGAGAGGAGGAGAAGCAGGAGGAGGAGGGGCAGAGAGGGTGAAAACCTCGACGAAGAAGGAGAAGCATGAAAGAGGAGAAGTGGTAGGGGATGAGAGGAGAAGGAGGAGAAGCAGGAGGAGGAGGGGCAGAGAGGGGAAAAACCTCGACGAAGAA
>NC_091554.1:11587479-11589979 GCF_042767895.1 Penaeus vannamei
GAAAAATTATGATATAAGATAGAAACATGGACACGAAAATAATTGTTATTATTGTCATGATCATCTGTATAACAAAATCATTATTATCATTATTATCATTAGTAGTAGTATCATTATCATTATCATTGTAATCATCATTATCAGTATTACTCTTATCATGGTTGTTGTTTGTGTTATTGTTGTTACTTTTATTATTCATTTTATCATTATCATTAATAACACCATCACCGTTATCATTATCAGTTCAATGATTATCATCATTACTGCTATTACCATCTTGTAATGAGAAACAGGAACATACGAGAAAATCTAAGAAACAAGAGAGAAAGAATGAAACGAAAATCCATATTTCTTTTTTACTGAAAACTTCAAGAAAACCCTAAGCTTAGTTTCAGGAAAGTATTGAAAAAGGAGGCTTTACCATCTTTTGCAACGTTGATGTATAGTGACATCTTGGCGGGGAGCAAAGTCAGCGAGTGAGTGAGGCTAATTATCAGGAAGAGAAAATTATATTTATAAAGGAAATATTTGAATCTTTAAAATGATAGAATCCTCTTGTCAGAATGTTATTTATGGGGAGTGACGTCATAAATGTTATCCATATCTCGCTTTGTCTACGCCTTGTCTGCTCTTATTACGTGCATTCTTCTTTTTCTTCTTTTATCATATTCTTCTTCTTCTTCTCCTTGTACTTCTTTAATCAAACTCTTCACTCCTTCTCCCCTGCCTCCTCCTCGGTATCTCCTTCCACCCCTCTTCTTTTATTTTGTTTTGTTTTTTCTTTCTTCTTTTCCCTCTTCACCTTCTGAATTTGTGGGTCTTCTAGTCTCTCTCTCTGTCTTTCTCCTTCCACTTCCTCTCTCTTCCTGCTCCACATCTTCCTCCTTCTCCCTGCACCTCCTCTTCATCTCTCTCCCTGCTCCCTCTCTCCTCTCTCTCACTCCTCCTCCTCTTCCCCTTTCTCCCTGCTCTCTCTCCCGGCTCCTCCTCTTTCTCCCTCTCCCTGCCCCCTCTCTTCCCCTCTCTCCCTGATACTCCTCTTCCTCCCTCTCCCTGCTCCCCCTCCTCCTCCCTCTCCCTGTTCCCTCTTCTCCTCTCTCTCCCTGCTCTCCCTCCTCCTCTCTCTCCCTGCTCCCCCTTCTCCTAACTCTCCCTGCTCTCCCTCCTCCTCTCTCCCCCTGCTCCTCCTTCTCCTCTCTCTCCCCGTTTCTCCTTAGAAGATCTCCCGACCGCCTCCCCTCTCTTCCTTGACCCGGCCTTCCCCTTCCTCCTGCCAGCCGGCCAGACCCTCCTGTTTCTGGCCTCTAACTTACGCCATCAGATTCGAATATTAGTTCGAGTAACATGAAGTTAGAGTGTACTAACTCGGTACATCTTTGGGGGAGGAGAGAGGGGAGAGGAGGAGGGGAGTGGAAGGGAAAATAGGGGAGAGAAAGGAGGAGAAGGAGGGGGACAGGGGAGAGAGGGAGAGGAGGGGAGGTGAGAGGAGGATGGAAGAAAGAAGGGGAGAGGGAGTGGGAGGAGGGGAAAGGGTAGGAGAGGACGGAGGGGGAGATAGAAAGGAGGGGAGAACGAGGAACATGAGTTTGAACCTTCCACTGACACTCCCCTCTCCCTCCCTTTGACCCATTCCCCCCCCCTCCCCCCACCCCCACACCGTCCACTGTCTTCCTTCCCTGACCTGAGGTACAGCGCCACCTCCAGTCTGTGAGCTCTGCCATAAGATCGTATCAAGAAACCTCTTCTAGACTACATATATAAGTCTTTCCATCATCTTAGCTCCAAGTTATCGGTAGGGAGTATACACTAAGTTGAACTAACCTTGAATTAGTAACAGAGTCCCTTAAAGCCGTCCACCGCACACAGACAACGGGTATTAGACGTGTCTTTAAATCAGACGAATTTAAAACCAGTTCGAGATGTTGGGATGATCCAGTTCGGTAGAAAAATAAATATATAAAATAAAATAAAAATGAATAAATCTAGAATGACGAAATTTATAAAGCAATGGAGAGGAAATACCTGTTTGATGCTGGAGGAAAACGAATATTTCTTGTAAGAAATGAGTAGCAAGGAGAGAAAACAGGGAGAGGAGAACAAAGAAAAAATAATTGGTCAAAGAACTGTTATGAGTTAACAAAATAACTAATTTACAGGTGTTAGAAACCAAAGAAACTTGGGAAACGAGAAAACTTGTGGTTTAAGAGATCATAAAACCATATCATGAATAAGGACAAGGGTTATTTCAAAAAGGAATAAATGTGGTAGGAAATGACATAGAAAGAGGAAAGCAGAGGCATAAGGATAAGAGCCGTAGGAAGGCAAGAAGGAAGGACTAGTGAAGAGAGTGGAAATACACAATGTTGAAGGCCAGATGAGTCGTGCATAAGAGAGGAAGGAAGGAGAGATGGAAGGAGATTGAGACAGGGAAGGAGCAGAGACATGTCCATTGGCTGGGTGAGAGAAAGAAAGAAAAAAAAAAATGGTGAGGAAAATGGGA
>NC_091554.1:11594979-11597479 GCF_042767895.1 Penaeus vannamei
AAGGCATAACCGCAAAAATAAAAACAGCATAAGGAAAAGACGGTAGGAAAAAATTAGCCAATAAAAGAACGGCAAGAATGTAAGAAAGGGAGAGAGGGAGGGAGGGAGGTGGGAAGAAGATAGGAAGGGAAACAGAGAGAGAGAGAGAGAGAGAGTGAAAGAGACAGAAAGAGAGAGAGAGAGAGAGAGAGAGAGAGAGAGAGAGAAAGAGAGAGAGAGAGAGAGAGAGAGAGAGAGAGAGAGAGAGAGAGTGAAAGAGACAGAAACAGAAAGAGAGAGAATGAAAGAAAAAACAGAAAGAGAGAGAGAGAGTGAAAGAAACAGAAACAGAAGGAGAGAGAGAGAGAATCAGAGAATCAGAGACAGAGACACAGAAAAAGAAAGAGAATGAGAGAATCAAAGAGACAGAAACAGAAAGAGAGAAAGAAAGAAAGAAAGAGAGATCGGAGGGTAGCAGGAGCCCGCGCGAGCACCCCAGCCTCAGTTAGTCGATAATTGTGACATTATGAAGAATAATCGGCCATAAAATGTTCTTCGGCAATGTTCAAACAATCAATGGAGTAAAACCCGTGAAACCTGCGGCGAGGAGGGAAGGAGGCTGCAAGGGAGGGAGGTTGGGAAAGAAGGAGATGAGGAGGGAGGGAGGGAAGGAGGCTGCAAGGGAGGGAGGTTGGGAAAGAAGGAGATGAGGAGGGAGGGAGGGAAGGAGATGCGGGGGGAGGGACGTTGGGAAAGAAGGAGATGAGGAGGGAGGGAGGGAGGGAGGGAAGGAGATGCGGGGGAGGAGGAAGGGAAGGAGATGCGGGGGGAGGGAGGGAGGGAAAGAGATGCAGAGGAGGGAGGGGGGAGAGATACGGAGGGAGGGAAGGAGGCAAGAAGGGGTAGGAAGGGAGGGAGAGGAAGAGATACGGAGGGAGGAAGGGAAAGAGACACGGAGGGTGGGATTCGGAGGCTGGAAAGGAGGGAGGGTAAAAGATATGGAGGGAGGAATGGAGGGGGAAGAGATACGGAGGGAGGGAGGAAGGGAAATATATAATGAGGGAGGGAGGGAGCAAAGGAGGCAAGAGGGCGGCAGGAAAGATGGGAGGGAAAGAGATACGGAAGGAGGGAGGGAGGTAGGGTGGGCAGAAGCCGGCTGGAATAGAGGGAAGGAAGAAAATTCGGAGGGAGGGAAGGAACGAGACAAGAAGGGAGCAGAAAGGGAGGGAGGAAAAGAGAAACGGAGAGAGGGAGGGAGGGAGGAAGTGAGATACGGAGAGACGGAAAGAGGGAAGGAAGGAACCAAGAAGGTGACAGGAAGGGAGGGAAAGAGATACGGAGGAAGGGAGCGAGAGAGATGCGGAGAGAGGGAGGGAAAGAGGGAGGGAAGGAGATTCGAAGTGAGGGCGGGGGGGAGGAGAGGAGATACAGAGGGAGGGAGGAAGGGAGAGAAGGAGATACAGAGGGTGGTAGAGAGGGAGAGAAGGTGACAAGAATAGGGCAGGGACGGAGGAAAATAGATACGGAGGGAGGGAGGGAGGGAAGAGATTCGGAGGGACGGAGGGAAAGAGATACTGAAACATGGATGTATGAGAGAAACACACACACACACATACTGACACACACACACACACACGCCGTCCGGCGGTTGGGATCGCTTTGGACCGTCCTCTCAGGCGAAGGGTCTCCCATGAACACAATCGGGAGGAAGACGGGGGCAGGGAGAAGGATGAAGAAGGGGATAGGGAGAAGAGAGGGGGAGGGGGGTATAGGGAGAAGGGAGGGGGAGGGGGAGGGGATGGGAAGAAGGGAGAGGGAGGGGGAGGGGATAGGAAGAAGGAAGGAAGAGGGGGATAGGGAGAAGGGAGGAAGAGGGGTAGGGAGAAGGAAGCAAAGAGGGCAGCGGAGAGGGTCGCAAAGAGGGCCGCCAGCAAGACCAAGAGAGTAACCGAAATACAACAACCACAGAAAGAGGAAGAGCAAACGATACAGAGATGTAAATATAAAGTTCCTGCACTCGCTTGTGGCCCTTTCGTTTATCCTGGTGGTGACCCTCATCTTGTGCGGCTTCTTCTACGCCGACCCCATGCACTACGTGAACAGGTCCTCGCGGGAGCCCTTGCCCAAGGAGCACCTGACGGTCGGCCTGCAGTACAGCAAGGCCACCGGATACGGCGACGGGCCCGGCTCGGTGGATTACCTGTACATGTGGGCACCAACCACCCAGTGGGCGCTGGTGGCCATTTTTCTGCTCCCCCGCCTGGCCATGGTCTCTACATCCACGCATATATATATATATATATATATATATATATATATATATATATATATATATATATATATATATATATATATATATATATATATATATACATATGCATGGATATATTCATATATATATATATATATATATATATATATATATATATATATATATATATATATATATATGCATGGATATATTCATATATATATATATATATATATATATATATATATATATATATATATATATATATAT
>NC_091554.1:11619979-11624979 GCF_042767895.1 Penaeus vannamei
ATAATCATAATAAATATTGTTATCATTATTCTTTTTCTTATTCACTACTAGCATTATCATTATTACTACCATAACTTTTTTATTTTATTAACGGCATCAACATCATTGTTATCATTATTATCATTATTATTATAATCATCATGAAAATCTTCGTCATCATTATAACAACTATCAAAATAATCAGTATCATCATTAGTAGTAATAAAAAAGTAGTAGTAGGAGTAGTGCCATTACTCCTATCATTATCATTATCATTACAATTATTGTCAATAGTAGTAGTAGTAGCGCCAGTAACAGTAGTAGTAGTAGCAGTAGCAATATCGTTATCATCCTTATCATTACCATAATTTTCGTTATCATCTTTATTATTATTACTCTTTTTATCATCATTACCTTTATCACTTACTATTATCATCGTTACCTTTATCATTGTTATTATCATTATCAAAATCATTATTACTATCATTACCTTTATCATTTCTCAGCGTAATGATATTGTGATTACTATTATCATCATTAATATCATCATTATAATTATTATTACTATTACTATTATTATTATAATTGCTATCATCATACTTATTATTACTTTATTATCATTATTATAATCACCATTATTGATATTGTTGTTATATTATCAGTAACATTGCTTCAATCATTATTATCATCATCATTATTATTATCACTGTTGTTGTTTTTGCAGTTGTTGTGATGGCGGTTGTTATTATCATTATTATCATTATTGTTATCATTGCTATTATGATTGTCATAACTGACTTAATCGTTATAAATTTCATCCTTTTGTTATTATTATTGAAATTATTATTCTATCATTATCCTTATTATTATCATCCTCATCAGCATCATTATCATTAATGAAATGTCTGACTGTATTTATCATTGATCATACATATGCTAAAGACAAAAGAACATGATCATCATTATTAGTATCTTTGTTGTTGCTGTTATAATCATTTTCATTATCATTACTATCATTATTATTTCTATCAGTATTATCATTCTCATCATCATCGTTATCAATATCATTATCATAATCATTACCATTATCATTGTTATTATTATCATTATTATTATTATTAATATCATCATAACCATTAATATTACGATTATTATTACCATCATCATCACAATTATTTCCATCAAGAGGACCCCCCCCAAAAAAAAAAAAAAAAATCACCAACGCAAAAAAAAAAAAAAATGGTCGCTGAACCACCAACTAAAATGTGACGTCCATGTTTACTGTTTTTGAAATGCTTCCCTGACAGCATATGAATATGGGCTCCCTGCATGTACGAAGTATGAATAACAACTCCGCGTTAAATTTCAGAAAAAAAAAATATATATTATAAGCCAATGATGATTCAATGAAATTTTCCAGTTCGCTTGTTCTACGGTTGCTCACAAAAACAAGCAGGGGAAATTGTTGTTGTTGTTGTTGTTGTTGTTGTTGTCTCATGTAGGTTCTTTATCTATAAGTAGAAATCAATAATTACAACAATGATAGAAATAATGCTTATGCTAACAATGATGGTGACGATTGTGATAACGATAGCAATGAGGATTATAATATCATCAATAATAATAATAATAATAATAATAATGGTAATACTGATAAAGAATAATGATAATAATATCAACATAAGTAACGATAATTATGGTGGTAATAATGATAAAGATGATAATGATAATAACAGTAAGAAGAAAAAGAATGATGATCATAACAAAAAAAAGTAATGACAATAATCATATTGAAGATAATAACAAGTTATAATAATCATGATAACGATACCGTTGATGGTAATAATAACAATGAAAATAATAATAATGATAATAATAATAATAATAACAATAATGATAACAATTATAATAGTAATAATAATAATAATAATAATAATAATGATAATGATAACGATAATAATGATAACAACAACAATGATAACAATAATTATAACTATAATCATATTATCCATAATCAAAATAACAAAAAAAAATCATCAGCATCATCATCGTCGTCATTATCATAGTTATAACTGTTATAGTAATAATAATAATGTTAATAATGGCAATAAGGATAATAATTAGTAAAGTCATAGTAACAATGATAATAAACATACTGCTAATAATAAAATTCATGGTGATGAGGAGAAGAAAAAATAATGATAATGATAATAATGACGTTGATGATCATGATGATGATTATGGTAATGATAATGATAACAATGATGATAAGAACGAAAGTAATGAAAACAATAATAATAATAATAATAATAATAATAATAATAATAATAGTAATAATAATAATAATAATAATAATAATAATAATAATAATGACAATAATAATAATAATAATAATAATAATAATAATAATAATAATAATAATAATAATAATAAAAATAATATTAATAACAATAACAATAATAATAACAACAATAATAATAATAACAATAATGATAACAAGAATATTAAGAATAAGAATAAAACATGATAATGATACGAATACCGAATAACAACCAAAAGACAAATGACATAACTCGAAACCCACAAAATAACACAACTGACATAAGTAAATATTGGCAGCTCCACACCGCAGCTAACCCCATAAGAGTCACTGTTATGCCGTAAAACAAGGCACTTTCACCCTTACTGGCTTCATGTCTTTCTTTCACTGACATCCCTTCGTTCATAACTTAGACATTTACCAAGTTTCTGTGTCGTCTTTAAGTGCTCGAACCTTCTTCTGTACAGTTTGTCTTTTTAAGCTATCATTATTTATCAATTCATTCTTTCCCTTAATTCCCTCTTTTTTATTTTATTTTATTTTATTTTAGGTTCTTGATATTTTTTTTTTTTTTTTTATGGGAGATGGAAGTCATCCTCTCCCCTTCACCTTCTCTCTCTCCCTCTTCTTTCCCTCTCCCGTTCCCTCTTTCGCCCTCCCCCGCCCTCTCCACCTCCCTCTCCTTCTCCCTCTCTCCCTCTTCCTCTCTCGCCCTCCCACCGCCCTCTCCTTCCATTTCTCTCCCTCTCTACCACCATCACCCTCTCCCCTCCCTCTTTCTCTCATTCTTCTCTCCCTCTCCCTCTCACGCCCTTTCCCCGCCTTCTCTCCCTCCCCCTTCATCTCCCTCTCTCCATCTTCTTCTCTCCCTCTCCTCCTCCCTCCTCCCTCTCTCCCCCATTAAATCCCACTCCCCTCCCTCTCCCTCTCCTCATTCCGCTCTCTCTCTCCCTCTTCTTCTCTCCCTCTCCCTCTCTCGCCCTCCCCCGCCCTCTCCTTCTATTTCTCTCCCTTTCTCCCCCACCATCACCCTCCCCCTCCCTCTTCTCTCTCCCTCTCTCCCTCTCCCTCTCCCCCTTCCTCCCTCTCTCCGTCTTCTTCTCTCCCTCTCCCTCTCCCCCTTCCTCCCTCTCTCCGTCTTCTTCTCTCCCTCTCCCTCTCCCCCTTCCTCCCTCTCCCCCTCTCTCTCCCTCTCCCCTTCCTCTCCCCCCTCCCTCTTTCTCTCACTCTTCTCTCCCTCTCCCTCTCACGCCCTTTCCCCGCCCTCTCTCCCTCCCCTTTCCTCTCCCTCTCTCCAACTTCTTCTCTCCCTCTCCCCTCCCCTCCTCCCTCTCTCCCCCCACCATCACCCTCTCCCCCTCCCTCTTTCTCTCACTCTTCTCTCCCTCTCCCTCTCACGCCCTTTCCTCGCCCTCTCTCCCTCCCCTTCCTCTCCCTCTCTCCATCTTCTTCTCTCCCTCTTTCTCTCACTCTCTCCCTCTTCTTCTCCCCCTTCCTCCCTCTCTCCCTCTTCTTCTCTCCCTCTCCCCTCCCTCTCCTCCCTCTCTCCCCCATCATCTCCCACTCCCATCCCTCTCCCTCTCCTCCTGCTCTCTCTCCCCCTCTATTTCTCTCCCTCTCCCTCTCTCGCTCCTCCCCCCGCCCTCTCCTTCTATTTCTCTCCCTTTCTCCCCCACCATCACCCTCCCCCCTCCCTCTTTCTCTTACTCTCCCCCTTCCTACCTCTCTCCGTCTTCTTCTCTCCCTCTCCCTCTCCCTATCCCCCTTTCTCCCCTCGCCCCCTCTCTCCCCCTCTCTCGCCCTCTCCCTTCCCTCTCCCTCTCCCTCTCCCTATCCCCCTTCCTCCCTCTCCCCCTCTCCCCCCCCCGCCGCCCTCTCCCCTTCCCTCTCACACACACTAGATTTGTTCGAGTCAGGGCCCGGAATCAGCGCGTCTGAGAGAGCCGATACTAGTAATTTTCCTTCTCAGCGATGGCGAAATCGACCAAGAATGTGGAATTATTTCCTCCACATCTGAAAGGAAGAGGGACAACTAGTAGGATATTAGTTTTTCTTCCCTCTCTCTCTCTCTCTCTCTCTCTCTCTCTCTCTCTTTTCTTTCCATTTCAATTTTTGAATGCTATTATCGGGCAAACCGTTTGTGGGAATAAATCCATTTCGTCGCGGAGTTATGGTTTCCCCTCTTGAAATGATTCCTTCCCCCCCCCCCATTTTTTTAACTCCACCCTCTTCCTCTCTCCCTCCTCCCTCCCCCCTCCCTCTCCCCCCATGCAGAAATAGAACCCTACGAGGCATAATCAGAAAGCATTCGTATCTGTAATTGACCTTAAACGGCCTCCCTCGCATGCCCGTGTCGTCTCCACCCGTCCGATTCCGTGCAAAAGAATGAGAACCCATTCGAGCACTAAACTCCAGCGTTCGTTTCCTCGCACGGACATGTCGTTTAAGGTTACTCGGTCATTTTATCGCCGAACCACTTCCGCTGAGACAAGAGAAATCCGATTCTCTCCTTCGTAACAGCGTCCAGCCCCGCCCAGCCGCTACGTGAACATCTGTTGATATCAAATGGGGCTTTTTGGATCGCCACAGAAACTTTTTTTTATATTATTATTACTGGTGTTTTTGTTTTCGAGGGAGGGAGGGATGGGGGGGGGTCGAGGGAGGGAGAGAGGGTTGGGGGAAGGATGGGGGGGAGGGAGAG
>NC_091554.1:11629979-11632479 GCF_042767895.1 Penaeus vannamei
TCGCGAGAGCGAGCGCGGGCGGCGCTGCGGCTGAGCCTCCACGCCGCCGTATGTACCCGTTTGGGCGGAATAGCATCTACGGCGGAAACACATTTACTTGAGGAATTTCCACCGTAATTTCTCGGTCAGACAATTCATTCCTATTCATACTTATTACGTTTATAAATTCCCAGGCAGCGTGCGGTCTAATTATTTACCTTCTCCATTAAAAGTAACATAGTGCGTATTACTTTTTCTTGCTACGGCGAAGCTTTTGACGACGCCCCAATGAGTGTATCGCGCTGTAATGCCCCGAGACCTGCCTCAAACGCCTGATGGTTTAGATTAGATTGAACTGAGGCGGCGGCTGGGGGGGGGGGGGGTGATGGTGGTGGTGGTGATGTCAATGGTGAAGATGATGATGGTCATGTCAATGGTGATGATGGTGATGAGGATGAGAAAGATGAGGATAATGATGATAATGATAAAGGAATGATGATGATGGTGGTGGTGGTGCTGACAATGATTATAATGCTAATGAAGATTATTGCGTGTAAGATGCTGTTAATAGCATCATTTACATCCGATTCACAATAGTACATACACAATCGGCCGGTGATGACAATGAGATCAGTGCCATGACAAGGCCTCAGCGAAAGGAGAAATGAGAGGGTGGAAGGGAGAGAGAGTGAGAAGCGAAATGGGTGGACAGAGAAGGCGGAGAGGGAGCAGATAGGAGAAGAGTTAAGGAAGAGAAAGAGGGAGTAGAGAAGGGGGAAGAGAGGGTATGGGGGAAACAGAGGGAAATGGGGGGAGGGGAAGAAGAAAGGAAGGGGAGAGGGAAGGATATGGAAGAAGAGAAGAAGGAGAAGAGAAAGAGATAGAGAAGAAGAAGAATAAGAAGAAGCGAGAGGGAAGAGTTGAAGGAGTACGGAATAGCAGGAAGCAGGAGGGACAGGAGAGAGGATACAAAGAAGAGGAGAGAAGAGAAAAAGGGAGAGAGAATGGAAGAGCAAAAGAGAGAGAATGAGAGAAGGTAAGAGAACAGAAAAAGATGGGAAGAAAAGAGAGATGAGGTGTGAAAGAGAGAGAGAGAGAGAGAGAGAGAGAGAGAGAGAGAGAGAGAGAGAGAGAGAGAGAGAGAGAGAGAGGAGAGAGAGAGAGAGAGAGAGACGGACAGACAGACAAACAAACAGAAACAGACAGACAGAGACAGACAGACAAACATACAAACAAACAAATAGAAAGAAAGAGAGAGAGACAGACAGACAAACATACAGAAAGAGAGAGACAGACAGACAAACAGAAAGAAAGAAAAAGAAAGAGAGAGAGAGAGGGGGGGGGATGTCAACACTCGGCCGTGTCCGACATCCCTGAACGCTAAGTTAAACATTTTATAATACATCAGTCACTGCTAGCGACACTGGGTGGCCTCCTGTGCCGTTTGAATAAGCCATTTAGCCCGATTTTCCAGACCATGAGCTTCGGAAGGAAAGCGACGGTGGAGACAGCCGCTCCGGGGATTTATGGTGGGGGGAGGAGGGGGTTGGGGAGTGTTTTTTTTTTTTTTTTTTTGAGGGGAGGGGAAAGAGGGGGGGGTAGGAGAGGGTTAAGGGAGGGGATGGGATAGGGAGGGGAATGGGATGGGATAGTGGGAGGGAGAGGGGAGGTTGGGGAGTTTTTTTTTTTTTTTTGAGGGGAGGGGAAAGAGGGGGGTAGGGAGAGGGTTAAGGGAGGGGATGGGATAGGGAGGGGAATGGGATGGGATAGTGGGAGGGAGAGGGGGGGGTTGGGGAGTTTTTTTTTTTTTTTTGAGGAGGAGGAGGGGAGAGGGGGGAGGGTAGAAGAGGGGAAGGGAGGGGAATAAAGAGGGAGGGGGTAGGAGAGAAGAGAGGGGAATAAAGAGGGAGGGAGAAGGTGGTGGTTGGAGAGATTTTTTGAGAGAGGGGAGGATAGGAGAGGGTTAAGGGAGGGTTATTAGGAGGGAGAGGAAGGGGACGGGATAGGGGGAGATTTGGGGGAGGAGGAGGAAGGGGAAAGGGGGTAGTAGAGGGAGAAAGAGGAGAGAGAGAAGGGGTTAGGGAAGCAAGAAAGAGGGGGGAGAGGGAGGAAGAGGAACGAGAGGAAGGAAGATGGGGGATAGGGGGAGGGGGAGAAAATAGAGAGGAAGGATGAGGGGGAGAGGAGAGGGAGGAAGAAAAGACGGGGAAGGGAAGGGGATAGGGAGGAAAAGGGAGAGGGGATAGAGGGGGTCAGATAGGAAAGAGGGGGGAGGGGAGAGGGGAGGGGATGGGAAGAGATGAAGAGAGAGGGGAATTGTTAAGGGAGAGGGTTGGGGGATGAGGGGATGGAGAGGGGATGTTTATTAGGGGGAAGGGGAGGAGGAAGGGAGGGGGAGATGGAGGGAGAGGAAGGAAGAAGGGGAAGCAGGGTGGGGAAGGGGATGAGGAGAGGTGGGGGTTACCTGAGCGGGGAAGGAAAAGGAGAGAGGGATGGAGTGGGAGGCGGTAGGAATGGGGGA
>NC_091554.1:11669979-11672479 GCF_042767895.1 Penaeus vannamei
ACCCCTCTCCCCCACCCTAGGCTTTCCTCACTCCCTCTCCACCACCCTACCTTCCTCACCCTCTCCTCCCACCCTACCTTCCTCCCTCTCCCCCAACCCCCTCTTCCTCACCCCTCTCCCCCAGCCCCCCTTCCTCACCCTTTTCTGCGAGGGTGTGCCAGACAGGACCTGATTGCCGTAGTTATGAAGACTGCCAGCAGGGAACTCAAACAGTGTCCCAATTAAAGGGGGGTTGCCATGCGTAAAATACTTCACTGCAAGATAGACGCCAAGGCAAATACTCCTGACTGTTGACCGCTGCGGCGTCTGGTCTTTCCAGTTCTCTCTCTCTCTTTCCCTGTTCTTCTCTCTTCTCTCTCTTTCTCTCTCTTCCTTGCACTTCTCTCTCTCTCTTCACTCCCCCTTCACATCTGCACTCTCTCTCTCTCCTTCTTCTCTCTTTCTCTCTCTCTCTCGCTCTCTGCACTTTCCCTCTCTTCTCTTTCACTCCTCTCTTGCACTTTCTCTCTCTCTCTCTCTCTCTCTCTCTCTCTCTCTCTCTACTCTCTCTCTCTCTCTCTCTCTCTCTCTCTCTCTCTCTCTCTTTCACTTTCTCTCTCTTTCTCTCTTCTCTCACTCTCTTGCATTCTCTCTCTCTCTCTCTCTCTCTCTCTCTCTCTCTCTCTCTCTCTCTCTCTCTCTCTCTCTGTCTATCTGCCTCACTCTTTCACTCCCTCTCTCTCTTTCTCCCTCTCTCTTTCTCTTTCTTTCTCCCTCTCTTTCTCTTTCTTTCTCCCTCTCTCTTTCTCTTTCTTTCTCCCTCTCTTTCTCTTTCTTTCTCCCTCTCTCTTTCTCTTTTCTTTCTCCCTCTCTCTTTTTCTCTTTCTCTATTTCTCCCTCTCTCTTTCTCTCTTTCTCACTGTCTTTCTCTTTCTCACTCTCTTGCACTCTCTCTCTCACTCTTCTTGCACTCTCTCTCTCTCTCTCTCTCTCTCTCTCTCTCTCTCTCTCTCTCTCTCTCTCTCTCTCTCTCTCTCTCTCTCTCTCTCTCTCTCTCTCTCTCTCTCTCTCTCCCTCTCTCTTTCTCCTTCTATCTCTCTTATGACCTTGCACTTTCTCCCTCTATCTATCTATCTATCCCCCCCCCCTCCCTCTCTATCTCTCTCTCTCTTTCTCTCTCTCCAACCACCCTTATTCTACTTTTTTCTAAGTCCCTCTTTCCCCTCAGTACAAAATCTTTATGATAAATTATTCTATTTAATACCACCATAGATCTGTTTGCTTATAAATGCTCGCTTCTTTAACCTTATTATTTATTTCGTTAGCTGTCGTAGTTTCGGAATTTTGAATAAAATCGATAGTTATAATGGTGGTTCTGTTACGCATTTGAACAATGTAAATCATGTTTATAATTGGAACTATAGAATATAAACAAAACGCAAGAAACTATAGTGGGATATAAGAAAATTATAAGATGATAATATCTATAATAACATCAACAGTAATAACAATAATATTTGTAGTAACAGCGATGATAATAGTAGTAATATTAACAAAAACAATAATAACAATGTTGAAGATGATGAGGATGGTGATGATGATGATGATGGGGAGGGAAAGGATGAGGATGAGGATAATAATGGTAATGATCATAATGATAATGATAATAATAATAATAACAATAATAATAAAAATAATAATAATATTATTAATAATAACAATAATAATAATAATAATAATAATAATAATAACAATAATAATAATAACAATAATAATAATAATGATAATACCGATAACAATAATAATAATTAAATAGTATTATATAATTCATAATAAGAATAATTACGATGATGAGGATGATGTGATGAGGATGATGATGATAATAATAATAATAATAATAATAATAATAATAATAATAATAATAGTAATAGTAATAATAATAATAATAATAAAAATAATACATCTCTTGCATCTTTTCTCACTCATACCTTTTTATACATTTGTTGCAATGATGATTGTTCGAAGGGTAATATCAGTGGAAAGACGAAGATTAACATCCAATATATATATATAGACTGAGAGTTTTCTAAATAAAATGAACTGTAAAGACAAAATAAACATTTAAGAGAGACAGAGGTTATGTAACCATTGCAAGTTGATATGATTGATGTGCGTCACTAGAGGTCAATACAATGGTTACAGAAGCCATAGTTTTAAAAGTCTTATGCCTAAGATACGATTGAATAAGGATTGAAATAATAACAATAATATTTTATAATATTTCTTAGAGAGAAATTAATAGAAAGAAATTAAGAGTACTGAAAAGAACCAAAGAGAACCGGAAGGAACGAAAAGAGGAAAGAGGCAATAATAAAACATAATAATAAAGTCATTATCAGTCAGCCAGTAGTAATTAAAGCAATCGATGAATTTCATTTCTTTATCTGAATACCATGTTAGACGATTTACGAACATAAGCAGAGGCATTACTCATCACCACCATTCTTCATTACTCATGAAT
>NC_091554.1:11684979-11687479 GCF_042767895.1 Penaeus vannamei
GAATGAAGAAAAGAGAAGGAGGAAGAAATAAATAAGAGAGAAGGAGAAAAAAATAAAGAAGGGAGGAGGAAGAAGGAAAAGAAGAGAGTGAATAAGTGAGAATGAGGAAGAAAATAAATAAGAGTAAAATGGAGAGAATGAAGAAAGGAGGGAGAGGACGAGAAGAAAGATGAGAAAGAAGAAGGAAGGAGGAGGAAGAGAAAGAAGAAGAGAGGAGGAGGAAGAGGAGAAAGAAGAAATGACAGATAAAGAACAAGAAGGAGAAGGGAGAAGGATAGGATGAACAAAAAATAAAAATGAAGAAGAGGAGAGAAGGAAGAAAAGGAGAAGGAAGAAAGGGGAGGAAGAGGAAGAAGAAAAAGAGAAGGAGGAAAGGGGAGGAAAAGGAAGAAGAAAAAAGGAGGAGGGAATGGGAGAATAGTAAAAGGAATAGAGACTCAGAGGAAGTAAAAAAATAATAATATGAAAGAGGAGAAGAAGGAAGAAAATAAATGAGAGGGTAAGAAGAAAGAAGAGGTGAAATGACGAAAAGAAATGGAAGAACAAGGAGAAGGAAGAAGATGAAGAAAAGGACAAACGAGAAAGAACAAGAGAGGAAAAAACAGAATGAGAATATGACGGAAGGAGGAAGTACAAGAGAAAAAAGGAAGAAAAAATAAAACGAAGAGGAAGATTAATGGGAATATATAAGAAGGGAAGAAAAGCAGGTGAGGAAGAGAAGAAAAAGATGGAGGGATTAGGACGCAAGGAGGAAGAAAGGAGGAGATAGAGAAGGAAGATAACAAGAGGGTACAGAGAGGGAAGCAAAAAAGAGGAGATAAAAAAGGAAGAAGAAAACAGGAGACCGTGAAAATTAGAGAAAATAGAAGAAAACAGGAGGTAAAGAAAAGAAAAGAAAAGAGAAGAAGGAGAGCAAAGAGAAAACATAAGGAAAGAGAAAACAAGGAAAATAAAAAGAAACGAGGATAGAGAAAAGAGAAGAAAGAAGAAGGAAGAGGAATATATAAGACAAAGAAAATAGAAGAAAGGAGGGGACAGGGAGCAAAGAAGAGACAGAAGAGGAGGAAGCAGAGACAAAGAAAATAGAAGAAAAGAGGAGACGGAGAGGGAAGAAGAGACAGAGGAGGAGGAACCAGAGACAAAGAAAATAGAAGAAAAGAGGAGACAGAGAGGGAAGAAGAGATGGAGGAGGAAGAGGAAGCAGAGAGAAGGGGACGAAGACGGAGAGGAGGAGGGAGAGGAGGGCTTCCGGCCTGTCGAAATATTTTAATCCAAGATGAAAGACGTTTGTGATCAAGTGGCGCCGCGATTATAGCCCTTAGGTGGAGGGGTCTTTAGGTCGAGTGTCCGGACGGCGGGACTGACCTTGCTGCTCCTTGGTGACGTATGATCAGAACGGGGATAAAAAGATCCCTAATTATTTCGTTTGTATGTTCGGCATATGCGCCCGTTCCTCTGGCGAGCCGTTCCTCTGGCGAGCCGTTCCTCTGGCGAGCCGTTCCCCTGGCGAGCCGTTCCTCTGGCGAGCCGTTCTCCTGGCGAGCAGTTCCTCTGGCGAGCCGTTCCCCTGGCGAGCCGTTCCTCTGGCGAGTCGTTCCTCTGGCGAGCCGTTCCTCTGGCGAGCCGTTCCCCTGGCGAGCCGTTCTCCTGGCGAGCCGTTCCTCTGGCGAGCCGTTCCTCTGGCGAGCCGTTCCTCTGGCGAGCCGTTCGTCTGGCGAGCCGTTCCTCTGGCGAGCCGTTCCTCTGGCGAGCCGTTCGTCTGCCGAGCCGTTCCTCTGGCGAGCCGTTCCCCTGGCGAGCCGTTCCCCTGGCGAGCCGTTCCTCTGGCGAGCCGTTCCTCTGGCGAGCCGTTCCTCTGGCGAGCCGTTCGTCTGGCGAGCCGTTCCCCTGGCGAGCCGTTCCTCTGGCGAGCCGTTCCTCTGGCGAGCCGTTCCTCTGGCGAGCCGTTCCTCTGGCGAGCCGTTCGTCTGCCGAGCCGTTCCTCTGGCGAGCCGTTCGTCTGGCGAGCCGTTCCCCTGGCGAACCGTTCCTCTGGCGGGTCGTTCCTCTGGCGAGCCGTTCGTCTGGCGAGCCGTTCCCCTGGCGAACCGTTCCTCTGGCGGGCCGTTCGTCTGGCGAGCCGTTCGTCTGGCGAGCCGTTCGTCTGGCGAGCCGTTCCTCTGGCGAGCCGTTCCTCTGGCGAGCCGTTCCTCTGGCGAGCCGTTCGTCTGCCGAGCCGTTCCTCTGGCGAGCCGTTCGTCTGGCGAGCCGTTCCCCTGGCGAACCGTTCCTCTGGCGGGCCGTTCCCCTGGCGAGCCGTTCCCCTGGCGAGCCGTTCCCCTGGCGAGCCGTTCCTCTGGCGAGCCGTTTTCTTGGCGAGCTGTTCCTCTGGCGAGCTGTTCCCCTGGCGAGCCGTTCGTCTGCCGAGCCGTTCCTCTGGCGAGCAGTTCGTCTGGCAAACCGTTCCCCTGGCGAGCCGTTCCTCTGGCGAGCCGTTCCCCTGGCGAGCCGTTCCTCTGGC
>NC_091554.1:11712756-11715256 GCF_042767895.1 Penaeus vannamei
TATCTATCTATTCACACACACATGTATATACACGTGTGAACTTACACACACACACACACACACATACGCACAACCTCAAACACACACACATACACACACACACACACACACACACACACACACACACACACACACACACACAAATATATATATATATATATATATATATATATATATATATATATATATATATATATATATATATATATATATATATATATATATATATACATAATCACTCAGCTATACTCATCCGCGGCAGGTGAATTTTTAGAGAAAAAAATCACCTAACCTTCCTCATTCCCCCAAGATGGAAATAAATAAATAAATAAATAAATAAATAGGAAAGCCAAACCCGCCAAGGCCTCCGTATTAAAAAGCGACCAGCGGTTCGGCCGGTAGTGTTGACTTCCATGCTACAGTCTTGCTTATTGGTCTCCGAGAGCGACAATATGGCGCGAGCCGGCCTTCCCACTCGGGGCTATATTGGCTCGGATTAATTTTAACGCTGTGTATATTCTCTATGTCTTATTTGTAGTTGCGCGTAATATTGGCAGTGATTAATATCAGCGACGCGTACACACACACACGGTTGGATTTTGAAACCGTGTGTGTGTGTGTGTGTTATTCGGTGAACGGTTCGCGAACATCTGTGGGAGGAAGGGATATTTTGAAGAGGATTAATTTTAGCGGATTGTATTCCGGTCGTCTTGTTCGTCCTTGTCGTTAAGTTGGACGGGAATTATTTGTAGGATATTTGGATTGTATATTTCATTGCTTTTACGTCAGGTTCCTATCCTGACCCGGCAGATAGGAGGCGGTAAATGGAGGAACAAATCCCGGGCTTGATAATTTGATTAAAATTTCATCTAGATTTGATAAACACCAGGATGCTTTGATCTAATCATAATTTGTTATTGCACTGAGATACCGGACTTGGGATTTCCAAATGTTTCGCAACACAAGGCAAGAAGGAGCGGGTAATGTCACACTATCTGTTTTCAAAGTGTGCTCGAATGTGCTTGCAAATGCGGTTTGCTCGGCTTTGCTTGATTGATAATTGTTTTTGATTAATGTTTCAATTAACGGCCACGAGCTTTTGACTAATCTAATTAATGTTTGCGGTAGGAATGTTATTAATGACTTGTGTATAGCGAGCTACATTTTTATAGTCCCCCCCAGCGTCAGAGAGGAGGGAAAAATCTAAGGAATCTGAGCGCCGGATTTCATTACAAAAAGTTGCCTAAGACTGTGTGAAAGAAAACTGGTGCAAGTAAAATCGATACGAAGCCTCCCATCCCTACTGGCATCAATGCCGACCAAAATAATTAATTCTAAATCAAATAATTAAAAATCTCGGGACTATATCAGAGGCCGGGTAAGGGAGGGGAAGGAGGGGAAGGAGGAAGGGAACTAGTGGAAGATAGGAAGGGAGGAGAAAGGGAGAGAGGGGGGATATCCCTAGAGGGGAAGCAGGACGCTGTCAACCGCCAGGGTAGAGAGAGAAGGCCGGACAAACCTAGCCCTTATTTAAGTACTCACTAGGGACAAAATTTGCTTATCAATACGCAAATAAACAATTGGTGGAATATCAGTCGTTTGTGATATGTGCGGGAACTCTAAAGGCTGGTATGAAAGCCTTCGTGAAATTAATTCCGAAGTGATTTTATGGAATGGCTGGAATGCGAGCTCGATCCTAGCAATTGACACAGCGCCTGAGGGGAGGGGAGGCGAGGTCGAAGCGAGGAGGAGAGGCAGAGAGAGAAAGAGGGAGAGAGAGAGCGAGGGGGTGGGAAAGATGGAGAAATGTGATAATAGATAG
This sequence comes from Penaeus vannamei, assembly GCF_042767895.1. NCBI lineage: Eukaryota > Metazoa > Arthropoda > Malacostraca > Decapoda > Penaeidae > Penaeus > Penaeus vannamei. The sequence goes on from NC_091554.1 coordinate 11,714,579, forward strand.
AAAGAGGTAGATAGACGGAAAGTGGGAGAGGGAGGGAACGAAAGAAAGTAAGAAAGAAAGAGAAAAAGAATGGGAGAAGGAGAAATAAGCTCTATAGACAAGAGAAAGTAGAACGAGTAATAGGAAATGAAATAAGACGAGAAAGAGTAAAGAGAGAGAATGAAAGAATCGAATAAAAAAGACGAAAGGGGAAAGAGAGAGTCCAAACACAAAGACAAACAAAGTATAAAAGACAGAGAGAGCGGAAAGGGGAGAGATAGCAAGATAATCGAGGAGAGAGCTAAGGCAGGCACGAAAAATATCAGAAAGGGATTTTGGGAGCGAGAGAGAGAGAGAGAGTAAGGGCGAGGTGAGGAATCAGAGAGGACGGAGAGAGGGGAAAAGAGGAGGGAGAGCGAGTGTGTTGATTACAAAAAGAGAAAAGGAGAAATTACCTGTTTAATCCGGAGTGAAAATGGCAAATTAACACAACCGAGAATTTCTGTACCCCAAACAGAGAGATTAAATAGGAGATTAATTATATATGTAAATGATAAATGGAGGAAAACCGCTAAATGATGCTATGGGAAATTTTAGTATAGACACTTTTTGGATTTTGAAAATTAAGGGGATGGGAATAATAGGAAATATATGTTTCTTTTGAATGCTAATCCTCCTCCCCCTTTCTCTCCCTCTCTC
>NC_091554.1:11720256-11722756 GCF_042767895.1 Penaeus vannamei
GGAACTTGAGACACCGGTGTGTTGAAATGGCCGAAGGGGCTGTGAAGGGGTAGGAAAACGAGGCCCGAGTATACGCCGGGGCTGTGAGGGGGGAGGGACCTGAGACGCCAGGACCGCTCCGAGGGACTGTGAAGGGACGCACTGACGCAATTCACTCGTGTGTTAGGATTGTGTTAGGAGCTGCGAAGGGCGGGAGAGCAGAGAAGGGCAAGGGGGGGAAGCGAGATATCGATGTATAGCGGAGAGGAGGGGAGAGCGCTGAAGGGAAAGGGGACACGAAACAGAGCCATAAAGGGATTAACTAAGGAGATAAGAAGGGGAGGGAAAAGATGCTCACAGAGAATAAAGAATAGAAGCAGAGAAGGTAAAGAATAGAACCGCAGATGGAAATGAAGAGCCAGCGTCGCAGCGAGGAACCGCCATTAGTTATTAGAACCTTATTACAAATTGATCTAAAATTCAGAATGAGGGAATTTCCGAGCACCAGCAGATGTGGTCCCAAGGTTGCAAAATGGCAACTCGGAACGAAGCCTTTCTTACATTCACAAATAAGGCACAGCGGCTGGAGAGAGAGAGAGAGAGAGAGAGAGAGAGAGAGAGAGAGAGAGAGAGAGAGAGAGAGAGAGAGAGAGAGAGAGAGAGAGAGAGAGAGGGAGGGGGGGTAATCCTAACAGTCAGACAAGACAGAGAAACGAAACAAAAAAAACAATGAAAGATAAACAGAGAAACAAAGAAGCTTAAAAAAAAAGATAATGAAATCAGAGCCAGAAAACCACCACAAAATTACACATTCTTTCTTCGGCGAGTTAGAACCTAAGTGTTTCCATTAAGCTCATTCGTACACCGCCCCTAACTATCTGGCGACCCGCTGTGGTTCCGATAACGCAGGCAGTTAGCCTATATTGTTATTAACTCACTGAATAATGTATGCAATCTGCTTCTCATGTGGAATCGACCCGGTCACGAGAGGAGAATTACAGTGGGAGAAAGTGAGAGGGGAGAGGAAGAGAGAGCTAGGGAGAGGGACGGCGGGAGAGACAGAGAGAGAAAGTGAGAGGGGAGAGGAAGAGAGAGCTAGGGAGAGGGACGGCGGGAGAAACAGACAGAGAGAGAAAGTGAAAGGGAGAGGAAGAGAGAGCTAGGGAGATGGACGGCGGGAGAGACAGAGAGAGAAAGTGAGAGGGAGAGGAAGAGAGAGCTAGGGAGAGGGACGGCGGGAGAGACAGAGAGAGAGAAAAAGTGAGAGGGAGAGGAAGAGAGAGCTAGGACAGAGACGGTGGGAGAGCCAGAGAGAGAGAGAAAGTGAAAGGGAGAGGGAGAGAGGGGACGGCGGGAGAGTGAGAAAGGGAGGAAGTGAGAGGGGAGAGGAAGAGAGAGCTAAGGAGAGGGACGGCGGTAGAGAAAGAGGGAGGAGGAGAGGGATAAGACGTATTTTCCAAAAGTGAGAGGGGAGAGGAAGAGAGAGCTTGTGAGAGGGACGGCGGAAGAGAAGGAAAAACCGTATTTTCCAAAAGTAGTTACGCATATCATACTATATCACTTTAAGGTGCACTGTAGGATGCACAAAGTTCTTCAAAGAATTGCTAAATTAGCATAAACAGGGAGAATACGTAATTCTAGGAGAGAAATGGCTGGGGAAATAAAACACGTAAACATATTCTCAGGCATATACTCCAAACAGAATTAAAGAGAGTGAATGAGCGAGAGCGAGAGCGAGAGAGAGAGAGAGAGAGAGAGAGAGAGAGAGAGAGAGAGAGAGAGAGAGAGAGAGAGAGAGAGAGAGAGAGAGAGAGAGAGAGAGAGAGAGAGAGAGAGATGGAACAGATTAAAACTGAAAATATAGATAGAAAATAAGAGCCTGGACACACACAAAAGAGATGACAAGACGGCAAAAGACAAAAAAAAAAAAAAAAAAAAAAAAAAAAGATACATATAAAAAATAAAGTTATAATGATGTAACGAAAGAGAAAAACCGTCTGGGGAGGAAACGCCGAAAGACGAGACGAGAGAGGGGAAATAGACCGGAAGAAAGCTCCAGAAAGATTGTGAGCGAGGGGAGGAGAGAGAGAGAGCAAAATGCAATAATTAGCCACCTACCTGCGGGCGCCCCTAACAAGAAGAGGAGGAGGAGGAGGAGGAGGAATAGAGAACGGTGGAGAGAATAAGGAGGAGGAGAAGGAACGGGGAGAGGAAGATGAGGATGAAGGAAATGAGGTAGAGTTGAAGGGGGACGAGGAGGAGAGAATGAAGAAGGATTAGAAAGGTATAAGAAGATGGAGGACAAGGGAGAGGATATGGAGGAAGAGGGGTAAGAGGAGGAGAAGGAGGAGGAGGGGAAAGGGGAGGAGGAGGAGGAGGGGAAAGAGGAGGAGGAGGAGGAGGGTTGCCCCGGCATATACTTTAGGTGGCCCCAGGTGCGCGCGGAGGAAACATTGGTAAGGGGAGAGACGGGGAGGCGGAGAGGCAAGGAGAGCGACGGGAGAGAGAGAGGAGAGGCGAG
>NC_091554.1:11730256-11740256 GCF_042767895.1 Penaeus vannamei
TGGCAATTGCGAGTGAACGGGAGAGGAAACGAAAGAGGGGAGACAGAGAACGAGAGAGGAGTGGGAGAGACGGTGGGGGAGAGAGAGACAGAGAGGAAGGAAAGGGAGTGGGACAGACAGATCGGGAAATGAAGGTAATGGGAAAGGGAGGAGAGACAGAGAGAGAGAGGAAAGGAATGGTATAAACAAACAGAGATAATAGAGACAAGGAGAGAAAGAGAGGGGAAGGAGAAGCCGAGAGAAGGGGAAGCAGAAGAGGAAAAACGGAGTGTCTCAGGAGGAAGACTTGATGAATAAGGCAAGTACACGGAAAGAGGTGGTAATTAATCAGGACATAAATTAGAGAGGCGAGGAAGCGTCAGCCTTGGTCTTAGCGTTGCTCCAAAGGATCATCGTCGCCATCAGGCCCCTCCCCTCATCCTCCCCTCCCCTCCCCAACCCCTTCTCCCCATTCCCCTCCTCCTCCCATCTCCGCATCTCTATTCCCATTCCCTTCCTCCTCCCCTCTCCGCATCTCTCTTCCAATTCCCTTCCTCCTCCCCTCCCCAACCCCTTCTCCCCATTCCCCTCCTCCTCCCCTCTCCACATCTCTCGTCCCATTCCCTTCCTCATCCCCTTCTGCATCTCTCCCCTAATTCCCCCTCCTCCTCCCCTCTCCGCATTTCTCTTCCCAAACCTCCTTCCCTCCCCTCTCTGCATCTCTCCCTCATTCCCTCTTCCCTTTCCCTCTCCACATCTCTCCCCTTCCAGTCCCCTTCAACACTCCCTCATTCCTTTCCCCTCTCCCCATTCCCTCCTCCTCCTCTCATTCCTCTCTTTCCAATGCTTTCCATTTTCCCCTCTCCCCATCCCTTCACCTCTCTCCTCATATCCATTTTTGCTCGTTCCTCTTCCATCACCATTCCCACCTATTCCCTCTCCCCCGTTACCTTTTCCCTTTCCCCCTTCCCCCACCATATCCCCCTTCCCCCACCATTTCCCTCCCCACCATCCCCCGCACCACCTCCCCTCCCCACCATTCCCCCCTATCCCTCATCTCCCCCCCTCCCCACCATTTCCACCCCTCCCCCTATCCCCCCATCTCCCTACCCCACTCCAGTCCGACAAACAGGGAGACGGAGCGAGCGAGAAGGTAATTGAACAAGAGTAATAAAAACGCGAGCGAGAAGCGAAGACACCAGCAGAAGGGTCCAGCACTTGAAGATTAGTGTGCCTTGAGGCGATCCAAGTTTGCTCCAAGTCGGGGGCGAAGTTGCCGCGCAGGAATTCTGGTTCTGATTTCTAAGTGCATCAACGTTACGCTTTCCCCTGATTGTCTCAGCGTCAGTTTGGCGAAGTTATTGTAAAGTGACACGTTTCTGTCTGTCTGTCTGTCTGGCTCTCTCGCTCTCTCTCTCTCGTTCTCTCGCTCTCGGTCTCGCTCTCGGTCTCGCTCTCTCGCTCTCTCTGTTTCACTGTCAGTCACTCTCTCACTGACTCTTTCTTTCACTCTCTCTCTCTTTCTCTCTCTCTCTCTCTCTCTCTCTCTCTCTCTCTCTCTCTCTCTCTCTCTCTCTCTCTCTCTCTCTCTCTCTCTCTCTCTCTCTCTCTCTCTCTCTCTCTCTCTCTCTCTTTCACTATCACTCGCTCTCTCCCTCTCTCCCTCCCTGCCTCCCTCCCTGACTTTCTCTCTCTCTCTCTCTGTTTCCCTTATTTATCCTCTCCTCTCTGCTGTCCTTCTTCCCCATTTACCCCTCTTACCAAGCGCATGTTAGCCGTCTTCCCTCTTTCAATATGGTATTTTCCGTTTGGCTTAGATCGTAAAGCTCGGGGGAGACTTTGGTTCGCCCGGGGACATATATATTAAAGTTAAAGTTGAAGAGATTTTCTTCATATTAAATTAATGCAGGAGTCGTGCACCCGCCTCTCCCTCCTCTCTCCTCCCCCCTCCCTCCTCCTTCCTGCCTCCTCGCCCCGCCCTTCTCCCTCCTCCTACCTTCGTCCTCCTTCCTTCCCCCTACCTCCTCCCTCCTGCCTCCTCTCCTCTCCCTTTCCCTCATCCTTCCTACCCTTCCTCCTCTCGCCTCCTTCCTACCTCCTCCGTCCTACCTCCTCACTCCCCTCCCTCCTTCCTCCCTCTCCCTCTTCTCTTCCCCAATACCCCCCACCCATTATTCCCTCCTCTCCCCTGCCTCTCCCTCTTTCCCTCTTCTTCTCTCCTCCCTCCTTCTTCTTTCCTCCCTCCTTCTTTCCTTCCTCTCCCCTTCCTCTTTATTTCTTCCTCCTTATTTCCCCTTTTCTCCTCCATCCTTTCTCCTCCCTCTCCTCTTCTCTTCTCCCTCCTCCATTCCTCTTCTTTCGCCTCTTCTCCAACCATTTTTCGTCCACTTATGCCTATCGGTCACGGGTGTTATCAGAGTCCTTCATGGTTCCCCTTTCTCCATTTTCCTTTCCTCCCTCTTTTTCTCCATCTCTGCCCCCTTAACCCTTCTTCCCTTCCACCACCACCACCTCTTCCATCCGTATGCCTTCTATTCTCTCCCCAACCTTTTTTCCCTTCCCTCCAAATCCCTCTCTTCCATGTCCCTCCTCTCCACCTCCCTCCCCCTCCGCCCCTACTCCTCCTATTCCATCCCCCTGCCCCTTCCCCCTCTGCCCTTTCCCCCTTCCCTTCCCCTACCTCTCCACCTCCCCCCTCTCCAACCACCCACCCTTCCTCCCCTTCCCCCTCCCCCCACCCTCCCATTACATCCGCCCTTTCCAGCCATCACTCGTCTCCCACTCAAAGATCGATGGCTTGTGAGGTGCAGCGCCCTCTAACCACCTCATTCTCGACCGCCGATGAGGACTATGAGGCGCCCCTTTTGCCATTGTCGCCGCGAGGTGCCACCCCCGAAGAGGCGTTGTGGCACCCTAAGTGGTAGTGTGCGTTTAGGAGGGGGGAGGGGGAGTGAGGGAGGGGGTGGAAGGGGGAGTCGGAAGTGAAGGATCAGAGGGATATTGTCTTTTTTCTTTCTTTCTTTCTTTTTATTTGATTCTGTGTTTCTTTCTCTGTCTTTGGCTTTCTCTCTCTGTCTTTGGCTTTCGCTTTCTCTCTCTCTCTCTCTCTCTCTCTCTCTCTCTCTCTCTCTCCTCTCTCCCTCTCTCTCTTGCTCTCACTCTCTCACTCTCTCTCTCTCACTCACTTTCTCTCTCTCTGTCTCTCTCTCTCTCTGTCTCTCTCTCTCTCTCTCTCTCTCTCTCTCTCTCTCTCTCTCTCTCTCTCTCTCTCTCTCTCTCTCTCTCTCTCTCTCTCTCTTTCTCACATATTCTCTATCTATCCTATGTTAATCTAACACATTCGCATACGAACGCATTTCCGAGGGTAATCCTTGTTAAACTTATTAACATAATTATATTGATTAAGCACTCACCCTTGACTAAATCCGCTATGAGATTGCCTCTAATAGGACACTACAGCTGAGATTTCACACCCTGGTAGGATCCCTGGGCAGCCATCCTACCACCCGGCCATCCTATAATCTTGCCATCTCATCGTCCTACCATCCTACCAGCTTTTTATCCTACCATCCTATTCTACCATCCGACTATCTTATCCTTTTACTAACTTACCGTCCTACCATCCAACCATCCTACCAGTCATCCTGCTATCTTACCGTCCTACCATTTTGGTATCCATCCATCCTGCTATCCTGTCATCCTACCACCTTACCATATTACCATCCAAACATCCTACAACTTACCATTCAACCATCCTGTCATTCTGCCATCCTACCATCCCGCCATCCTTTGCGACTGGCAGAGTCATATCGCAATGGCGTGTTTTGATTTTATGAAAACAATTGCTCTCCCATTGTGTGAAATACTGAACGGATTTTTTAAGGGAAGGGGGGGAGGGGGGATCGGTATGAAACTCGGAACATAACAATTTTAATCTCCAATATTTGTGGAGTAACATTTAACTTAATCATCACACACATATACAGATATATATATATACGCATAGGCATGCACACACACACACACACACACACACACACACACACACATACACACACACACACACACACACACACACACACACACACACACACACACGCACGCACGCACGCACGCACGCACGCACACACACATGCATACAAGCATACAAACACACACCAAGTGAGGAACAACACGAAATAGCTAGAAAAAGCTTCTCTCTCTCTCTCTCCCTCTCTCTCTCTCTCTCTCTCTCTCTCTCTCTCTCTCTCTCTCTCTCTCTCTCTCTCTCTCTCTCTCTCTCCTTCATCCGAAATTTAACCCCCCAAACCTGAAAACTTATTTGAAGCGTATAAAGCAATAAAATATTTCGCTCGCTGTGTAAGGAAGTGGGGCATGATTCGCTCGCAACATACTGCAATTCGGGCAGGACACCTTTCAATACAGATCACCCGCCAGCCACGGCCAGGTTCCAGCAGGTTACTGTTTTAGGTGGCTGCAGCCCCGTGTGTCTCTGATCCGATTTGAGAGGAACAGAATTCACATTTCATTTGTCTTTGGCCTCGCTCTCCCCTCTCTTTCTCTCACTCTTGGTCTGGCTCTTGCTTCTTTCTTTTTTTTTTTTTACTATTCTTGTTTATTCTATTTTTTCTCGGGCTCTGCCTCTTTGGCTGTCCCTTTTTCTCTCTTTTTCTTTCTTTCAATTTTTCTCATCCACGTACCATCTTTCACTTTCACTTTATCTCTCTCTCTGTCTCTCTCTCCGTCTCTCTCTCTCTCTCTCTCTCTCTCTCTCTCTCTCTCTCTCTTTCTCTCTCTCTCCCTCTCTTCCTCTCTCCTTCTCTCCCTCTTTCTCTTTCTCTTTTTCTTTCTCTTTCCCTTTCCCTTTCCTTTTCCCTCTCTCCTTCTCTCCCTCTTTCTCTTTTCGTATCTCTTACTCCTTCTCTCTCTCTGTCAGTACAATCTAGCTCCCAATCATTCCCTCAGTCATCAATCTGTTTGCTTCCTAAACACATTCGCGCCATTCACGTGTTACCCACTCAACACTTACTCTCTTCACCACTTTCCGTTATCTATCTCTGTTATTCATGCGTTCATCTATATATCGACGTGTGTATATATAACGTCCCTCTGTTTCTTCAACCGTTGCATCGCAGCATTTAGCGGCGCGGAAACTTAAAACAATATGACAACAAAGGCAAGCTACTGTTAGGTTGAGTTTAAACCTTTGGGAGTATTGCAGCTTTGTTGTTTTCTTTTATTCATTTATTTAGTGTTTGTTTGAGACATATACAGTGGTTTTAGACTTGTTGTTATTATTGTAGACTCTCCTCCACTTCGAGGATACATTAGTTACTGTGTTAACCATTACTGATCTGGAATGACACCAATTGTAATTTTTGTGTCTGAGATGCTTCGTTTGTGATTCACTGACCTACTTAGACGTCTCTGTAACATTGCAGTTATAGCTGTTCTGTCCTGGTAATGACCCTATAATATTCTCTCTCTCTCTCTCTCTCTCTCTCTCTCTCTCTCTCTCTCTCTCTCTCTCTCTCTCTCTCTCTCTCTCTCTCTCTCTCTCTCTCTCTCTCTCTCTTTCTATCTATCTATCTGTCTATCTTCATGTCTCTCCCTCTCCCTCCCCCTTCTCCTACCTCACCCCTCCCACTTTCCTCTTTCTCTCTCTCCCTCTTATCTGGTCTCGCCTTGTGGTGTAATCTAATATCAAACTTTAATTATCAGACAATCCCTCCAACTGCGACGCGGTAGATTACGCATGGTGTACGGAGGGAAAGAGAGAGCGAGAAGCGTTGGGTCTTGAGGGGGGTTGGAGATACTGAAATCTGGGTGGTAAAGTCCGTAGATTTTTTCGATCTGGAAAAAACATGGATAAATGTCGGATTGTTTGTTTCGTTTCTTAAGTCTGGTGGGTGTTTCAAAGGGATAATATTAGTGAGCAATGGATAAAAATTAGAAATATAAAATAAAATGATACCTGAGTTGCACAGTCGAAATAATCTGTTTTCGACGCATCCCTTAATGGTTGTTAATTAAAATCCGAGCATAAGTTTACTATGCAATAACCGAATTAAGCGTAACAGTATCTTCATTTTGTTGGGGGAATCTTGACGAAGTTCTCCTGTAGTTCAACTCGCTCCAAATACTCAGATTAACCGAAGAACTTCTGTAGTTCGAATAATTCCAGTGCTTGGCTACCCGATCTCGCCGAAGACTGGAGCCGCCGGTCTAAAACTCTGTCGTGAAATTCTATTCCGATGAGTTTTCGTACAAAATTGTTTGGCCGTTATCACGCGAAATGATTTCCATTCCATCTCGCATTTTGGCCGCTTTTATATTACTTTACCTAATTCAGCTGCCTAAATCTGCATTCTCCCGCTACCATTTGGATACGGGGATGGGGAGAGGAGGTGAGGGAGGGAGGGGGGGGGGGGGAGGAGGGGAGGCGGGGAGGAGGCGATTGCCCACGCAACTAGGCATTACACTTCGAAAATGATAAATATTTTATAAACATTTCTCACGGTACCTCAATTTTTCCCACGATGTGTCCAACATTTTCTCGCGATCTCGTTCTCCACAACAAGCAGCCCAACGGCATTGCTTCCCTCCGCTCAAACTGGCATTTCGCGCCGGCCGCTGCGATCAAACTGCCATTTCCACGTTTTATAAAGCGGTTATCAAGTTCGATTCTGCGTAATGATTAAAAAAAAAAAACATATTACTGAAGGTGTATATAAACATAAATAAGCAAAGTACACAAATAAAAACCACAACGTCACATCCGATACTAAAATAAAACCTTTAAAAAAAGCTGGATAAAAAATACAAAAACAAAAAAAAAAGACACCTACCAAAGACCATATAATTTGATGGTGATTTTCCCCTCACGTTTTCCCAAATGATGATAAAAATTTCTCCTCACTGAACACCATGAGTGGTTTTCAGACATGCGGTAAAAACGTTCCCCCAAACCATACATTCGAAACCTTACGTGCCAAAGAACCATCAAGTTTTCTTTTCATTTTTTTTTCTGTACCCTTGGAGAGAAAAAAGAAGAAAAAAGTTTATTCTAGTAACCTTCGGGAGAATGTGTATATGTATGGAACAGGAGGCAGAGAAATACGTATATACATAGAAAAAAAATAGAAAAGGAGAAAGAGGAAGGGAGAGAGTACCTGAAACAACATACGCACAGACACAAACAAAAGAAAAAAAAAACATATACATCGAAAGAGAAAGAAATAAGAGAGAGAGACAGAGACAGATAAATCGAAAGACCAAGAGATAGACAACAAAAAATCTAATTTTGGAAATATGTATACACGAGTACACATAACCTAAAACTCACTCACGCTCGCATCCCCGGGTGTGAATCAGATAACGTCAGAGCGGCCATTTCTCCTAACCCATCCATCGTTACTTCATTTCCGATGTCCCACGCCCACCGCACCGGTCTCCTTCTCTCCTCGTCTCGCCTCTTCTCTCCTTCTGTTTCTGTTTATCTCTCTTTTTTCTCCCTTTTTTCGTTTTTTTTTTTTTTTTTTTGCGGTACTTGGGTTCTTGACTGTTTCTGTTTCGCTGTTTTTTTGTTTAGTTTCTTTTTCTTCTCCGTCTCCCATTCTCCCTCTCCTTCCCTTTTCTATCTCCTTATATATCTCTTTCCTCATTCCTTCCCTTCTTTCCTCTCTCTTCTTCCTTCCTTTTTTCATTCTCCTTCCCTCCCTCTCCTCTTTTTCCCCTTTTCCTCCCTCCCTCCCTCTCTTCCTTTTTTTCACTCTCCCTCCCTCCCTCCCTCTCTTCCTTCTCTCCCTCACTTTCCTTCCCAGTACGAATACGAAATAGAACTGAAATACAGTTACACCTTCATGACAGTTATTTTAGAATAGGAAGGTGGCGCAGTCACTCCACTCTTTAACAGTCTTTAAATGCTTCTTAAACTCCAGTCTTTGGCCGCCTCTGGGTCATAATCTGGTACGTACGTCTCCCTCGTGTAGTGTGCAATCTCCCCCTCTTTTTCCCCTCACTTTTCCCCTTGCTTTGTCTTTTCTTTCTTTCGTTCTTTCGCTTTCTTAGACTTCGGAACTTATTTTTTCCTTAAACGAAACGTTTTCTTTTATTATCATTCTTTTAGAAAATGTTGCGAGGAAATGTTGTTCCGACAACGGCTTGTGTTTTTTCTCTTTCACGTTTTTATCAGCTTTTCGCTTTTCATACCTTCTGGCCATGCCTCTTTACTTATTCTTGTTATTACGTTATTTAGCTTTTACTCTCCACTTCACTCCTTCCTCTTCCTCGTGTTTTCTTAATCCCTCTTCTATCTTTTTCTTATTCTTCTCCTCTTCTTTTCCCCTTATCCTTCATTCGTCTACCTCTCCCCCTTCCTCTTCCTCCTCCTCGTCCTCGTCCCCCTCGTCCCCCTCCTCCTCGTCCCCCTCGTCCTCCTCGTCCCCCTTGTCTTCCTCCTCCTCGACCCCTCCTCCTCCCGTCCTCCTCGTCTCCTCTCCCTCCTCCTCCCCTCCCTCCTCTCTCATCCCCCTCCTCCCCCTCTTACTCCTCCCCTCCCCCTCCTCCCCTCCTCCCCCTCCTACTCCTCCTCCCTCCTCTCTTCCCCCTCCTCCCCCTCCTACTCCTCCCCCTCCTACTCTCCTCCTCCCCTCCTACTCCTCCTCCCCCTCCCTCTCTTCCTCCTCCTCCCCTCCTCTCATCCCCCTCCTCCCCCTCCTATCCTCCTCCCCTCCTCTCTTCCCCCTTTCCTTCATCCCTCTGGAGATGGAGGGATATGCACTGGTGAGAAGCTGTATGAAAGAGGTTTTCGAATCCGCTTCACGGTTGTTTTGGTCGGGTGTGTGACGTTCCGGCCGATGTTTACTGCTCTCGTTTGGGTTGGAGGGAAACTTTTTTTCTTCTGCTTTTTCTTTCCCCTCCTTTCTTTATTGTGTGTGTTCTTTTTTTTCTTTTTTCTTTTTTACTTTTTCTTTTTTTTTTCTTTATTTGTCTCTTTTCTTTTTCTGTTTCTTTTTCTCCGCTGTTTGATTTGGAGTTATCGATTGGTCCTTGCCTCGGTTGTCTTAAAGGAGGTGCTTGGAGAAGATTTTTCTTTTTCCTTTTTTTTTTCGTACAGGCGGTGTGGTAGGAAATTATTTTTTTCTGTTTGTCTGTTTGTTAGTCTTTTGTTATATGCATATTATGTCTATGTATAATACCAAGTCTTTTTAAGTCGATCTCTCTCTCTCTCTCTCTCTCTCTCTCTCTCTCTCTCTCTCTCTCTCTCTCTCTCTCTCTCTCTCTCTCTCTCTCTCTCTCACACACACACACACACACACACACACACACACACACACACACACACACACACACACACACACACACACACACACACACAAACTCTCTTATTTTCAATTATTCTTTCGTTATGAATATATAAATGTTTTTACTATCAGCAAGACTCAAAACAGAAGCCTTCATATCAGACCCTCCCACTTAATTGGCGTAAGCAAATACTTGAATAAACAAACAAACAAAAAGAAAATATGACTATAAAAATGACGCATATTTACCCAAATAGACGGAGTGAGAAGTGTTTTTCTTCATTTCTCCCCCCCCCCTCTCTCTCTCTCTCTCTCTCTCTCTCTCTCTCTCTCTCTCTCTCTTTTTCTTTCTTTCTCTCTCTATCTATCTCTCTCTCTCTCTCTCTCTCTCTCTCTCCTCCAAAGTGTTACTATCATTTGGAAATAATGAAGTACAAGGCCCATAAACCAAGCAAATGCATCCGGCTTCCCAGATTCTAATGGTCTCAAATCCTTCAGGACCCCCTCACACACCCCATCCCCCCATCCCGGCTCTCAGCCTCTTCTTACTTCCTCTCCCCCCTGTTTCGTATATCCCCCCTCCTTCGATCTTCCCCACTTTTTCCTCTCTTATCCCTCTTCTCCCCTCCCACCTCCCTCCTACCTCTCTCCTCCCTCCATCCGTTTTTCCACTCCCTCCTCTCCTTCCCCCCTCATCCCACCGCTCTCCACATCCC
>NC_091554.1:11745256-11750256 GCF_042767895.1 Penaeus vannamei
ATAGCTCATCCGACCACATATTTCTCCGTTTTTTTGACAGGCTATCCCTTGTGTCAACTGTCTTGGAGGGGAAACTTAGCCTTTTTCTCCCCTTATCTTTGTTTCTTCCCGTTTTCTCCCCTCTTTCCCTCCATCTTCTCTCTCCCCTTCTATCTTTTTTTTTCTCCACCAACTTCGTGTGGCCGTTCTTATCTTTGTCTTTATTACTCTTTGTTCTTATTTTTTTTCTTTCCTTTTTTTCTTTTTGTCTTCATTTCATCCCATCCTGCATTGTCCTGTATACTACTCCCCCCTCCCCCCTCGTCCCCTCCCCCACTCCTATGTTTTTTACTTATCACACCCACTTGCATTCCCTCCTTGTTTCCCTTCCCTACTCTCACTCCATCTTCCTCTTAATCCTCATTCTCCCTCTCCTTATCCTTCTCCCCCCTTTTCTGAAAACCCTCCATCCCACTCCTACCCTTTATCCTTCCCCTTCCTTCCCTCTCTTTCCTCCTCTTCTCCCCTCTACTTCCCTCGCCTTCCCTCTCCTTCCTCCGCCTTGTCTCCCATCCTTCCCCCACCTACCCATCCCCCCTTACGTTCCCCTCCCGAAGAACGTCACTCAAACTTAATCCCTCCATTTCCTTTCCTCTTTTATCCCTCTTTCCTTGTTTCCCTTAGCACATGATCCCCCCATCACCCCTCCTTCCTCCTCTCCCCTTTCATCGCCATCTCCCCCTCTCCGCTATACGTCATTTTTTCACTTATATTCTCCTTTTTCCTTTTTCTTCTTTTTTGACTTTCTGCTTCCCTTTCTTTCGTTTTACTGTAACCTTCTTCATTTTCTTATTACGTCCTCGCTTTCTTCTATTGTTTTGCTTTATTTTGCTTTTTGTTTTTTCTTATCTCGTTTTATCCTCCCTTATATATAACCTTAGTCTCTTATTAACAACGTCCATGTGTATATCCAAGGTTCTAGATTATTCTCATAAAAATAGAAACCTCAAATCAACAAACAATTACCTTATTTTCCCTCCTACTTCCTCTCATAAAAAGGGGAAAAAGAGAGAGAGAGAGATAAAAAAAAAATCCTCGCTATCTCAGCCTAGTGGAAGCCTCAACCACAACCTCGTCCTCTTTTAAAATTCAGTCAGACAATAAAAGAAAAAAAAAAAAAGAGGGGGCGGAGTAGGGGAAGAAGGCGAAGGAGGGGGAGGGAAGGGGAGAGAGAGAGAGGGACGGGAGACCTAAGGAGAGGGGAAAAGGGAGGAGGGGGGGGGAGAGATAGACGAGGAGTAGGAGGAGGGGAGAGAGAGAAGGAGACTTAAGGCGTAATTCTGGTGTCAGAAAAGTTTGCGGCAGCCATACGTTTTAAGGTTAACTTTCACCGGTCTTTTGATTTCAGCTCGTTTTCTTCAAACGGGTGTCCTCGTTAATGCAATACAGCCGGGATGGACTTGGGAGTTCCTCAAGGATGCCCGCGTCTTACCTACTGTCTTGTGGGCGCGTGAAGATAATCAGAGGAGGGGAGAGGGAGAGGGAGGGAGGGGGGAGGGGGGGGGGAGGGAAGACAGGGAGGGGGTAGGAGGGAGAGGAGAGAAGAGAGGGGAGAGGGGGAGAGGGAGAAGGGAGAGAGGAGAAGGAGTGGGGGAGGGAGAAGAAGCGTGAGAGGGAGGAGGAGTGAGAGAGGAAGGGAGGGAGAGAGAGAGAGAGAGAGAGAGAGAGAGAGAGAGAGAGAGAGAGAGAGAGAGAGAGAGAGAGAGAGAGAGAGAGAGAGAGAGAGAGAGAGAGAGAGAAGGAGGGATGGAGACAGAAAGAAAGACAGACGGGTAGCTGGATAGACAGGTGGATAGAGAGAGCGATAGTGGTGGGCGAAATAGACTAAGACCGAACGCTGCTTGGAAAACTGGTTGGTTGGTTAGCTGTGTATTTGCCTGTGTGTTCCTGTCTCTATTTGCTCGTATTTATGCTTTGTCCGGACGAAGGCGTGCGTGAGTTTGCACATTTAAGTATGCACGTGCATGCATGGGTGTGTCCGAAGCAGAGGCCGTGTGTGCTCAGAGACCGAACGCCAAGCCCTGACTGCCCGGTTGCTCTGGGATTAGCACTTGCGTCGAGGCTATCAACCACTCTTCATAATGAAATGTTACGACCCTTCCACGCCGTCACACACTCACCGTCACACTCTCGCGTAACGCCCACGAACGGCAGGCTGGTCGCACGCCCTCAATGAGCGTTATTAAACAGTGAGGCTAACTGGACTGCACTAGATTAAATGGATGAGATATATATAATTTTTTTCACCCTCCCCCATTTTTTTTTCTTTTCTTTTTTTTTACTAAACAGATTTTAATTTGGAATACAATCTGCAAATTGTCCCAAAAATAATGAATGTCCATATATGAGATTAAACATCCACTCCCAACATTGTATCATTAATTTACAAATATATAGTTACTCGAAATCATTCTTTCCAAGCTATACCCAACAAAATCATTATCGAACGCACACGAAATAACTCCAAAAGCCTTTGCATTCTAACCTCCATACCAAACAATGACGAAACAATAGTAAAAACTTTTTAAAAAGAAGAAAAAAAAGACAGAGAGGGGGATTAAAATGAAGTTTCTCGCGCATAAAGGAACTGCTCTTCATATTAAATTTCAGATGATCCGAAAAACATTAAAAACAATTACCTTCTCATCACCGGCTGTTTCTCAAGGCGCTCAGCCTGGTTCGCGAATTAAATAAAACAAGTTTGAGTGCACAACAGTCAAGAACTTTGGGCCTCCAACATTCTTAATGAACAATGTCCGAAAAAGTATTTCTGAAGAATCCTCGCAAGTTTGTAATATGAATAATCTTCTTTTAGCCTGCAATGTGCGTTATTGCATGCCCAGATTATGCAAGATGTGGCGCACTCTTGCAATTTTGACCGTAATTATTCTCCCCCAGGGTGTCAGTGGGGTCCAGTCCGGGCCTAGGGGAGGGGGGGGGAGATGAAATGTCACTGTCATGAGCCAATAGACGTTCTGAGATCCCGTTCTGACGATTCGGAGGCTGAGGGCGGCGACTTGGCAGATGTTTGCCGAGCTCAGAATAGTTATTCAACTTTGGAATAACAAAAGAGAGATTGAATGACGGAGGAAACGATAAAGGAAAGGGGGAAGAAGGAGATAAGATAGATAAGGAGTAGTTGAAGAAGGAGAGAGAGAGAGAGGGAGAATGAGAGGTCCGAAATAGAGAGGAAATTGAGGAAAAACGAAAGAAATCACATAACTGCTATGAATATAGAAAAGCAAACTTTAGCGAATAAAAAGATTCCTTCTGCACTCTCTCTCTCTCTCCCACTCTCTACCTATCTGTCTCTCCTCTCTCTCTATTTCTCCTCTCTCTTTCATCTCTCCTCTTTCTTCCCTCTCTCTCTGTCTCTTCCTTTCAGTCTTTCTCATTCTTTCTTAATCTCTCTCTCTCTCTCTCTCTCTCTCTCTCTCTCTCTCTCTCTCTCTCTCTCTCTCTCTCTCTCTCTCTCTCTCTCTCTCTCTCTCTCTTTCATTCCTCCCCTTCTCCCTTTCCTCCGATTCAATTTCACCTTTATTCTTCCACCCTGCAGTCACTCTTACCGAGGATTCTGCTAGGGTGTGAAGTTCGCCTTCTTAAAGCACTTGAGTTGATTTATACCTCAATCAATATTTCTCTCTTCTCTTCCTCCTTTCTTCGCATTTTATTCTCTTCTGTTTTGGGCTCATTTTTTTCGATCTTCTGCTTTATTGATGTTCTTGTTCTCAATGGGTATTTCGTATTTTATGTTTATATTTTTTTACTCCTATTCTGACCCTGATGCTCGAGGTAGTAAGAGAGAGAAAAGTAGAGTTAAAACGAGGGTCATTTGTAGGCTTCTCCACACGTGCGCTTCTCCGTGCTACAGACTCTGCCATGCGTCTCTCTCTCTCTCTCTCTCTCTCTCTCTCTCTCTCTCTCTCTCTCTCTCTCTCTCTCTCTCTCTCTCTGTCTTTATCTTATCTTATTCTTCCTTCTTCACCTCCTTCTTTCATTCCTTTTTCTACTCCTCATCCTTCTTTTCCCCTCCCTCCTCTTTTCTCTTCTCTTCTTCAGTCTTCTCCTTCACTTCTTCTCCCTCTTCATCTTTTCATTTTTCTCCGTCGTCTCCTCTTCTTCTTTCTCTATCCCCTTCTTCTCCATCTCCTCCTCCCCTTTTTCTTCCTCCTCCTCCTTCTGTACCTCCTCGTCCTCCTCCTTCCCCTCCTCTTCTTCCCCCTTCGTCTCCTCCTTCTCCCCCTCCTCTCCTCCTTCTCCCCCTCCTCTCCTCCTTCTTCCCCCTTCGTCTCCTCCTTCTCCCCCTCCTCTCCTCCTTCTTCCTCTCCTCTCCTCCTCCTCCTCCTCCTCCAGTTCCCACCCCGGGCGCCGGGTTACACGAGCCTCTGGGGAAATAAAGCGATGGCTCCCAGCATGCCCACGCGTCGACCCAAAGCGCACTTTGTTTTCAAATTACTTCGCCTTCCCGACCGCAGAGATCCCCAAGCAGAGTGAGCGAAGCTTGGCGTAAAGGAGGCGGGCGTGATGTTTGCGATACATTCAGCAAACATGTAATATTCACTAGAAATGTTAGTAAAATGCAAGTGAAAGTGAATCAGACGGGAGACTTCGCTATTACGGGGCCATCGAGGTAGTCGGTAATGTGTGCGGTCGCGTAGTGCCAGGCTCTCCCCCCCCCCCTCCCCCTTCTCCCCTCGTCTCTCCCCTCTCTCTCTCTCTCCGCATTCCCCTCTATCCGCTCTTCTCTCTCCCCTTCCCTCTCCCTTCCCCTTTTCTCTTTGCCTTCCCCTTTCCTCTCTCGCCTCTCTCCCCTTTCATTCCATCACCTCCTCTCTCTCCCCTCCCCTCCCCCTTTCTGTTCTCGCTCTCTCCTCTCCCCTCTCCATTCCCTCCCTTGTTTCCTCTTTCCCCTTGGCCCTCTAGTTCCTCCACTCCTCCTCCTTATCCACTTTTTCTTCCTC
>NC_091554.1:11755256-11762756 GCF_042767895.1 Penaeus vannamei
TTTCTCTTTTCTTTCGTTCTCTCTGTGTCTTTCATATTCTTTTCTTTCTTTCATTCTCTTTATGACTTGCGTTCTCTTGCTTTCTGTCATCCTCTATTTATGTTTCTCTTTCTATATGTCGTTCTTTCTCTTTCTTCTTTCATTCTCTTTACGTCTTTAGTTCTCTTTCTTTCTTTTATTCTCTGTCTGTCCTTCAACAACTATCTCTATCTCTTGCTCTCTCTCTTAATCGGTCTCTGTCTGTATGTCGGTTTTTTTTATACAATCTAATCATTTTCTTTATTTTTTTCTTTCTTCTTCTCGTTCTCTCTCTTACTCTTAGCTACACTACAGATGCAGTTAGATATACATAAACGCACATAGAGATACTTCATATTGATATACTCACATTCATAAGCCCATTAACGCATACACACGTACGCACATATCCATTATCCCTTGTCTCTCTCTTTCACTCCTCTCTTTCCCCTTCCTCCCTCCCTTCTTCTTTTCCCTCCCTCCCTCCCTTCTTTTTTTCCTTCCTTCCTCTTCCTCTCCCTCCTCCTCCTCCCTTCCCTCCCTCCTTCCCCCCCTCCCTCCCCTCCTTCTCTCCCTCCCTCTTCTTTCTCTCCCTTCCTTCCCTCCCTCCCTTCCTCTCCTCCTTCTCTCCCTCCCTCCTCCCTTCCCCCCTCCTCCCATTCCTACCTTCCCAACTTCGTTGTTCCACGCGGGAGTCACTTTTCCCAAATTAAAGAGTTCACTTACATTCCCTGTTCATTTACAACCTATTGCAGCCCCTCATGTTCATTTACAACCCATTGCAACCCTTAATAACCTTCAGTAACCTTTAACAACTCTTTGCAAACTTCTGCAACAATTTACATCTTTTAACAACCTTTTGCCTGCCCTTAACAGCTCGCTAGGTCCCTGAGCAGCCCTCCCCGAGCCCGCGCTGGGAAGGGAAGTAATTCTGAACGCTGCGTCTCGGATTTTTTTTCTACTAGATTATACATATTCATTTTATTGTTGTTGCTCTTTCTGTTGATCTACGGTGTATGATTTATATATATATATATATATATATATATATATATATATATATATATATATATATATATAGATAGATAGATAGATAGATAGATAGATAGATAGATAGATAGATAGATAGATAGATAGATAGATAGATAGATATAGATAGATAGATAGATAGATAGATAGATAGATAGATAGATATAGATATAGATATAGATATAGATATAGATATAGATACAGATACAGATACAGATATAGATATAGTTATAGATATAGATATAGATATAGATAGCTAGATAGATATTTATCTATCTATCTCTCCCTCTCTCTACCTTCTTCCCTCTACCCTTCCCTCTCTTCTTTCCTCTCTCCTTAACCCTTCTTTTCTCCTATATTTAGCCTCCCCTTTCCTCTCCCTGTCCCCTCTCTCCTCTTCCCTCCCTACCTTTCCACCCTCTTCCCTCTCTTTCTCTTCCTCTTCACTCTCCTCCTCTCTTTCCTATCCCTCTTCCCCTCTCACTCTCCTCCTCCCTCTCCTCCCTCTCCTCCCTATGTCCCTCTTTCCCTCTTCTCCCTCTTCCTCTCTCACTCCCCTGTCCCTCTCCCTCTCTTCCCTACACTCCTCCTTCTCCCCCCCTCTCCCTCCCCCCCTCCCTCCCTCTCCCCCTCTCTCCTCTCCCTCCCCCCTCTCCCTCCCCCTCTCCTCCTCTCCCCCCCACCCCTCCCCCCTCTCCAGCCCCGTTGGACATTCCGGAAATCCATAGTCATTTGACGTAACGGCTGTACCTTCAAGCGCCGATCCTATCCCAGGCTCGACTCTCGCTCGGGACGATCGCGCCGCACAAAACTTGACACGGAGAACCTCAAATAAAACGAGGGAATCAAAGACAAGCCTACCCTCCCCTTGCCTTCCCCTTGCCTCCCCCCCCCTTCTCTTGCCTGTCCTCTCCTTCTCTTTCCTGTCCTTGCCTCCCTCTCCTTCTCTTTCCTCTCTTTAGCCTTCCTATTCTTCTCCCTCTTTTACCCTTCTCTCAACTTCCTCTTTTCTTTCTCCTCTTCTCTGTCATCCTCTTTTCTTTCTCCTCTTCTCTGTCATCCTCTTTCTCCTCTCCTTCTCTGTTTTTCTCTTCCCTCTCTTCCTCCTCTCCCACTCTCTCTCCTTACCCCCCTGTTCTCTTCACCCCACTTCCTCTCTCCTCTTCTCCCCTCTTCCTCCTTTCCCTTAACACCTCCCTCCTCTCCTCCTCTCTCCTCCCCCCTTCTTCTCTTCCCCCTTACCCTTGTCCCTCTTCTCCTCCCCCCTCCCCTCCCCCTTTGCCCACGCCTTTCGTTATCTTTATATTCCTTATTTTTTTCTAAACGTGGAAAATGTCGAAGAGAAAGAAATGAAAGAAAGGGGGAAATTAAAGAAAAAATATGATGATGATAAGAGCTGCAGTGATGATGATGATCTCCAGTGTCTCGTAGCGAGCGACCCTCCCACTCGCGTTGTACCCTGAGCAACTACTTCACTGAACCTATCATGATCTAACAACTTGAGTCATGTCGAAGCTCTTGCTCCTTCCCCTCCTCCTACTCTCCTACTCCTATTTCTGCTCCTTCTATTCCTCTGCCTCCCCCTCCCCCTTCCCCTCCTCCTCCTCCTCCCCCTCCTCCTCTTCACCTCCCCTCATCCTCTTCACCACCTCCCCCACATCCTCTTAATCTCCTCCCTCCTCCTACCTCCTCTCCTCCTCCTCCTTCCCTCCTCCTCCTGCCTCCCCTCCCCTCCTCCTCCCTCCTCTTCCCCTTCCCTTCCCCTTTCTTCCCTCCCCCTCCTCCCTCCGCCTCCTCCCCTCCCTTCTCCACCTCCTCCTCCTTCTCTCCCTCCTCCTTCCTGCTCCTCCTTTCTCTCCTCCCTCCTCCTTCACCTTCCCCTCCTCTCCCTCTTACTAACCCTCCTTTCGTCCCTCCATCCCACCCTCCCTCCCTTTCCCACCCGAAACAAATTCAAGCCCATTAAACAAATTTTTCAATGCGTAATGGATAATAAACTTACCTTTATCACGCTATTAGGGTGAATATCGCGTGCGCTAACACATGTCCCCTGAACCATCCCCGACGCACACTTTACAAGTAACATTAATGGCCCGAGTGGAGGGAAAATGGTGAGGGAGGCTGTGTAAGTGAATTGAAGAGTGTGCTATTAAAGAGTGGCGACCGGGATGTGATCCGGACGCGGGGACAGGAGAAGGGGGGGGGGGGGGGGGAGGGGGAGAAGGAGAGAGGGGAAGGGGAGGGGAAGGGGAGGAGTTATACGGACTTGAGGGAGGTAGATAGGGAGAGGAAGAGAAAGAGGAAGAGGCGGAGGAACACAATTAGATGTAGGTAAGAGGAAGAGGATTGGGGGAGAGGCAGAAGAACGGTTAAAGGAAGAGGGAATGGAGGAAGAGTAAGGGTAAGAGAAAGAAGTAGAAGATGGGGAGAAAAGGGAGACAGACGGAAAAAATGTAGATAGAAGAAGAGAATTTTCACAGAAGAGAGAGAGAAGAAAGGGGAGGAAGAGGAGAAAGGGGAAAGAAAAGTTGAATTACGAGATAACGCCAATAAGGAAGAAGGAGAGAAGAGAAACGAATAACCCTGCGTAAAGGGGCAAAGCGAGAGACAGAAAAGAAAGCAATTAGTGAGGTAAGATAGATTGGAAGAGAGTGAGAAAGAGAGAGCACGAGAGAAAGAGATAAAACGAAAGAGAGAGAAAGACAGTATTTGCAAGAGGGGAGACAGGGAATTAAAAAAGGACATGGTATAGCAGGCAAGATACAATGAGAAAGAGGGGAGACCGGTAATAAGTGGAGAGAGGGATACAAAACAAAAGAAAAATGAGACAGGTGGCAGGAAATGATAATAAGGGAAATGGGAGGGAGAGAGAGAGAGAGAGAAAGAGAGAGAGAGAGAGAGAGAGAGAGAGAGAGAGAGAGAGAGAGAGAGAGAGAGAGAGAGAGAGAGAGAGAGAGAGAAAGAGGGAGAGAGAGAGAGAGAATAAGTGTAAAAGAGAGTATGAGAAAGAAAAAAAATACACACGTAAAAAAAGAAAAAAAGAAATAAAAATAAAGAACGGAAATACACACAGAAGAGAAGAAAAAAGCAGAGTAATAAAAGAAAGAGAGAGAAGCAGCAATAGGCGTTGATAAGTGCCGACCAGGTGACAAGAGGCGAGTAATACAGGTGACCTCAGCGCTAAATTTGTACTCATTTCACGCGGTGTAGCACAGCATCGTGGACCATTGCCCTCCGTGTAAAAAATATATATATATATTACATCCTCTACAAGGTTTTAATTAAACGTCTTTTTTCTTTGTTTCTTTGTTTGTATGTTTGTTTTTGTCGGAAGATTGGGAAGAGGAATTAGTCGTTTAGATTGTAATGAATTTGCGAATCTACGCGAGCGAGCGCACATACATAAACACACACGTATGTATACGTGGGCACAGCCGTGCACATGCGTACATATATTCACACGAGCATGTACACACACACACACGCACACACACACACACACACACACACACACACACACACACATACTCACACACACACACACACACACACACACACACACACACACACATACTCACACACACAAACACACGTACTCACACACACACACATACTCACACACACACATACTCACACACACACACATACTCACACACACACACATACTCACACACACACACATACACACACACACACATACTCACACACACACACACACCTCTCATAGACATCGCTTCACTGCCCGCCATGAATCAACAAAAGCAATATCAATAAAACTATCGCAGCACAAATTGCCGAAAATCCCAAGTTAAATGATTTCAGTCAACAACATAAAAACCTACACAAAGCATAAATCCCCTAAAAATAATAGAACAATGCCTGTGTACATGCATAGATACGCACACGTAGATACATGCACATATGCGTACGCGTACATGAATGCAGGAACACGTATCCGCACATACATGGAAGCATATATATGCTTTAATGCACTGAAAGAAATACATACTCTCTCTCTCTCACACACACACACACACACACACACACACACACACACACACACACACACACACACACACACACACACACACACACACACACACACACACACACACACATACACACACACACACACACACAGCTGAGCCTTTAAGATCAGACATAGTTTGAAAATGTTGCGAGAGGCCCCCCCCCCCACACACACACGTCTGTCCTTCTCCCCTCTGCTCTCTCTATCCCCTCTTTCTACTCCCATTCCTTTCACCCTTTTCTCTTCTCCCTCTCCTCACTTCTCCTCTCCCCTTCTCCTTTCCTAAACCCCTTTCCCCTTTCCTTCTCTCCTTTTCTCCTCCTCCTCTCTCTCCTCCCATTTCTATCTTCCCTCTTTTCTCCTCCTCTTCACCTTTTCCATTCCCCTCTTTACTCTCTTCTCTCCCCTTCCTCTCCCCTCTCCCCTTTCCCGTTCCCCTCTCCCTACACCGACTTTGCGCCCTTAACCCGAAGCAATAACATAACCTGCCAGTAAAAAAAAGGGACAAAAAAAACTAGAACATTAGGGGGTGTCAAATATCTAGTAATAATTGAAGCCAGTACACGCAGTCGCCCGGAACATTGGGTTAGATAAATAGAAATAGTGATCTGCGAGCTGTGCTATTTTTTTTTTTTTTTTTTTTTTTTTTTTCACTTTTTTTCTCTCTCTCTCTCTTTTTTTTTTTTTTTTTTTTTTTACCTTTTCGGGCCTTTTAGCCGTACCTTTTATTACGTGTCTTTTGCCCATGCGGTGTATATTGACCAATTTCATGTCGGTTCATGACGCTAGTGTGTGCGATGTATAGTTTTAATGAACGATTCTTCCATCCTTTTCGTACAAAATGAAAAACAAATGCAAGATAAAACGAAATGAAAAAAAAAAACGGCGGTTACCAATGTGATAAGCTGTATAGGATACTGTTGGTCTAAGATCGTATCACACCTCGGATTCAAAGGGCGAAGAATAACCCTTATTGCCCCTCTGCCTAAAAGCCAAACTTGTCTGCACGGGTTTTATATCAGTTTTTGATACCGTGATTACTTGAGCACCAATAAGAAGCCAGGAACGAATTTATGAGGCGATTTGATTGGTCAGCTCATCTTCGTTTCCTCTTTCCCGCTACCATTCAGAATTTACAGTTATTTTTCATAGACTTTTTTCTCTTAATTTCGAGCTTTATTGAAATCCCAAACTTGAGAAACCTTATGAAAAGAATAAACACAAAGATGAGAGAACATGAACAAGATACAGTAAGAGACACAAAAGAGAAAGAGAACGAAGAAAGAACGAGAGAGAGAAGAGAGAGAGAGAGAGAGAGAGAGAGAGAGAGAGAGAGAGAGAGAGAGAGAGAGAGAGAGAGAGAGAGAGAGAGAGAGAGAGAGAGAGAGAGACGGAAAGAGAGAGAGGGCAACAACACACCTTCCTTTCAATTTTCTATTGGCTACGAAAACCCGTGGGGAAGAAATAGGACAAGTTGCACAAAAGAAGGACGATAAATAAGCGGAAGAGAGGAAGATACAATATGTCAAGAGATAGGAAGAGAAGGAAAGATCGTGTCAAGGGAGAATGGGGAGATGGAGGAGGTCAAGAAACGTCAAAGGGATCGAAGCGAATGGACGGGACACGGAGAGATAACGATGAGGAATGGGAAGGGGACCGGGAGAGGGAGGCAGACGGAGAGGGAGGGAGGGAAGGGGAGGGAGAGAGAGGGAATGGAAGGAGGGGAGAGAGAGCGAGGGAGGGAGGGAGAGATGGAGAAAGGAAGAGAGAGGGATATGGAGACAGAGAGGGAGGAAGGGAGAGAGAAAGAGAGAGGGAGGAGGGAGGGAAAGAGGTAGATGGAGATAGAGGAGGGAGGAAGGGAGAGAGAAAGAGATAAGGAGAGGAAAAAGAGCGAAGAGAGAAGAGGAAGAAGTGCAGAAGGGTTGGAAGAGGTCAAGAAATATCAGAAGCGAATGGACGAGACACAGAGAAATAAAGATGAGAGATGGGGAGGGAGGGAGAGGAAAAAGAGAGAGGGAAGAAGGGGAGAAAAAGAGAGGGTAAAGGAAAGGAGAGTAGTGAGAGAAAGAGAAGAAAGAAAGGGTAAAAGACAGGAGAAAGAAAAGAAAAGAGAAAGAATATTAAAAGAAAAGGCCAAAATGCATAGCAGAAAACGCCAAAGTTCAGAATATGATTTTTTGAAGGGAAGGAAAATAAAAATGTAAAACAGTAACCTCTTTTTCCCTCCTTCCTCCCTCCTTTCCTCTTTCCTCCCTTCTCGTCTTCACCCCATGCATAGACTCTATAGCCTTCACTGATGTTTATATACAACCTATGAGATATTGAAACATACGGCAAGACCCGCCAGGATTCACCCTGATCCCGTAATGTCCGCTTTTATGAGGATATATGGCATATTAATGTGAGAAATTTCCCTCCAT
>NC_091554.1:11765256-11777756 GCF_042767895.1 Penaeus vannamei
TCTCTCTCTCTCCCTCTCTCTCCCTTCCTCCCTCAATCTCCCTCTATCTCCCTCCTACATTGTCTCTCTCTCCTCTCTCTCCTTCTCCTCTCACTTTTTTCACTTCCACTCCCTCTCCTCACTCCCTCTCCCTCCTTCTCCCTCACTGCTCCTCTCTCCTTCTCCCTCATTCTCTCTCTCTCCCCTATCACTCCCTCTCTCCTTCTCCCTCACTCCCTCTCTCCTTCTCCCTCATTCTCTCTCTCCCTCTATCACTCCCTCTCTCCTTCTCCCTCACTCCCTCTCTCCCTCTCTCCTTCCCCCTCACTCTCTCCCTCTCCCCCTCTCTCCTTCTCCCTCACTCTCTCTCTCTCTCACCTCAGCCCGCACAGTTATTCGTTTGACGCGAGTTTTTATGCTCGTAGAATGGTGGACAGAGCCTGGTGTGTTTGCAATCTTTGTACAAATATACTCCCGCCGCGTAATGCAATTTTGTGAATATGCTTCCCCTCAATCAATATTATCCGTAGGTTGAAATTGGGGAAAAATGTATATATACAACGACAATAAAAGGGAAAAAAATGTACAAGGCAAAAAAAAGTGTACGACGGCAATGGCGAGAATATTTGGCTCCTTTTTTTCACGAAACTATCTAAAAATAAATCATCTTTTGTCGCCCTTGTCCTGCGGGGGACGAAGGCATCTCAAGGTGAATAAAAAAGACCATTTAGGGCCCTATAAAAAAAACCTTAAGAGTCCATAAAAGTTCACAAACTTGGCCTAAATGGATGCTACATTTGAAACACTGGGAGTTGTTCGTATGTTCCACGAAAATAACCAGGAACTTGTGAAGGAGAAAGACGCTCCCGCAGAAAGAATTCTATTCCGCGAAATGGGAATGTTTACTCAAGATTATCTCATGCGGTTTTTCGGTTTGAGATTTCTTTTTTTTTCTCTCTCTCTCTTTCTCTCTCATTCTCATTCTCTTTCTCTTTCTCTCTCTCTCCCCCTCCTTCCTTCCTTCCCTCCTTCCCTCCTTCTCTCCTTCTCTCTCCTTCTTCCCTCCCTCCCTCCCTCCCTCCCTCCTTCTCTCCCTCCCTCCCTCCCTCCTTCTCTCCCACCCTCCCTCTCTCCATCTATTTCTCTCTTCATTTCTATTTCTTTCTCCCCCCCCCCTCAATTTTGAACTGGGGGTGGATGAGTCTATAAGGGAAGGGGGTAGTAGGGAAAGCGACTCCGTAATTCCGTTAACAATATTCCATTAATAGACCTGTCAAACGCCATCAAAAAACGACTGCGTTCTATCCCCCCCTCTCCCCTCCTCCCCCCACTCCCTCCCTCCCTCCTTCCCTCCTCCCTCTCTCCCTCCCTCTCTCGGGGGGTATAAAAAAAAAGGGGGAAAATATACAGATGCGAATGATAGGCCAGTTTTTGCGGCGTGGAGTTGGCAGAATTACAGTGGCATAATTTCTTCCGTAATCCAAGGAGCGAGTCCGGATCAGTCACGGCTGAATGGAAATGTGAAGAGTGAGAGAAAACGTGGAGAAGGAAACGGAGGATAAATACACACCGAATTTATGATAATGATAGATATCCTTTTTCTTTTTGAGAAATTAGCACAAACAACCTGCTTTTTCTTTTTATTTCCTCAAGACAAAGAAAACACATCTAACCAAACAAAGATTCATATAAACGAAAAAAAAAAATCCAACAAACCCAGAGACAAAAAAAGAAAAGAAAAAAATAACACACAAAAATCATCTAAAAAAAATCAGAACCCAAAAGAGACACAAAAAAAATCATCTAAAAAAATCAGAAAAAAAGCAACCATAAAAAGACTAGATAAAGAACCGGACGAAGCAGCTCTCAAAATAAGATAAATCAAACGGTAACAGCGGAGGACTCCCCTGGTAGCGTGGCTTAGCGGTAGGCTTCGGGACCACAGGCCATCCATTTTACCCTAGTCCGCCATGACACTGTCCTGAAAGAAGAAAATCCAGACTAACTCTTCGTTGCCGGCTTTTTTTTCCCTTTTTTTTCCTTTTTTTTTCTTTCTTTTTTCGGGGTGGGGGGGGGTTGAGGGTGGGGGTGGGTGTATTTTCTTGTTTTGTTCGAATTGAATTGGTGTTTTTTTTGTTGTTGTTTTTTAGGAGGGGTAAGGTGTGGTGGGAGGGAGGAAATGGAAGAGGGGAAAGGAGGAGGAGGAGGAGGAAGTGGAGGTGAAATACTGAGGAAAGGAAGGATGGCGTAGGAGAAAGAGGTGGCAGAGGAGAGAGAAGAGAAAAGGAGGAAAGAAGAGGGAGGGTGAATGAGAAGGAATAGATGAAGGATGGTGGAAAATAAGGAAGCCTAAGAAAGGAAGAAGGAGAAGAAGAAAGAAAAGTACGAGAAGGAGAAGAAGAAGAAGAAGTAGGAGAAGAAGAAGAAGAAGGAGTAGAAAGAGGGAAGAGGGTCAGATGATGATGAGAAGGAAGAAGAGGAAAAGGAGGAAGAGGAGGAGGAGGAGGAACAGCGCGCGATATACGGACCTGTTTACACTTTTTTCTCTCACTCTTTTTTTCTACTTATCGTGAACCACAGGACCTTCAGGGAAAACATCCGAAGTGCGCTTCTGGTGTGTAGCTTAAGAGAAGTCAGGAAGATGAGTAAACAAATGGCCATGTGTGCCGCGCACTCAGCACACACACACACACACACACAGACACACACACACACACACACACACACACACACACACACACACACACACACACACACACACACACACACTCATACACACACACACTCATACACACACACACACACACATCCTCACTAAACACTCATACACACACACACACGCACACACACACCCACACACACACACACACACACACCCTCACTCACACACATACACACAAACAAACAAACAAACACAAACAAATACTCGTGCTTGCCGTGATATAATGAGCATGAACAAAGAATTGAAATGGTTTCCCAAGCGCTCGTCGAGACGGAAGGCGTACGCAGGAAAACGGCGTCCCTGAGGTGGATAGGGATGGATAAAGGTGGATAAAAGCGGGTGGATTGCAAGACAGATAGCGGTGGGTGAAGGGAGAGGTGGATAAAGGAGGGTAGACAGAGAAGGATGAGAGGAGGTGGAAGAGAGTTTAAAAGAGAGGGGATGGATAGGAGGAATAGAAGAATCAGGGAGTAGGGGTAGAAAAGGGTTGGAAGGGAGAGATGAGACGGAGTGGAAAGGATAGGAAAGGATAAGAGGGGGGGGAGGAGCACAAAAGAAAGGTGTGATAGGGAAAAGGAAAGAATTTGAACATAGGAGAGGAGAGAAGTAAGGGACAGAGATAAGAGGAGCGGATAGGAAATGATATGAAGTGGGAATAGGAGGAGAGGGACAATAGAAGAGGTGGATAGGTGAAGGGAAAGACTTTAAACGTACGAGAGGAGAGAAGTAAGGGAGAGAGAGATAAGAGGACCGAATAGGAAACGAGAGGATAGAAGTAAGATAAGATAAGAGGGGGCGGATAGGAAAGGATAAGAAAGGGGTGGAATAGGACGAGAGGGACAAGAGAAGAGGTGGATAGGGGAAAGGGGAAGAACTTGAACG
Source organism: Penaeus vannamei (assembly GCF_042767895.1). Taxonomy (NCBI): domain Eukaryota; kingdom Metazoa; phylum Arthropoda; class Malacostraca; order Decapoda; family Penaeidae; genus Penaeus; species Penaeus vannamei. Next base: position 11,768,840 of record NC_091554.1, read on the forward strand.
TACGAAGAGAGAATTAAGGGAGAGAGAGAGATAAGAGGACCGAATAGGAAACGAGAGGAGAGAAGTAAGATAAGATAAGAGGGGACGAATAGGAAAGGATAAGAAGGGGAGGAATAGGAGGAGAGGGACAAGAGAAGAGGTGGATAGGGGGAAGGAGAGGGGGGGAGGAGGAGGCCGGACGTACGACGAGTTTGTGGATATCTGCGACGTTACGCTGAACTGTTCCCGAGGTTGTTGGCGGATTCAGTTCGGCTGAGCTGTTATGGCGGATCACAGGAGCCGTTCGCGTGTTTTTCGTTGCCTCGTTTCAGCCATGATGGGGGGGAAGGGGGAGGAAGGAGGGAAAAGGTGGAGAGGGTAGGAAGGGAGGGGGTGAGGAAGTAGGGAATGGTAAGGGAAAAGGGAAGGGGGAAGGAGTTGGAAGGAGGGGGTAGGAAGGGAGGAAGGGGAGAGTAGGAATGGGGTAGGAAGAAGGGAAAGGGAGAGAGATATTAAAGAAGAGGAGGGGAGTAGGGCAAAGCATGGGAGAGGTAAGAAGTGAAGGGATGGGGGAGTAAGGAAAGGGGAGGGGGAGGAGGCTAGGAAAGAGGGGGGAGAAACAATGAGAAGGGAGGGGGCAGAGAGGGGGAGGAGGAATGAGCAGAGGAAGTGGGCAGGAGAAAGGAGGAAGGGGAGAGAGGGGGAAAATAGAGGAGAGAAAAAAGGAGGGGGAGCAGAGGGAGAGAGAGAGGGAGAGGAAAGGAAAGAGAGGGAAGTGGAAGTGGAGTAATAAAGAAGAAGAAATAAATAGAGGGGGCGGGGAGGGGAGGGGAAAAAGAGGAAAGAAAAGGAGAGGGGGGCAGAGGGGAGAGGGGGAGGGAAGGGAGATATCAAGCTCGAGAAATATCCGAGGGTGATGGATGGTGGCCCTTTCACATCTCTCGATGAAGCTGAGGCCTTTGATGAATCTCATTCTCCCTCTCTCTCTCTCTCTCTCTCTCTCTCTCTCTCTCTCTCTCTCTCTCTCTCTCTCTCTCTCTCTCTCTCTCTCTCTGAGTTCTCTCTCTCTCTGGATTCTTTTGTCTCTTCCCCCTTTCTCCCTCTCTTTTCTCTTTTCTTTTCTCCGATTTTTTTATGACTTCTCTTCTCTCTCGTTTCTCTCCTCTGTCCTCCTCTCCTCTCCTTTCCTTTCACCTTCTATTTCCTCTCATCTATCTCATCTTCCTCTCCTCCTTTATTCTCCTTTTCTCCTCTCTTTCCTTTCCCTTTCCTTTCCTTTCCTCTTTATTCCCTCCTCTCTCTCTCCTCTCCTCTCCTCTCCTCCTCCTCCTCCTCTCCTCTCCCTCTCTCTCTCCTCTCTCCTCTCTCTCTCTCTCTCCTCTCCTCTCCCACTCCCTCTTCTCTCTCCTCTCTCTCACTTCCTCCCTCCCTCTCCTCTCCTCTCTTCTCCTCTCCTCTCCTCTCCTCTCCTCTCCTCTCCTCTCCTCTCCTCTCCTCTCCTCTCCTCTCCTCTCCCCTCCTCTCTTCCCTCATCTTCCCTGGTATACAAAGAAAAGGAATCTATTAATTCCGGTGGTTTAAACACTTAATACATTAACAACTCATTTGCGTAAACCACTTCAAAACATTTGCTGAATTAGATTATCTCATTCTCGCAGCTCTTTTTAATCTAGACAAAAATGAGAATAAAAAGCCTTCTGTTTATATGCTCATGATTTTAGACACATTTTTTTCTGATAAACTAATATAATTACACACGGTTACCAACTGTACCGTAGTGACAAACCAGGAAGCAGGGTTACCAGCCGTACCTTAAGGCCCTATCACACTAGCATTTTTTTCCGGTAATTTCTGCGTTTCCGAATGAACTCTGGTATGGAAATGGACTGACCCCATCACACGACCGAGGCAGCAAACATCGCCCGTGTAAACAAACATGTCGCCGTTATTTTAGAGAAATGCGATTATGTATATTGTATAAACGAATGTTGTAAAGTATTAGCTTATATTTGCATTCATTCGTTCTATCTAATTTATCAGTAAAAAAATGTTCTAGATCCCCGTAACACAAGATCAGGACGGAAATCAGTCAGACGGAAGCGGTCGCACCCTTCTCCGTCTGGGAGGAGTTCCGCTTGCAAACGATACTTGCGGAAAGCCTCAAATCCAGACGGAAACGCAAGAATTATCGGAAAAAAGTGATAGTGTGATAGAGCCTTTAGTGTTTACAAACCAAGATCAGAGCTACCAGCCACAAGGGAGTGACAAACCAAAAAAAATCAGAGCTACCAACCCTACCTGTGTTAACAAACCAAAATAAGAGCTACCAACCGCAAGGGAGTGGCAAACCAAAAAAGAAAAAAAATCAGAGCTACCAACCTTACCTGTGTTAACAAACCAAAATAAGAGCTACCAACCGCAAGGGAGTGGCAAACCCCCAAAAAAATCAGAGCTACCAACCGTACCGCGCTGACCACTCCCCCATTGCCAACCGGAGTGTAAAAAGCGTCACTCCCCCCGCGCCCAAAACTTTGTCTCGGCCACTTCGGTACAAGAGCCGACATTCACAAAATAAATTGACCGGGGAGCTGCCACGTCATTAGCATATTCACACAAGAGACGGCGTGAGTGAGTGGGTGAGACCGAAGAGTTCGTTCGGGCCAGTCGGGTTCCGAGCGTTCGTGAATGCGGCCGCTCGAGAGGCTCTCCCGAACGCGCCCTTGCGTCCCGCCGCGCCCTGGGCCTGTCTTGACTTCTTTTCGGTCTTTATGTGTCTTGGATTTATATATATATATATATATATATATATATATATATATATATATATATATATATATATATATATATATAAAAGCCATTCTATCTATATCTATGTCTGTCTGTCTGTCTCTCTATTTCTCTCGCTCTCTCTCTCTCTCGCTCTCTCTCTCTCTCTCTCTCTCTCTCTCTCTCTCTCTCTCTCTCTCTCTCTCTCTCTCTCTTCTCTGCACATCTATTCTATACCTAATTTACTGGGAAATTTCCTTTGTCTCGTTCTCCTACACACGTTGTTTTTCTTTTCTTTTTTTATCACTTCGTTTAGGAGATTGGATGTCGCGAATCTGTTTCGAGTAAACTGTTCTCTCAGGAACAAGTGTGCCTGGAGGAGAGGGGGGGGAGGGGGAGGGAGAGTAGAAAGAGAGGATAAAGGCTAAAGAGTGAAGGGTTAAAAGAGGACACAGGCAATACATGCACACGCTGGCATGCATGCACTCACACACACACATATATACACATGCACCAGCACACGTACAAACACATACACACGCGCAGGCACCCACCTACACACACACACACACACACACACACACACACACACACACACACACACACACACACACACACACACACACACACACACACACATACACATACACACACACACGCACGCACGCACGCACGCACACACACGCACACACACACATTCGAACAGGGGTTGAAACACACATCCAAATGACTAAACACACACAAAAAAGATCATCTTGAAGCCCTCCGTCCCTCCCCCCTCCCCCCTGCCCTCCCCAAAGCCCCCACCGGCCATGTAAAGCAAAAAGCCCAAAAAAATATGCAAATAACGACCAGATTCCGCAGCGCCGACGCACCTGGACGGTCTGCTTCGTCCGCCGTCTGTTTAACGTGCCGCCCTGATGAGATCCGGCCAATATGTTCAAGAGGGGAGACGCTGGCCATAACACGAATTTGTTCCCCTCAATTACGCTTAGCTCTCTTTCCCCTTGCTGAGCTCCCCAATAGTGGCCATATCTCCCCTCTCTGTTTCTATACCTCTCTCTCTCTCTCTCTCTCTCTCTTTCTCTCTGTCTCTGTCTCTCTCTCTCTCTCTCTCTCTCTCTCTCTCTCTCTCTCTCTCTCTCTCTCTCTCTCTCTCTCTCTCTCTCTCTCTCTTCAGTGTTAAATTTTAACTCCAAATCAATTTCTTTTGTTCACCTATATATCCATTCTTCTCTCTTTGCACCTACATATTTATCAACGTACTGTATACCTTCTTTATTTATTTTCATAGTTTTTTTTCTCTCTCTTACCTTTATTTCTTCCTCCCTTTCATTAATGTACTCTGAACGCTTGACGCTTGCAACCAAAGCATTCCCTTTACTGCTTATGCAATTACTTGTAACATTTTTTAACTGCCTCCTCTTCTTCTCCTTCCTTTTCCTATTCCCTTTTTCTCGTAACATTTTCCTCTATCTTCTTTCCTCCCTGTCTTCATTCCTTACTTCTTCTCTTCTTCCTTTACCTATCCTTCCTCTTGTTATCCTGTGTTTCCTCTTTCTTTTGCTCTTCCTCCTCCTCTCTAATTCCCTACTTCTTCCCTTCTTTGATTCCTTCTATCTTCCGTTCTTTCTATTTTTTCTATCCTCCACCCTATTCATTCATTAAGTTCTTCCTTCTCTCCCTTTTCCCTCACTCTTTCCTAGTCTTCTTCTCTCCTCACTTCGCCCTCCTTCTTCCCTCCTTCCTTTCTTCTCCCATTTCAAAAACCACCTGCCACCTCTCCATCCCCCTTTCACTCCTCTCTTTACGCAATCTAGTTCTCCTCCTCCTCCTCTTTCTTTGCTGATCCTCCTACTTCTTCTTCTTCTTCTTTTTCTACTTCTTCTTCTTCTTCTTCTCCTCTTCCTCCTCCTCTTCCCGTCCCCCTTCTCTTCCCCGTCCTCCTCATCCTCCTCCATCCGCTAACCCTCCTCCTTCTCTTTCCCGTCCTCTTCCTCCTCTTCCTCTTCTTCCCCGTCCTCTTCTTCTTCCTCCTCCCCTTCCTCTTCCTCCTCCTCTTCTTCCTCTCCCTCCTCTTCAACCTCCTCCTCCTCCTCCATCCGCTACCCCCACGCAGTGAGATATATTGCAGCAGGTAAAGTTGCAAAATCAATAATACTGGACATTCTATGATTTGCATTGCCACTTTGGCTTTCTCCCTCACGGCTCTCTGTGCTGGTGCGCGCTTGTCTTCTCTTCTCTTCTCTCTCTTTCTTCCCCTTTCTGTTCTAGGGATTTTCAATCGTTTTATCTCGGGTTCTCGTTCATCCGTCTGTCTGTCTGTCTGCCTATCTTGTTTCTCTATGTTTTTGTTTGTTTATCTATGTTTATTCTGATCTCCTTTTCCGGCTTTTCGCGCTTTTTATCAGCTTCTCTCTTCTTTCTCTTTCGTCTTTTCCTGTTTCCCTTTTCTCTATTCTTCTTTTATATATTCTGCAGTTCCGCAAGAGTACATGACTGTGTGTGTGTGTGTGTGTGTGTGTGTGTGTGTGTGTGTGTGTGTGTGTGTGTGTGTGTGTGTGTGTGTGTGTGTGTGTGTGTGTGTGTGTGTGTGTGTGTGTGCATCGGGCTTTATCAATATCTTCATTACCACTCATTCTTCTCTGCCGAATTCCTTCCCCTCATTCCCCTCTTCTAATTCATCAAGTCAGAGTCCTCATTCATACCACGTCCTCACCCCCTTCCCCTTTTTTCTTGGGTGCGTCTCTCTCCCTCTCTCTCTCTCTCTCTCTCTCTCTCTCTCTCTCTCTCTCTCTCTCTCTCTCTCTCTCTCTCTCTCTCTCTCTCTCTCCATCTTTTCACCTGTATATCTATCTATCAATCTATCTATCTATCTACATATCTATTCATCTACCTATCTATCTATCTACCTATATATCCACCTCCATCTCTCCCTCACTTTCTATCCCCCTCTTTCCTTAGAGAAAAAAAGTCCTTCTCCCCTCCCTTCCCCCTCTTCCTCACCCCCCACCCCCCCCCTAACCCCCACCCCACCCCTCCCACACACGAAATCCTCCCCATTTACCTCAATTTCCCCTCACCACTCGTAGTTAACCTCCCACACCCAGCCGCAGGTTCCCCTCGGCTCATCCTGAGGGTTAATTTGCAGTACGATGCCCGTTGATTGAATTTGAGGGCAGACCCGTGCATTTTAAAGTTCTTCTATTAGCCAGCGCGGAGTTTTAGCCCCTTTTATCGTTGTTGTGCGGTTTACGGGTTTTATTGCCGGAGTTCGGGGGGGGCTTGGGGGATGGGGAGGGGGTGGTGGTTGTTGATTTTGGCATATTTAAGGGGGGATGGGGGGTGGGGAGGGGGAGGAGGGGGGGAAGTTGTTGATCTTGGCATATTTAAGGGGACATCTATAGCTTAGCTATATATATCTTTTTAGAGAAGTTGTTTTAGGGAATTACATTATCATATTTTTTCGTATCCTGTTTCATGGATGCCTGGTTTTACCTCCTTTGATTTTCTCTTTATCATGACATTCTTTACGATAAGCCTCATCAACAACGGCGAAATCATCCTTTATAATATTAATTCCGAGACGCCCACAAAACAGCGGCGAGACTGAAAATAACATGCGTATTGTAAAAAAAAAAAAATGCAATATGTGCAGCATGTATGTATTGCAAATTAATTCTGAGATTGTTTGCATACACATACATATACATACATATATATATAGACATACATACACATACATATACATACATATATATAGACATACATACACATACATATACATACATATATATATATATATACATACATACACAAAATCACCAACATATATACATATGCAATATACATGAATGTTTATCACATACAAACATTCATGAGTCAAGCACACGCACACAGATATATATGTGCAATATGCATGTATACATACTGTGTGTGAGGATGTATGATCTAACTCTTCCTCTTTCTCTAAATATATATCTTTATCTTTCTATCTGTCCGTCCGTCCGTCCATCTGTTTGCCTGTCTGTCTGTCTGTTTGTCTCTCTGTCTGCCTGGCTGTCCATCTGTTTATCTGTCTATTCATCCATTTGTCTATATATACATATATATACCCCACAGTTGTCTAGATCCGCTAGATATCCACATCCACGTGTTAGAGCAGGTGTATCAAGCCAGGGATGAGATTAGGACAGAAGGGCTGGGCTCGCGAAGATTGGTTATGTTGATTGAGATTAGAGTGTAAGAGGCCATGGTCGTGATTGGATGGCGGGGAGAGGATTGGGAGGGGACGGGCAGGGAATGGGGAGGGGAGAGGGAGGGCGGGGAGGGGACAGGAGGGAGGGCGGGGAGGGGACAGGAGAGAAGGGGAGGGAGGGTGGGGAGGGGCCAGGAGGGAAGGGAAGGGAGGGTGGGAGAGTTAGGAAAGAGGAAGGGAGGAAAGACGAAGAGGAGGGGAAAGTGGGAGAGGAGAAGGGGAGGAACGGAAGGAGGAGGAGAAATAGGAGGGGAAGAAGTGGGGGAGAGAAGAACAGGTGGGAGAGGAAGACCCGCCCGAAAATGGAGAAAGGTAACTAACACAAAAACGAATGAGGGTGAAGAAAGAGGAACAGTGATAAATGTGGAAGCGGGAGAGAGGGTTGAAAATATAGGTAAAGGGGATATGGTTCAGACAAAGAAAAAAATATGGAGAAAGAAGAGGATTGGAAACATAGACAGAAAAAAAATTGAGACGAGAAAGAAAAAAGAATAACGATAGCATTCTGTTAAAGGGAGGAGGAGGAGGTGTAGGAAGAAGAACAGGAAGAGCGGCAGGAGGAGAATTTAACGAAAAAAAAGATGATTGCACTGATGAAAACAGAGAGAGAGAAAAAAACAGACAAATAAATACATAAACAATCAGGCAGTTCCTCAAACAGAGAGAGAAACAAAAATTATTAAAAACCTTTTAAGAAATGAATAGAAAGACCATGAACATATCTAGATGATGAAATGGATCGCGTAACCGGTTAGGAATCCATAAAAGGAAATTCTTATTTGTTCCCCCGTGATATCAAGCTAATCAAGCACCCAATCACACAGCGATTCGGGATCCCAGCGATTAGAACGACAGACTAATCATCTCCACACACACACAAAAATAAATAAATCATACACTATCAAAAAATATATATATCCACACATACACACAGAAAATCATACACTATACAAACAATAAACAAATCAATATCCACACATACACAATAAAAACAATCATACACCATCCAAAAAAATCCACACATACACAAAAATATATCCACACATACACACAAAAATATCATACACTATCCCTAAAAAATAGATAAATAAATAAATAAACAGAAGGGATCTCGCACCATGGTTTTTCCTCATTATATTCCGCCAATCTGAATTAAACTAATGGGACTAATCAGTTGCACGGACAATCATTTCCTGAATTTCAGCGGGGAGCCCAAGCCTCGGTATTGTGTATACGGGAAACTTCACCTTTCATTAATCAGCAAAGTCTCTGCTCGGTGTCCCTGGGGTCTTCCCTTACGCCGAAGGAGAGCGCGAAGAAAACCCGAAATTTAGGATGCATAAATAGGGCCCCCGCGGACGATAATCATGAATATAAAGTAGAGATAGCAATTAATGAGATTTGAATCTATATTGGGATGAATTAATTAAAGGCAATATAAAACTGAACTTTTGGGTTAATTTGACTTTCAAGTGAAATATAACTCAATATACGTTGCCGAACCCGAAACTAAAAAGGTTTCCACGGGGGTCTATTCGGAATGTACGTACGCACACAGAGACAAAGACGCGCGCACACGCATACATGAATCCATACTTATATACACGCTCATAAATGCATACACACACATCGCAAACACACACACATAGAACACGCATAGAAGCACACACATCCATACACATATACAGACATTACATAAACATATTCACACAATCACACGCATACAAGCACAAACACACATATACGCATACAAACACACACGTACACACACACACACGCACACTCAACACACACATATGCACACAGAGGCGTTGAATATAGAGTCAACAGAACGAAGCAACCACACACACACAGCACCGGTTTGTAAGCTGTCAGACCCTCATCGATAGCCTTTAAAGCGTCTCTATAGAAAGC
>NC_091554.1:11782756-11793428 GCF_042767895.1 Penaeus vannamei
TGTACTGTATTTATTCTGTGTGGCTATCTGCCTGTCTGCCTGTCTAATTCTCTCACTCTTTTTCTTTCTCTTTTCTTTCTTTCTCTTTCTCTTTCTCTTTCTCTCTCTTTCCCTCTCTCTCTCAATCTATCTACCTACCTCTATTTCTACCTATCTCCCTCCTGCACAAACACAACAACTCCCACCAGACAGACGCACACACACACACACACACATACACACTTGGGTTGTAATTAAGAACCCGACACGGATTTAAAGGAAGACGAGCTCCTGCACCAAAATGAAATCTAATGTTAATATCAAAAGCCTCGCATCTAATACTACTGATTTCATAATAACGATAGGCATTACGTGAATAGGGCTGGAAAGAGAAGAAGGGAGGTGAGGGAGGGAGGAAATGAGAAAAAGAGAGAGATAGAGGCGTGGTGAGAGAGGGGTAAGAGAGGGAGGGGAGATAAGGATGGAAAGAGAAAGAGAGAGAGGAGGAGGAAGATGAGGCAAAGGAAATTCCCCAGTAAATTAGGTATAGAATAGATGTGTAGAGAGAGAGAGAGAGAGAGAGAGAGAGAGAGAGAGAGAGAGAGAGAGAGAGAGAGAGAGAGAGAGAGAGAGAGAGAGAGAGAGAGGAAAGATTAGACAAAGAAAGAGCAAAGAGCAGGAGAGACAAACAGATAGACAGGAAGAGAGCAAGGAGAGCTCTAACACCAGGAAATAATTTCGTTTAATACCGTGAGGAAGATTAATACCGTTAATCATAGTCTGCAACAAAATAATAATCACTGCTTTGGATACACGTACCAGTACATACATACACACCCATGGATACATTTAGACACACACACACACACACACACACACACACACACACACACACACACACACACACACACACACACACACACACACACACACACACACACACACACACATACACACACACACACGCACACACACTCGCCCTATCTATTCCCCAAAGAAGAAAAGTTATTAGCGCCAGAGTTCAAGATGCCGGAGAAGGAACACAGGAACCACGCCACCATGAACTAGCCAGCTGATAACCACAACAATACCGAGGTTTACACACGCATGCACACACACACACACTCAAACGGTAAATATTTCTGTATCTCCGAGAAAAAGAATAGGAGAGAGAGAGAGAGGGTGGGAGAGGGGGGAGGGAGTCAGAGAGAAGAGGGAGGGAGAAGGGAGAGAGAGAGGAGATAGAATGATTGACTAACTGACAGATATATAGATAGATAAGCAGATAGAGATATGTTCAGTCCTTTCCTTTCCTCCCTTCTTCTTTTCTCCTCCCCTCCTTAATTCCCTTCCTTCCTCATTCCTTCCTTTCTCCCCCCCCCCCCCACCCTTATTTCCCCGTTCCTCTTCGTCCCCTCTTCCAGCCCTACCCAATCCACATGCCCCCAACCACCCACATGCCCCCAGTTCCTCCCCCCTCCTCCCTCTACGCCCCCAACCGCCCACATGCCCCCAGCTCCTCCCCCTCCTTACTCTACGCCCCCGACCGCCCACATGCCCCCAGCTCCTCCTTCCCCCCTCCCTCTACGCCCCCGACCGCCCACACCAAACAAAAATGCCGGACTCCATCAGTGCGCCCATATCAGCAGAAACAGCAACAAAAGGCGGGCGGGATGCGTCGAACCTATCAGGCGAATTCAATTATACTTGTGGGTCTCGCTCCCCCTCCCCTCCATCCCCCCCCCCATCGCCCAACCCCTTCCATTTCCCCTTCCTCTTTCCTTCTCCCTCTCCTCCCCCTTCCTCCCCCACCAACCATCCCTCAACACTTTTCCTTCGATTCCAAACCAAAGTTGGCAAAGAGGGGAGGGAAGGGGGAGGGGGAGGGGATGGGGTGAAGGGAGGGCATGGAAGGGAAGGGAACTGAGAACTGAAAGGCGACTCAACTCGATGCTCACTTCCACTTTCCTTCGTCTTCGTCTTCCTCCCTTTCCTACCCCATCTCCTTCTTCTTCTTCCCCATCAAGCCTTATCTACATCTTCCTCCCTCCTCCTTTCACCCCCCCCTCCCTCCCTCCCTCCCTCCCTCCTCCCTCCCTCCCTCCCTCCCTCCCTCCTCCTCCTCCTCTTATACCTCCACCTCCACCTTTTCTTCTTCTTCTTCTTCTTCTTCTTCTTCTCCCTCCTCCTCCTCCTCCTCCTCCTCCTCCTCCTCCTCCTCCTCCTCCTCCTCCTCCTCCTCCTCCTCCTCCTTCCTCGTCGTACCTGGAGCCTGTCGAGTTTACTATTAATGTATGTTGGGCAACTGGAGCGAGAGTGTCACTCAAGAGATGGCGAGTGGGGGGAGGGGGTAGGGGAAGGGGGGGATGGGGGTAGGCGGAAAGTGGAGGTGGGGAAGAGGCTGAGAGACGGAGGAGGAGGACACTGCCCTCTTTCTTTCCAATTACCAAGTTGTGTGGTCGTGTCCTCTTGGATGTGCGTTGAGTGCGTGCGTGTCTGTCTGCACCTGTCTGCCCGTGTGATGGGTGGGGTGGGAGGAGTTTGTGTGTGTGTGTGTGTGTGTGTGTGTGTGTGTGTGTGTGTGTGTGTGTGTGTGTGTGTGTGTGTGTGTGTGTGTGTGTGTGTGTGTGTGTGTGTGTGTGTGTGTGTCTACCTGTCTGTATGTGTACGTGCGCGCATGCGTGTATGTATACAAGTACGCGCATACATCTATCTAACCTAAACCTCCCGCATTTTCTTACAAGCTCTCTCTCGCAAAATCACCCGCCCGGAGAAGAAAAGAAAGAGAAAAGAAAAAATAACCGCCTCCGCATTTTCTCTTTTTTTAAATTCGAGCAACTAAACCACGTTGTGATTTCCATTTATATAACTCGCTTCGGCCGTCATCAATACTTCCTCCGGGACCTCGCATCTCCGGCGGCGTCATCCGGCAGACATAGGAGCGAGATGGCGGCGCTGGTCTCATCCGCCCGCGCTGCTAATACCTAAACTTGAACTACTTATCGTCCTTCCTTCACGTCTTCTCCTTCTATTTCAACTACAAATTGCTCAAGTTTTAATTCAGAAGGAAAAGAAATCTTCTAATTCCACCCGGTAATATCCTAAGAATAACAGAGGTATAATATACAAACTCCATTTCAAAATACCCGCCTTTTGTATGTGCTATTCGGCAGATGGTATCTCTCTGTTCATAGAAATTAATCGCAGTTTATAAGGAGGTAAATTCCGGGATTTCGCGTGGCATAATGGACCTTACAGACGTCTCCGGGTTGCCATGGTTACCGAAGCTCGCGCGCGAATGTTGATTGAACATTTTTTAAATTGGTTTCGGATGTTTTCATTTGTGATTTTTGCCCGCGGTTCTTTTTTCGAAATTGCTTTTAATGCCCCTCCCTTTTTTTTTAATATTTTGCCATTCGAAAATCATATTTGCATTTGTGGCTTTTACAGCAATTCCATAACACGGCGGCCGATCGCTTGATGGGTGACGGAGAGAGGGAAGGACGGAGAGAGGAGGAGGAGGAGGAGGAGGAGGAGGAGGGGGAGGAGGAGGAGGAGGAGGAGGAGGAGGAGGAGGAGGAGGAGGGAGGAGGAGGGAGGGAGGGAGGAGGAGGAGGAGGAGGGAGGAGAAGGAGGAGGAGGAGGAGGAGGAGGGAGGAGGATGAGGAGGATAGGAAGAAGAGGAGGAAAAAGAGGAGGAGGAGGAGCAGGAAAAGAAAGAAGAAAAGGAAAAATAAGAACAGCAAGAACAAAGAGAAGGAGAAGAAGGAAAAAGAAGAGATGAAAGAGGAAGAGGAGGAAGAGAAGGAGGAGGAGAAGGAGGAGCCTCTGCGTTGCACGGCGAGGGGAAAAAGGGGATCCGGGACGAGCTCGCCGCGAGGGGAGAACTCGCGAGTGTCGGCCAACTCGGGAGAACTACAACTACTGAGCCATTACCGCTGCAAAATCGTGCGAATTTCTCCCGCATTTGGGGTATTTCTTTCGATTTTTTCTCTGCTTCTACGTTTATTTATCTTTTATTTATTAACTATCTATTTTTTATTTATTTCTTTATTTACTTATTCATTTTTATTTCCTTTTGTGATTTTCGTGGGATTCTATGTACGTTTTTCCCCCCAGATAGCAACATTTATATTAATATTCAGTAAATATTCCCAGGATACTGAAACATTTCCACAGATATCTTCGTTCTTTACCAATAATTCAAAATAAATCATACCCACATTCCCTTCAAAAAAATAATAATAATAATGATAATAATAAATAAAAAATAGATAATAAAAAACACCAGCAAAACCTTTCAAAAAAGTAAAAAAAATAAAAAATAAAAACAATAAAAAAAAAAAAAAATCACAGCCGTAACAAATCAAAGCGAAACCACAAACTCTCACTTTTCTTTATCCCCCCCCCCCCATTTTTTTTTTTTTCTTCCTTTTTTTTTCTCTCTCTTCCTCTTTAGGGAAAACACAAACATCGCCGCTCGGTTCGCCTAACTCAACAAGCGCCCCGCCGTTTCTCCGACGTAAAGATCCCACGCCCGCTAACATTTGCATAAAGCAACAGAAATGCAAGTGAGAACCCGTCTGCAACGCCATAATTCGTTTATGAGATTACACAACAGGGGCGGGGAGATGTTTTCTTCGCGCTGTTGTTCTTAGTTTTATGATTATTCTTATTTTTATTTTTATTCTTTTACTCTTTTATTATTTTTTCTTAGGATTATTTTTATACTAATTTTTCTTTTTCTTTCATTCTTTTTTTTCATAGGTAAGATTATACTACAGGAGCGATGTTCGGTTTTGTGTGATCGTTAATTCTTGCTATTCTTCTTGTCCTTTTCTTCTTCTTCTCCTCCTTCTCCCCCTTCTCCTCCTTCTCCTCTTCCTCCTCCTCCTCCTCCTCCTCCTCCCCGTCCTCCTTCTCCTCCTCGTCCTCCACCTCCTCCTTCTCCTCCTCCTCCTCCTCCTTCTTCCCCATTCTTCCTTTACTCAATAACTAAGATCATTCTTTTACTTACAGAGCATTGTCCCTCCAAGACTCAAGAGAACCTCCTCTATCTCCTCTCCCTCTCCCACTCGGATTTGCTGGAAGACATAAGACCATCTTCTGAGGAGAAGGTAAAGTTGGACCTTAAAAGGGAGCAATTAACAGGGAATAGTAAAGAGTGAATATAGGATTAGATTAACAGAGGAGATGATAGATAAAGAGAGATAAACAATACAATCAATAACCAACAGGGGAATAGATGAGTAAAGAGATAAGCAATACAATCAATAACCATATGGGAAAATAAGTAGAAGATTAATAGATAGATAGATTAGAAAAAAAATTGATTGTTGTTTTAAAACGGATTAAGTAAATTACGAATTTTAAAAAATAATAACATAATTGAAATAACATTTCTTAAGTTGAAGTTATGTATGAGAGTAATGAAATATATATTATCAATAATAAAATCATGATCTTATAACACAATACCGGTATGACAGTAACGATAAATAATAATGGTTAACCTTATTGCTGATTCGAGACACCATTGAAATAAGAATTATAAAAATAGAATATAAGGTAAAATTATAGTCAGTTCGGGCAAATGATCATATAGAAGTAACCATAGATAGGTTGGCAGATAGATGAAGAGAGATATAGATAAAAAAATTAAGAGATAGTGCATATAGATGACATAGATACACATGGAAAGACAGACATATAGACTTAGACAGAAATATAAATGTAGCCAGAGATGCTGCATGTATAACTAATCATATATAAACATACAAGCGCATACAGAGGCATATATGCAGTGTGTTGCAACCATCCAGTCTCCAGCAAAGAAATAAACTGATCCGTTATCATTATCATCATAATTGCCTGTACGATGACTAGCACTACTCTGCTTCCCATTCCACCATTGATAGCAGGAAACAGCACGCTTGATATCAATTTGCATTAATAACTGCATGATCATTAATGAGTACAGGAGAGAAACAGGAAGCTATAATGATGGTATGATCGTCCCCAAATATGGTTTAAGCAACAGCTAGGCCTACTACATAAAATATCGGAGCATATCTCAACGTGGTAGACCTACGTGTAGAGAGAATGGAAATAAAAATATCAGTCATCCCTGTAATAGAATTGTAATCACATTTTCAGCACCAGTTCTCTCACATCTAGACCTCTCCCTCCTCCCGTCCCTCTACCCCACTCTAAAGATTAAAGGAAATACAAAACAAAACGGTAACAGAAGAAAAGAATAATAAAACAGATGGATACAATTCAACGAGAATTCCGTGCACTGATCTCCTAAACCACACTAACCAGTCCCCAACACTTGAGGCTTTCACCAGGGGCAAGCCAGGGCAAGCCAGAGCAAGCCACAATGCCCACACCTGCCCCATGTGGTCAACGGGGGAATAGACCCATTAGGATGTGATTCAACTGTTAACCTCAATTCTAGTTTGCCCGGGGCCCGTCGAGTGCGCAGTGTGCCAGATGAACGATGCTTCTCGATTCGATGCTATGCGGAAAATTGGCAGGAATTTTCCCCCTTTTTTCGTTCTCTTTTTGCCTCTCTCTCTCTCTTCTTTTTTGGGGTCGAAGGGGTGAAGCCTGTGTGCAAACCAAATACACGCTTTTGCCAGTTATGTGTGGGTATTTTTTCCTCTCTCTCTCTTCCTATTTTCTCGATATGTTTATACCTTCTGCTTCCCTATCTTTTATTTGTTTATTACAACGCCATATTATTACTAAGGTTATTCAGACGTGTAATCAAATTGTCTTTAAAAATGAACTAGTAAATGCTAGACAAGAGTAACAATTTGTTAGTAAAATATAGATGACAAAAAAAAGTAAACACCCGTAGCTTTAAGTAAAGAAAAGTCAAATATTTAATGACAAGAGTTGGCATATATATATATTTTATGAACGTCTATCCTTCAAAGCAATTGCACCGTGATATTAAAGCTAAAGTTTTCATATTCAAAGCTAATTATGAAACTCTGGGGCTAGAGTCACCACGACAATTTTATTATATCATAAGTGTGGAAAAAGTTTTATTAGTTCTTTGTTCCAGGGAATATATTCGTCACAGCCGAATATAATCACAGGAAGAAACACTTGTATTAAAAGAGCTATTCGATGTCACTGTCTTGGGGTATCTCTTTTTTTTCTTTTCCTTTTTTTCATATTCTTTCTCTCTTCCTTTTCTGTTCTTTTCTTGCTTCATTGGCTCTTTCTTTTCTTTTGTCTTACATATCCGGTGAAATGCCTCCAGACGAAAAAGAAAATATATATATATATATATATATATATATATATATATATATATATATATATATATATATATACATATATATATATATATATATATATATATATATATACATACATCGAGTTGTTACCGATTCGCCCTTTTATTTATTTATCTATTTTATTTTTTCTTTCTGGACAGAAATAAAATGAACATTTTCTTGGTCGCTCTTATGCGCGGGGCAAGGATGCTGGGGGGGGGGGGGAGGTGAAGGGAAGAGAAAAGGAGGGAGATGATATGAAAGGAAGGGAGGAGAGAGGAAGGGAGAAGAGGGAAGGGAAGGAGAGAGAAGAGGGAGAGAGGAGAAAAAGAGAGAAAGAGAGAGAGAGGGGAAAGGAGAAGAGGAAAGAGGAGAGAAAGAGGAGTGGAAGAAGGAGGGAAGAGAAAGAGAAGGGAGAGAGGAAAAGAGAAGGAGAAGAGGGAAGGGAAGGAGAGAGAAAAAGGGAGGAAGGGAGAAGATGGGACGGGAGGACAGGAGAAGAGGGGAAGGGTAAAGAGAAGGGGGAGGCAGGGAGAAGGAAACCGTGAGAGGGATGTAATTTCCTTCAACAGACGCTGCACGACCTCGTTCATTCCGGCCTAGAATGAGTCTGTTTGTTGGTCTTCCACATAATCGGACGCCGTTCTTTGATTCGCGTAAGGAGGCAGCCGCTCTCCCTTCCGCGGGTGATAACTCGTAATCAAAAATGGTTTTCATTCTCAAGTACGTTTCTTTCGCTTTCCCTCTCCTGCACTCCCTCCCGCTCATCTGCCCCTCTCTCTCTCTTTCTGTCTCTCTCTCTCTCTCTCTCTCTCTCTCTCTCTATATATATATATATATATATATATATACATATATATATATATATATATATATATATATATACATACACACACACGCACACACACACACACACACACACACACACACACACACACACACACACACACACAGACACACACACACACGCACACACACACACTCAAATATATATACATTTCTCCTTTTTGTCCTTCCCTTTTCCTCCCTTTGCCTCTCTCCATTTTCCTCCTTCTCCTTTCCCTCTCTCTTCTCCCATTTCCAAACTCCACTGGCAAGCTCCCCAAGAATCACCTCTCTCCCCACCCTCTCCCCTGTCCCCCCAACCCCCACCACCACGACACCCTTCCGCTCACTATGGCCCTGCGACTATCTCTCTCAGCACCTCCAACCCCCTCTCCTCTCACCCTCTTCTCCACAACTTCCTCTCCCTGCCACTAATCATCACCCCACTTCCCCCCTTCTACCCTACCACCTCCTCTCTACCCATGACATACACTCCTACCCCCACCCACCTCCCTCCGCCCTTACCACGCCCTAATACAGAGTGTGATTTTGCAGATGTTGCCAGATCGTAGTAGTTTATCACATCAATACACTGCCGGGCTGCTCCAGTGCAGGTAAGAGCATTTAAAACACTCAACAGTCCGCTTCAGTCTGGCATAATGCCTAATTGATCGCAACGCCCGTGCCACGTCTGTCCTTCCGGGCGGCCACGGTTCAAAACGCGCCCGCCTGCCGTGGAACAACCGCCCGCGTCATCTTCACTCTTGTTCATCGTTCAGCTGAACAGACTCGGCCTAATTGACGCGCCGATATCACGTTTTCCTCGTAATGTGACGCGGGATACGTGTTGTGATATTAAACACGCCGGGATGTTTCAGGGCTAAGGCTCTACTATGACTGAATATTGCTACGACTTACTAACAGCGGTGACTTCTGCCGCGTAGTGAAGGTAATAGGTATCATGATCATTATGATTGCATTAGCAACAATGAGAGCGATAATATAAGTAGTGCAGGTATTAACGTAATAGCAATTGCAATATAAATGTTGTTAGTGATTATTACTAACACTTTTATCAGCCTTATTACCACCATTGTTATCATTATCATTATCGTCAATTATCCTTATCATTATGATTATCATTATCCTTTTTATTTTTTATTATTACCAGTATTGCTGTTATTGTTAGTATTATAAATTTCACCATTGCTATTAGTAGTATAATTTTTATTATTATCCTATGGTCATTATCATTATCAATATCATTTTTATCATTATCATCAATATCATTATCATTACAATCTTCGCGGGTGTTCATACTGTTATTCTAATTATGTCTGTCATTATCATTATCTTTGTTATAAATACGTACATTATTATCGTCATTACAATCATCAACCTTATGAGAACTATCATCATCACTGTCACTATCATCATCACTGTCACTATCATCATCACTATCATCATGATTATCATTACCATTAACAACTCGCGAGGACACAACCCAAAGGCTTCTTCACAAGACCGACCTCCACAACATCACCATCTCTTTATGCACATAAATTAAACAGATCACTCACAAAGAAAATGAAACCACCTAATAACAGCGATGTTTATTCGGCCAAAACATCATTTAACTTCCAGCGAGCCAGCGAGCACCGATCATCTCAACTCCTCCCTCCCCCTCGCCCCCTTCTCTCGCCTCCCCCCCTTCCCCACTTCCCTCTCTCTCCTCCCCCTTCCCCCTTCTCTCCCCCTCCCCCCTTCACCCTTCTCTCTCCCCTCCCCTTCAACACCCCCTCCTCTCACCTCCACCTCATTCCCCACCCCCTCCCTCCTAAGCCCTCCCTCTATCTCCGGGTCTGGATATGCTGACGTTCCTAGCTCCTAGCTCTATCCCCTATCTTTCTCCCGCGTGGAACACTATATACCTCTCTCTCCCTTTTATAGAGCTGTTCCTGTCTCTATCCTCTACATTCTCTATTCTATCTCCCCCCATATCGTCCTATCATCCCCTCTCTCCCTTTCTCCCCCCATCTCGTCCTATTATCCCTCTCTCTCCTTCCTCCCCCCATCTCGTCCCTATCATCCCCCTCTTCTCCCTTCTCCCCCCATCTCAATCGTCTATCATCCCCTTCTTCTCTCCTTCTCTCCTCCATCTCAAATCCCCAATGCTCCCTCTAAAACTTCCTTTTTCCCAACTCTAACCCTATAAACTTCCTTTTCCCTTAGCCCCTCTCTCTCTCTCTCTCTCTCTCTCTCTCTATCTCTCTCTCTCTCTCTCTCTCTCTCTCTCTCTCTCTCTCTCTCTCTCTCCTCTCTCTCTCTCTCTCTCTCTCTCTCTCTCTCTCTCTCTCGCTCTCTCTTCATATTCGCTTATCTCCACCGATCTACCTCTCCGACCGTCGATCCTCATCCCCAGCAACTCGTCTTTCCAACACCAAGTCCCCTCTTCCCCTTCCCTCTTCCCCACCACTTCTGTTCCCCTCTCTCCACTGAACCCCCTCTACCCACCTCCGATCCCCATTCCCACCATCCGTTCTCCACCACTACCTGTTCTCCTTTTCCTTTCTCTC
>NC_091554.1:11811428-11816428 GCF_042767895.1 Penaeus vannamei
CAGACAAAATACAGAAATAATGCATAATAACGAAAGTACTGATGATTGTATCATTATCTTTATATTCATTATCAATATTCTTATAATTATATCCAGCAATATGATTATTATGATTCCTGTCATCACTATTATTAATATTATTATCAATACTATTACTATGATTCATAATATCTATACCAATAATGATATTGAGAGAAGGATAATATCGATCACAATAACAATAGTAAAAAAAACAATAATAATAACACTAATAGGAATGATCATAACAATAGTAATAATATGATAATCACAACAACAGCACGATAACAATACTAATAAAATAATAAGATGATCTAATAAGAATTATAGTAATGATAATGATAATAATGATAATTTTAATGACAATAAAAATAATAATAATAATAATAATAATAACTATAACATTAAAGATAATGATAACAATGAAAATATCACAATTCTTGTTAATAGTAATAATAATAATAATAAAACAGTAATAACAATAACAAGAACAATAAAAAATATCAAATAATAAGATTTTAAATATTGATAATGAGAGCAATCAAATACCATAATAATGAAAACAAAATAATAGGCCTATTACTACTACAATATCAATAACATCATTAATAATGATGATGATGATGCTGATGCTAAGAGAGAGAGAGAGAGAGAGAGAGAGAGAAATAGAAAATGAGAGAAAGATTAATGGACAGGATGAGAGAGAGAGAGAGAGAGAGAGAGGGGGGGGGGGGGGGAGAGAGAGAGAAAATGATAATGATAGTAATGATGAAGACAGTAATAGTAATGATAATGATGATAATAACATTTATCATTTTATACCATGATTATCATTATTTTTTTAACATTATTATTGTTGTTGCTACTGCCATTATCATCATTATTATTACTATCATTGTCTTCATCATTACTATCATTATTATTTTTATCAATTATCATAATTATTATCATTACTATCATTATTATTATTATTATGATCATTATTATTATCACTGTCAATGTAAACATCATTATAATTACCATTATCATTACTATTTATATTATTATTTATATTATCATCATTTTAACTATCACTATTATTATTTTTATTACCATAATAATAATAATAAAAATAGTATTGATAGTAAATACTACTACTAATAATAATACAATAATAACAATAATTATTAATATAATTATTATTATTTTTATCATTATTATAGTAACAACAATAATGATAACAAAACAAACAAACAGGAATATAGTAACCGAAATGATAACAATAATAATCTCAACAGCAAAAATAAGAGTAATGATAATAATAATAGCTTTCATTACTATAATAAAACAATTATTGTAATAATAATAATAATACTGATAATAACAATGATGATGAATATAATAGTAAAACATAAAATAATAGAAATGATAACAGTAAGACGAAAAAAAATAAGAAAAAAATTATCTTGATAATGAAAAACATAATTATAACAATACAACAACTACTACCACTACTAAAATATTAATATCAGTATATGTATATATATATATATATATATATATATATATATATATATATATATATATATATATATATATATATATATATATATATAACCATATATACATACACACATATACACACGCACTAAATAATAATAATAATCATTATTATTATCATTATGATTATCCATATCATTATCGCAACAATAATAATAATAATTATAACAGTAATGATAATAATATTACTAACTATACCGAAGAAAGGAGACCTCTTAGACTGTAGCAATTACAGACTAATAAGCCTTATGAGTCACATCACCAAGATAATCCTACGCGTAATTTTGAATAAATCTAAGGAAAAAATGCAATCAGAAGTATCTTGGAGTCAGTTTGGATTTAAGAAAAACAAGAGAACGCGAAACGCAATATTTGTCATGAGAACACTAGCAAAAGAACTTGTATGTAATATTTATAGACTACGAGAAAGGGTTTGATAGAGTAAAACATCAAGAAATCATGAGCGACCTACAACAACTAGATCTAGATGATAAAGACAAGATTACTAAAAAAAGCTATATTGGGAACAGGTAGCAGCTGTTTCATTAGATGGTGAACTCAGCGACTGGACTGATATCAAGCGAGGAGTAACAATAATAATTACAACAATATCAATTACATTAATAAAAATAACTAAAATGATGATAAGAATGAGAATTATAATAATGATGATGATGATGATTATAATGATTGTGACGGTGATGATGATAATAATGATAATAACAATACTAATAAACATAAATAGTAACAACAACAACAATAATAATGATTACTACAACTACTACTAGAAATAATAATAATAGTGCTAATAATAATAACAATAATAATAATGATAATGATAACATAAACAGCAACAACAATAATAATTCTACTTCTACTATTACTATAAATCATTAAAACTAATAATATGAATATCTCTATGATAAAATCAATAACAATTAAAATCCCACAACTACTACTAATAATAATAATAACAATAATCATAATAGTAATATTGAAAGTAATAATAAATGATAACAATAACAGTCACAGTTGCTCATATTCAGAGACATTTCGGACACCTTAAACGGAGAACCGGACCGACATCTCGAGCCCGTCAACCAATCCCCGATGGCTGTAGCGCAAGAAAGTTAGATGTGATTGGCTGACTGTCGCGAGATGCCGGCCCTCCCCTCCGTTTCAGGTGTCTAAAGGGTTTCTAATTTTGAGCACATGTTTGATGTCGTTTTCGTCATGTATATTTGTTGTTGTTCTTGTTCCTTTTCATTAATTCATTTCCTTATTTGTTTATTTATTCATTTTCATATTCATCCTAATATTCTTCAAGAGTATGATTATCCTTAAAGTACTTATTCCTACTATATGTTACTTTCATTGTTATCATTGTTTCATGTTGTCTATTCATCCACATACACGGAATGGGCAATTTCTCTCTCTCTCTCTCTCTCTCTCTCTCTCTCTCTCTCTCTCTCTCTCTCTCTCTCTCTCTCTCTCTCTCTCTCTCTCTCTCTCTCTCTCTCTCCCTCCCTCCCTCCCTCTCTCTCTCTTCTCCTCACATAAACCACAGAAATAAACAAACACACGAAGATAGAGAGAGAGAAATAGACAAAAATAAGCAGAGATATAGGGAGAAAGTGAGAGAGACAGACAAACAGAATGAGGTAGATAGATAGATAGACAAAGAGGGGGAAAAAGAAAAAAAAGACCAAAAGAAAATAAAAAAAATTAAAAACCTACATATTCCTCGCATCCTGCCAATCACTCTGCACGTAATTTCGTTACAGAATTTAACTCCCCTACCTCCCCCCCTTCTCCTCGTAGCTACATCCCCTTATCCCCTCCCCTTTCTCCTCCCTCCCCCATCTCCTCCTCGTTCCCCCTTCTACCCCTCCTCCTTCCCCTTCTTCCTCCCCATTCTCCACCTCCTCCCCCCTTCCCGTCTACTTCCTCATTCTCTTCTTATTTCTTCCCTTTCTTCCTCCCCCTTATCTTCTTCCTTCTCTCTTCTCCTCTTTCCTCCCCTTCTCCTCCTCTGCCCCCCTTTTCCTCCTCCCTCCCCTCCTTCCTCCTCTTCCTTCCCCATTTTCCTCCTCCCTCTCCCTTTTCCTTCTCTGCCTCCCTTTTCCTCCTCCCTCTCCCGTCTTCTTCCTCCCTTTTCTCCTCCTTCTCCCTCCCCCTTCTCCTCCCTTCCCCTTCTCTTCCTCCCTCCCTCTTCTCTCCCCTCCCATTTTTTCCTCCCTCCCCTTTCCCCTCCTCGCTGCTTTTCCTCCTCCCTCCCCCTCCCTTCATCTAATCTCTCCCCCCCCTGTCTTCCTTCTTCCCCCCCCCCCATATTTTAATCCCCAAATTCCTTTTCTCTCCCAAGACAAAAGACGACGCCTGTTGCAGCCGAGGAAACCCTTCGTTGGGGAAGTCGATACTGTCATGGCGTTGTACCAGGAGCCTGAATATGCATCAGGGGTTACAGAAAGAGATTAATTAACGGGCGAGACTTGGTGGTGAGGGAGAGGAGAGAGGGGGGGGGGGAGGGGAGGGAGGAGAGTGAGGGAGGGAGAGAGGGGGTGGAGGGGAGAGGGAGGGGAAAGAGGAGGGGGAGGATGAGAATGAGAGAGGGAGACAGGGGGTGGAGGGGAGAAGAAGGGGCAGGGAGGAGGGGATAGAGGAGGGGGAGGAGGTGAAGGAGAGAGGGGGTGGAGGGGAGAAGAAGGGGCAGGGAGAGGGAGGGGAGATGGGAGGATGGAGGGGAAAAGGAGGATGGGGGCAAGGAGAGGAAAGGGAAGGGTATGGTAAGGGACGGGGGAATTGAGTTCGCAGGGAGAAGAAAGGGGAGAGGTAAGGGAGTGGATATGGAAAGGGGAGGAAAACAATGTTTTGAGTGAGGAGGGGTGGTAGGGGAGGAAAGTGGTAGAGAAAGAACAGAAGAGGGAAGGGGTAGGAAATAGAAAGAGAATGAAGAAAATGGCCAAGTTAAGTAAAAAAAATGTAGGATAAGGTAAAGAAAAGTAGGAAAAGTAAAATTGAACATGAAGGGGGGAGAGAAAAGGCAATAAGAAAAGGGAAATTTGAAAGGGGAGAGGGAGAGAGAGGTCTAAGGGAAAGGAGAGTGGCTTGACAAGGCCAACGTCTTGAGCTCGTGGTTAACTATTCTGTTTGTCTGTATATCTGTGTGTTAGCCGACCTTCTACTTCGACTGACTGTATACTATCCCACCCTGTGTGCTTGCATGTAACCACGTGTCTTTGTTCCTGTATATCTTCGCGGTTGTGTGGTGTGACAATAAACCTGTTATTGCTTAACATTGTTTATCAATAATGATGATTATAATAATAATAACATTGATAATAATAAAAATGATAAGAAGACGAAGAAGATAAAAAACATAATAATAATATCATTATTAGCAATAATAATAATGTTGATAATAATAATAATTATTATTATTA
>NC_091554.1:11821428-11823928 GCF_042767895.1 Penaeus vannamei
GAAGGAAGGAAAAGGGAAGAGAGGGAGAGAGAGAGAGAGAGAGAGAGAGAGAGAGAGAGAGAGAGAGAGAGAGAGAGAGAGGAAGAGAGAAGAGAGAGAGAGAGAGAGAGAAAGAAAGAAAGAAAGAAGAGAGAGAGAGAGAGAGACGAGAGAGAGAGAGAGAGAGAGAGAGAGAGAGAGAGAGAGAGAGAGAGAGAGGAGAATGACGAGAGAGAGAGAGAGAGAGAGATAGAGAGGGGGAGGAGAGAGGGAGAGAGAGGAAGAAAGAAAGAGAGAGAGAGAGGCACACACACACACACACACACACACACACACACACACACACACACACACACACACACACACACACACACACACACACACACACACACACATAAACACACACACACACACACACACACACACACAGAGAGACAGACAGACAGACAGAGACATATATATAGAGAGAGAGACACAGACAGACAGAGACAGAGAGCGACCATCTGACGAACCAAGTGAGTATTTCTAAATGCACCAAACCCCTCCCTCCTTCCCTCCCTCCCTTCCTCCTTTTCTCCTTCCCTCCATCCCTTCCCCTCTCCTCTTTCTCTCTCTCTCTCTCACCCTCGCACACTCTCTCTGACCCTTCAATTTCCTCAGCGTAAAGAACCCGGCCCGTTTTTATCTGTCTGTAATATGGTCATAACAGTAAATTGTCACCATCACTTACTAGAATTAGATCGGAAATGAGGATCGGGCGTTCATGTGCTGAGAGCAATTAAAGTTGCCACGTCTAACCGCTTTGTGTGTGACTCCGTTATGCCAGGAACCGAATGGATACACTTTATGACCCTGATACCACGCCAATGGACGCCAGCAGACTCTCCCGCCCGCCACGCTCCGCCTAACTCCGTTCTCGGGTGGCGTGGGCGTCGGGAGGGGTGGGAGTGGGTGGGGGAGGGAGAGTGGGCGAGGGATGGGGAGATGGGTAGAAGGGAGATGAGAGGGGAAGGGGGAAGGGCGTAAACGTGGCTGAAGGATGCGCACGAGGTTAATTCAAGGGGTGTGCAAGAGGTGGGGATGGGGGAGGGGAGGGGTCCAGCAGGTGGTGTAAAGGTGTAAACGCGCATGACGGAAAACTCAAGCAGTTCGTATAGATGGTTGAGAGAGACCGTATGGAGCTTTTTTTTTCTTTCTTTCTTTTTTTTTGACAATTACAACAATCTCCGACAAAAGTAGTCACGTAGCATCACACCTTCGTTATTCGAGATATTCACGATAGCATTATTACAGTGATAACTTTCTGACGATAATAACACCTTTAATTATACCAATAGTTCCCTCCTTACAACCCCACCAATTCAACAATACACATACCCACGTTAAAATCTCCCCAATACTTCAACTCAAAGAACCAAAATAGTAATAAATATATACAATTACAGTACTATTCCTGCCCAAAGACCCAACATGCTCCGCTCCAAATACCGTTGCAAAACAGGGAGCCAGCGAGGTCCTCGAAAGGGACGAACCACTTACCCCAGAATGAGCGTGGTGCTAAGGCAAGTGTAAGAAAGCTCGGAGTGTCTTCTTGTTTAATAGGCTGATCTCGAGCGCCTTGCGGGAACTGTCTTCGGGGGAACGCCTTGGCTTTCTCTTCGGTGTAAATTCAAAGACAAAGTCAGATTCGAATTTTATATTTTGTTTGTTATAATGACTAGTCTTTTTAACATTGATGTTTACAATGCACAGCAGATATGACATAAATCATACATTTAGGATGATGTGGTCTTAGCATATTTGTATCCTAAGAAAAAATGCGCAATTCTCAGGTGTGACGTATAAAATCCATATATATACTCATTATCAACAGAGAACATTAGAAAAACCCTTATTTATGCTGTAACATATGGCTTAGAAAAAGTTCAACGTGAACTTTTAACTTAAACTGTAACCCATAATAACCCAAGGCTCCAGAGCAACACTTATGCAGAAATATGTAGCCTCCAACTTTTTTCTTCGAATAAGGTTTATTGCTTGAAATACTGCGTCCTCACTAATCCCGTAATTATTTCACAAGCTTTGCCTTACAACTTAATCCTTAACTGTGACCCGTGCTGAAATTGAGGTCTTAGAAAAGAACTTCATTTGTAAACTGTAGTCTATGGCCTAGGACACTACTCTTCTTGTAACCTTTTTTGTAACATAGTAACATGTGCACAATAAAAATGAAACACTGTCATAATAGAAACGACTTTTAAATCCTGCATTTTCATTCTGAAGTTGAACTCTCGACGACTTCGAAATGCAACATTTCCATTTCGATTTTATTATATCACTTACAGATGTACCCATACTATAACCTCTGGAAAAACTATAAATGCATCTTAGAAGACCCTATACTTCGCCTATAACCTGTAGTCTTGTTAGTAACCCAATGTTATAAATTGTAGCTGACAGAGGGAGCTGGAGAGAGAGAGAATAATGTTTAAACTACAACCTATGTCTTGGAACCAATCCA
>NC_091554.1:11841428-11843928 GCF_042767895.1 Penaeus vannamei
ACACCCCTGTCCCTCTTCCCCTTCGTTGTCTTCTCTCCCCCTTCATCTCCCGTTGCCTCCCCCCCCCCCCAACAACTCCCCTTCCTCCCCCTCTTCCAAGGCTCCTACCCATCTCCCTCCCCTCCCCAACCTCCTCCCCAGGGCGCCGATCTTGCCAGCGACATCCGAGTTACAGCCGTCGTTTGCCGCAACTTCTTGGAAATATAGACGTTTGGGCGCGGGGTTGAGGCGCGTGTCGGCCGGCGCCAGGGCGTTACGTATTTACGGGCGATGGCAGCGGATTTATAGGGCCGCGACGCCCACACACCGCCACCACCTGCGGCCGGAAGGCGCTCCGCCACCTGTAGGATGCACGGAAGGACGGGGCGGGGACGGGGGACGAGGAGGGAGGCAGCTCTCTCCTTGTTTATCGCTCTTTCTCTTTCTCTCTCTCTCTCAATCTCTAGCTCTCTCTCTCTCGTCTCTCTCTCTCTCTATCTCTTTCCATTGTCTCTCTCACTCTCTGTCTCTCTCTCTCTCTCTCTCTTTCTCTTTTTCTCTCTGTGTCTCTCTCTTTCTCTCTCTCTTTCTCATTTTCTCTCTTTCTCATTTTCTCTCTCTTTCTCTCTCTCTTTCTCTTTCTCTCTCTCTTTCTCTCTCTTTCTCTCTCTCTTTCTCTCTCTTTCTCTCTCTTTCTCTCTCTCTTTCTCTCTCTCTTTCTCTCTCTCTTTCTCTCTCTCTTTCTCTCTCTCTTTCTCTCTCTCTTTCTCTCTCTCTTTCTCTCTCTCTTTCTCTCTCTCTCTCTCTCTCTCTCTCTCTCTCTCTCTCTGTCTCTCTCTCTCTTTTTCTTTCTCTCTCTCTTTCTCTCTCTCTTTCTCTCTTTCTCTCTCTCTCTTTCTCTCTTTCTCTCACTCTCTTTCTCTCTTTCCTCTCTCTCTTTTCTCTCTTTCTCTCTCTCTTTTTCTCTCTTTCTCTCTCTCTTTCTCTTACTTTCTTTCTTTCTTTCTCTTACTTTCTTTCTTTCTTTCTCTCTTTCTTTCTTTCTCTTTCTTTCTCTTTTTTTCTTTCTCTTTCTTTCTTTTCTATTTCTGTCTTTCTTTCTTTCTTTTCTCTTTCTCTCTTTCTCTTTCTCTCTTTCTCTTTCTTTCTTTCTTTCTCTTTCATTCTCTCTTTCTCTTTCTCTCTTTCTCTTTCTCTCTTTTTCACCCTCTTTCTCTTTCTCTCTCTTTTTCTCTCTCTTTCCCTTTCTCTCTTTCTTTCACTCTCTTTCTTTCACTCTCTTTTTCTCTCTTTCTCTTTCTCTCTCTTTTTCTCTCTTTCTTTCTCTCTCTTTCTCTTTCTCTTTCTCTTTCTCTCTCTTTCTCTTTCTTTCTCTCTCTTTCTCTCTCTTTATCTCTCTTTATCTCTCTTTCTCTTTCTCTCTCTTTCTCTTTATCTCTCTCTTCCTCTCCGTCTCTCTCTCTATGTTTATCTATCTATCTATCTCTTTCCCTCACTCACTCATCCACTCTGCCTCTCTCTTTATCTATCTATCTATCTCTTTCTCTCACTCACTCATCCACTCTGCCTCTCTCTTTATCTATCTATCCATCCATCCATCTATCCATCTATCTCCCTCCCTCCCTCCCTCCCTCCCTCCCTCCAGATCGCTTTCTATGCATCTCACCTTCGCATAACTTCATGTTGATATCGAGATTGAATTTGACACAGCGTGAGTGTATCGAGAAATTTCCATATATATTGCTGTGTCCAAGAATGTTCTTCATCCTTGCATCTTTCCGATGTTTTGTTATCTATATAGATAAATATATATTGCCTACAAGATCTTCGATACATGCAAGAGTATTTATTGGTATGTACGTACTTGCTTGATAACTTGTGTGTGTGTGTGTGTGTGTGTGTGTGTGTGTGTGTGTGTGTGTGTGTGTGTGTGTGTGTGTGTGTGTGTGTGTGTGTGTGTGTGTGTGTGTGTGTGTGTGTGTGTGGGTGGGTGTGGGTGTGAATGCGAGTGTATGTGTGTGACTGAGTGATTCAGTGAGTAAATGCGAGAGATGGGATAGGGGAGGGGGGGGAGCCTGAAAAGGGGAAGGGAAGGAAAAATGCAGGAAGGAAGGGAGAAAGGGTGTGAGGGAGGGAGTAAGTGAATGAGGCTGGGAGGGAATATGCACTATGACATAAAGAATTTAAAGAAAGAATGAGATACGTGTGTCTAAGTTATGTGTGTTCGTGTAAATGTCATGTACATGTGTGTGTGTGTGAGTGTGTGTGTGCGCATGTGAAAGAAGAGCAAGAAGGGGGCCAGAAGTACGAGGGACCAAGCATGGCGGGGAAGAAACAAGGGGAATAAGAGGTTAAAAATTCATATAAAAATGCAAATCGGCGGACAGTGTTTATCTGCACGTGTCATAGACCCCCCGGGGGACCACCGCGCCGCCCCCCTCCGCGCCCCCTCCGACGTGAACCCAAAATTATGGTTAAATATTCACCAACGAAAAGGCTTCAGATGTCACGACCTTTGAAG
>NC_091554.1:11866428-11868928 GCF_042767895.1 Penaeus vannamei
CTCGATGCATCTTTATAGGTAGTCGACAAAACAGCGAAAATACCCGCAAACAGTCATAAAATTTGAAAGCTACCATATTAAACCAAGCATATCCGTTAAAATAAAATCTAGGAGTAAATACTGACAGATATATGGCATGGACATTTCCAAAAAAAAAGTAATGGCCTCTCTATCTATCTGCACCTAAATATACTCCATCTCGTTCAATTTCTCTCTCTCTCTCTCTTTTTCTCTCTTTCTCTTTCTCTTTCTCTTTCTCTTTCTCTTTCTCTCTATCTATCTCTGTCTATCTTAATTATGCACGGAGAACCCCCTTCTCCTTTGTCGTCCATGCTCTCTACACGCAGGAAATTTCGGGAAGTTATGCAAGATTTATTAAAATGAGCTCTCTGATTTCTTGTTTCATAGTGCGATGACAGCTGGGATGGTAATTTGTTCACTAAATAATAGTTAAGGAAAGAGAGGGAAGAGAGAAGGCTTACTCACTCGTTCACTCACTCACTCTTTCGCTCTCTCTCTCACCCTCTCTCTCTCTCTCTCTCTCTCTCTCTCTCTCTCTCTCTCTCTCTCTCTCTCTCTCTTTCTCTCTCTCTCTCTCTCTCTCTCTCTCTCTCTCTCTCTCTCTCTTTCTTTCTTTCTTTCTTTCTTTCTTTCTTTCTTTCTTTCTTTCTTTCTCTCTCTCTCTCTCTCACACACACACACACACACACACACGCATTTTGATAACAGATATAAACGCATACCAACAACTAATTTTACCTCCCGACAAAGCTCTAGACATTATAGGCTAAACACGTCACGACAAATTGCATTCACAAAATATAAAACAAATACTCATCACAATTTACACAAACAGTGCCTCTTTTCTTCCAA
Organism: Penaeus vannamei; assembly: GCF_042767895.1. Lineage (NCBI taxonomy): Eukaryota > Metazoa > Arthropoda > Malacostraca > Decapoda > Penaeidae > Penaeus > Penaeus vannamei. The sequence goes on from NC_091554.1 coordinate 11,867,302, forward strand.
ACGCTCCCCATTCCCTACCCACAACTCCATACAACCCCCTCCCCTTTCCCCTCGAGTACCGATACAGGGACACGACAAATGGAAATACGTGAACCCAAGTTATGGAACATTAAGAGCTTCTGTAATGTCAAAACGAAATTAAAATACTCAGTTGTAAATATGTATGTATTTATGTAAAGTATAACCATTGTAATTAATGGAATAAAATATTTTGACTTTGACTCAATCTCATTCAACCCCATCCCCTTCCCCTCAACCCCACCCCCCTCCCCTCAACCCCATACAATCCCCTCCCCTTTCCCCTCAATCTCATTCTAACCCCTCCCCCCAACTTCACCCAACTAGCACGCACGCCCTTCGCCGTTAACCCAAACACGAAGACACGGCGAAGACAAGAGTACACACGTATCAGGGTTTAAGTGTTTTGTCACGGCAGCGGCAGAACACGTTTAAGGCCCTCGGGTCGATTTGCCATTAATTAAATCATTCACACTGAGGGACCTAACGCCCAGCCCGGCATGGATTTATAACGAGGCTGTTTTGGGAGTAAGAGGGAGGAGGAGGGAGTAAGAGAGAGGAGGAGGGGGTAAGGAATGGGATAAGGGAATAGGGAAGAGGGTAATGGAGTAGGGGAGAGGAGGAAAGTGTAAGGGTAAGGATAAGAGAACAGGGGAGAGGGAAAAGGAGAGAGGGAGGAAGTAAGGGAGAGGATAAGGGAGTAGTGGAGAGGAGAATGGAGTACGGACAAGGAGGCGGGAGTAAGGGATATAAGAGAGAGGGCAGGGGTGTAGGACGGAGGAGGCAGTAAAGGAATGACCGAAGGAGTAAGGGCGAGTAGGAGGGAGTAAAGGAGAGAAGGTAGAAGAGGGAATACGCGAGAAAAGGTGACGTAGGGAGAGAGGGGTAAAAAAGGTAAGAGAGAGGAAGAGTAAGGGAGTGAACGAGGCAGTAAGGGAGAGAAAGAAAGTTAAAGGACACCTTAGGGAGTAAAAGAGATATAAACGTAGGGATAAGGAAGGGGCAAAGAAGAGGAGGAAGAAGCAATGGGAGAGAAGGGAAGGAGTCAGGAAGCGGAGAAGGGACTAAGGGCGAAAGGGAGGCATAAAGAATAGGACCCCAGCGAGCCGAGGATTGGGGTTGGGGGTATATCCACAGACACGTTCGCGTATCTTTGTCAGTCACGTGTCCCGGCCGGCCAACAGAGTGGGTTTGCCACTTCCACATGTCCAAAAAAGGGACGGTTCCATTCAGGGCGCGAGGGACGAGCCAGGAATATCAGAGTAGGAGGGGAAGTCGCGCCTCTGTATCGCTTTGTTTCTTCAAGATCCACTTGCAACTTTTCTTCATCATTATCGTTTTTTTTTTCTTCTTTTCAACTTTTCTTCATCATTATCGTTTTCTTCTTCGTTTCCACTTTTATTATCCATCATCGTTTTATTATTATTATCTTTATCATTATCATCGGCATTTTTATTTTTTGTGTGTCATACTATTGTTACAATTAATTTGATCAACGCCTAATGATGGTAAGTAACTGGATAAATAGATACACATAAGATACAACTTTTATATAAGTTCCTCCAACAAAAGTTAAACACGAGAACCCAGAGTCCCAGCAGCGTTAACA
>NC_091554.1:11881428-11883928 GCF_042767895.1 Penaeus vannamei
AACCTAGGAACCCACTGAACAGACAAATTTTGCATTTGCAGATTGTCATGAATGACTTTGTCAACAGACCTGACACTAATCTTGACATCTTGGCCTAACTGACGAACAGTAATACGGCGATCTTCCAAAATAGTAGTCTCCACTTGATGGATGATGTCCTCATATATGGCAGACTGGGGTCGCCCTGGGATAGGAACCGTTTCCACAGATCTCAGACCACGCTTGGACTAGTGATGCTTATGTTTAGTAACGCCATATTGATGGTGCATCCTCTCCATAAGTTTTCATTTCATCGAAGGTCTTTTGTGGTGTGCAGCTATCAAAGTATTAAAACCTGATCACTACTCGACAATCTACTGGTTTCATTTCATTACTGCACCTTCACAGCTGTAACAGAGAGTGTTTTGAGTTTTGGATTGAAAATCAGAACAAGGTCTATAGAGATGTGTACCTTCATGCATAGGAAATTTCAGCTTCCAAGGATAACTGAAAGATGGTAATGGGAAATATTTAATGAGTGCTCGTATATATATGTCTATATACATATGCGTATATTCATCTATATGTAGCTACATATATATATATATATATGTGTGTGTGTGTGTGTGTGTGTGTGTGTGTGTGTGTGTGTGTGTGTGTGTGTGTGTGTGTGTGTGTGTGTGTGTGTGTGTGTGAATGTATGAATGTGAATGTATATATACGATATATATGTATGCATATAAGTAAAGAGAGAGAGAATGTATATACATACATAGGCATACATATAGATAGATAGATAAATACATACATTTATGTTATGTTGATACGAATTCCATACAACCCCTTCTAATCTTTCTAGTCCACACACAGTTTGAGCCTCAGATCACAGCACATCCATTCCCCGATGTTATGATGGTCCGACATAACAATAGATTGTCACAGAAAATGAATCTTAGCATCATTATCGATCAGCAAACTTGTAGTTGTGACCGCCGAGGCCCAGCTGCCGACCATATGTTCCTTATCCCTCCCCCTCTTCTCCTCTGCCCCCCACCCCCTTCTCCTAAATCCAGCGCTCTCCCCCCACCCCATTTGCGTTCTTTCCCTGCGAATAGGCCTTTGCTTTTCCATTCAATCTCATTTCCTCTTCACCCCCTCCGCGCCCTTCAACTGGAACCCCTCCCCAACCCCGAACCCCCTTTCATAATTAGCCTTCCTTTGAGTGAGCTATTGAAAACTCGAAGTAATTACATCAAAATTCACTTAAAATACACAAATCACTTAAAACATTCCTGGATATGTGAATTGCCTCCAAGTGCACTCCAAACTGTGTGGAGTTGCCATATGTCGCTAGCATCACAATCGCTCGTCCTTCGTAGAGGATTTTCCGGCACACGTCTGACGGTGGCGACGGTGCGCTGTTAATCTGAAATCTTCTCCCTTTATAGCCTGCGTAGCCCAAGTTTAATCCAGGCCTATGCAAACAGTTCACCTAATTTGGTACGCGGACGTCTCCTGAACCTCTCCCCCCTCCCTCTCTTCCCTTCCAAAAAACTCACCAAAATATTTTGTTTTTTGTTTTTTTCACAGTACTGCGCGGATGGTTGCGTTCCGAGGGGGTGATCTCCCCCTTATGGCTCGGTACAATCAATTTCCAGGGACAGGCGCGTAATGTAAGCTCTGCCACACCGAAATTTATTTTCCATGTTTTGTGTGTCTGTTTGTATACATAGATGCATGTGTGTGTGTTTGTGTTTGTGTGTGTGTGCCTGTGTGTATGTGTGTGTGTGTGTATGTATGTGTGTGTGTGTGTGTGTGTATGTGTGTGTGTGTGTATGTGTGTGTGTGTATGTGTGTGTGTATATGTGTGTGTGTGTGTGTGTGTGTGTGTGTGTGTGTGTGTGTGTGTGTGTGTGTGTGTGTGTGTTTGTGTGTGTGCGTGTGCGTGCGCGAGTGAGTGCGCGCGTATGTCTGTGAGCATCCACTTCATTTGTGCGTGCGTTCAATGTCTATAGGGAGAACAATTGCCCGCGCGCCCATCTCTGCGTTCAGTATTTCGCTTCCTTTTATCTTAACCCGTGAATTGCTAATGTGATTGGCAATTACTTGGGCAAGCGTGGCCATGACGATGGAAGTCTTCTGTGAGTTGTTCTCTCGTGATGGAGACTTGCAGCTCAAAGGCATCCGAGTCTACAAAACTTTAGAGCAAAAACGCCTTCAGTCTAGATTGATTCCACGCACATCTGGACAAGATGAAAGGCTACAGAAAAGGAAAGATGGTGTAATTAAGTCAATAAAAATGTAATGGTTTGTTTTATCCTTTATCTTGGATAGGAATTTTTACTTTCCACTCTAATCATTATACTGTAAAAAGGGTCGCTGTAATCGGCTGTTTCTTAAAGTTATTTTCAAGTCAAGACAAGAAATAAACAACCTAAAACACGCAGATTGCACATCCCAAAATAAAGATGTGTACCTCAATAATAATTCCATTTTCTAATATTGATCGCGATGGTGATGG
>NC_091554.1:11901428-11903928 GCF_042767895.1 Penaeus vannamei
TCCTATTTATTATTATTATCTATCGTTTTTTATTCCGTCTATTTGTGTCCTCTTTCTTCTTCCTCCTCCTGTTTCTTCTTCTCCTCCTCCTTCTGTTCTTCCTTCTATTCGTAGTTCTTTTCCTTCTTCTCCTCCCTCGCCCTTTTCTCCTCCTCTTCCCCCTTCTCTCCTTTCTTTTTCAGTTCCTTTTTCTTTTTCCCTTTCCCCTTTTACTTCTTCTTCACCTCCTTCTTTATCTCCTTCTTTACCTTTTACTTCTCCTCCTCCTTTTCCTTTTTATTATTATCATTATTGTAATTCTATTTCGCTTTCGCTTTCTCGTTCTCTTTCTCTTTCTCCTTCCCCTTTTCCGCTGTCTTCTTCTTTTCCTTCTTTTCCTTTCTCTCCTTCTACTTCTCCTTGTCCTCCTTTCCCTTATTATTATCAGTATTATTATCATCTTTATCATTATTATTATTACTATCATTATCATTATCATCATTATTATTACCATCATATGTTCTTCTCCCTCTCCGTCTTCTCCTCTTTTTCCTTCACCTTCTCCGTCACCTTTTCCTTGTTCTTCTCTTTCTCTTTCTCCTTTTCCTTCTGTTTTTCCTTCTATTTCTTTCTACTTTTCCTTCTCCTTCTCCTCCTAGTTCTCCTTCTCCTTCTCTTTCTCCTTCTTTTCCTCCTGCTCTTCCTCTACCTTTATCCACTGTAATTCTCATATTCCGGTCCCCTAGCTCCTCGTTCTTCCCTTAATCTGCGTCTTAGAAGATTTTAACCTCGACCTGAGATATTTCAGAAAATAATCGTATATATTCTTATACGGACATTTCTTTGTCGGAAAACTGATCCTTAATTATCCACTTCGTTATAAAACAACATACACACTGTGTGTGTGTGTGTGTGTGTGTGTGTGTGTGTGTGTGTGTGTGTGTGTGTGTGTGTGTGTGTGTGTGTGTGTGTGTGTGTGTGTATATATATATATATATATATATATATATATATATATATATATATATATATATATATATATATGTATGTATGTATATATACGCACATATATATATATATATATATATATATATATATATATATATGTATGTATGTATGTATGTATATGTATATACATAGACAAACAGGCAGACAGATAAATATATAAATAAACAGACTGATGTAGACATACATTTTCCTGAACTGATCCGTTTGCATACGTTACAACCCAGACTGAATTTCAATTACGAACCTAAAAATGAGTGTCTGGCGAGAAATTTTGATTGGAAATTAGTGAAAATGCGAAAAATAATTACCTTTCACATAAATTATTCAAAACAGCATATAGAATTTCCGGTCGCTTGAAAGAGAGTGACAGGATAAGACAAAACTTGGAGAAAGGGTAAAGAGAGAGATGGAAAGATGGATAACGGGATGAGGAAGGGGACGAGAAAAGGGGGGTGGGTGAAGAGAAAAAGAGGAATAGAGACAGGGAGAGGAGGGGGTGCTGGAGTTTTTTTGTTATTTTTCTTTAAATATATAAGAAAAACGGTTCTCTCATTTTTATTGCATGACTATCTGCTCTCCTGGTAATCAGTCAGCGTACACTGTCAGTCGCCAATTACTTTATGTCATCAAGCAAAAATATATCAATTATAAGTAAAACAATCCCCTCTTTCTAACTTTCATTTCCTCATCCTTATCTTTTCACCCCTTCTATTCCTCTCTCTCTCCCTCTCCATTTCCCCTTCCATTCTTTCTAGCCTCCTCCTATTTTCTGCCCTTTCAATCCGCCACTCCCCTTCCCCTTCTACCTTCTCTCCCCTTTCCATCCCTTCAAGTCCTCCTCCTGGACAACCATTCCATCCCCCCTCCCCTTTCTATCCCTGCTGCCCTTACCTCCCCTATTCCATCCCTTCCACCCTCATTCCCTTCCCTTTTACATCCGTTTTGTCTCCTCCCTCCCCTTCCCCTTCCTCTCCTTCCCCCTTCCATCAACGTTCCCCCCTTTCGACCCCTCTCATCTCCCTCCCCTCCCCCTTCCCTTTCGACCCCACTCATCTTCACCCTTCCCTCTTCTCACTCTCACTTCCCCTTTCTACCCCTCCCTCTCCCTTTCCCCTTCCACCCTTCTCCTTCCTCCCACCCTCATTTCCCCTTTTCACCCCTCCCTATCCCTCCCTCCGCCTTTCCCCTTTCACCCCACTCATCTCCCTCTCCCTCTCACTCCCCCTCCCTCCTTCCACCCTCTCCTTCCCCCTCCCTCCTTTCATCCTCTCCTTCTCCCTCCCCCCTTTCCCTCCCCACCTTCCTACGGCAGCACGGACTCGAGATCAAAGCTAGCGTGGCCGATGGCTGTGGCAGGTACGCTGAGCCATCCCCCCGTACGCACTTTGGCCACGGGTTCCCAGGAGGCCTATAAGCCCCTAGGCCGCCGCCTCACTCTACTCATGCACCTGGAAACTCTCTCTCTCTCTCTTTCTTTCTCTCTTTCGTTGTGGGTTTCCGTCGTTCTATTTCA
>NC_091554.1:11908928-11911428 GCF_042767895.1 Penaeus vannamei
TCTTTCTCTTCCATTTCCTCGCCCATCTGCACCGCCTCATCTTCTTTTTCTTCCACCAGCATCTCCTCCACGTCTACCTCCTTGCTCTTCTCCTTCTCCACTTCAACTTCCTTGTTCTCTTCCTCCTCCTCCCCTTCTGCCTCCTTGTTCTCTTCCTCCTTTATGCCTCTTTATTCTTCTCTAACTCCTCCACTTCTGCCTCCTTGTTCTCTTCCTCCTCCTCCCCTTCTGCCTACTTGTTTGCTTTCTCCTCCTCTCCTTCTGTCTCCTTGTTTTCTTCCTCCTCCTCCACTATCTCCTTCCCCGCCTGCCCTTCCTTGTTTCCACTGGCATTCATTAGTTAAGGGTGCTCCTCTTCCTCTTCACTCTTCCTTCTTTTTTCTTCCTTCTTCTTTTTCTCCGTATTCTTCTTCTTTTCCGTCTTCTTCTTATTATTATTTTTCTTCTCCCTCTTCTTCTCCGTCTCCTACTTCTTCTTCCTCTTCCTCCTCCTCCTCTTCCAACTCCTCTTCCTCTTCCTACTCCTCTTCCTCCTCTTTCACCCCTTCCTCTTCACACCCCTCCTTCCACTCCACACTCCACTTGCACCTTCTCGCCCCCCGTCCACCACCTCCTTCACCTGCACCTCCTCGTCCTCGTCCTCCTCCCCGCGCCATCGCTCACCGGCCTGGCCTCAGCACTTACCTCCGAGACCATTAGTATCAGCTCCTTACAATAAAGTTAAGTAACCTATTCCCGTGCACCTGTGTCACTCCTTTCGGTAGTAAAGTGAGAGGAGCGCCACCTAGCGGACGCAAGCTGGTCTGGGGGCGCTCGTGGTTCGGTTCTCCGTCTCTTTGTTATCCGTCTTTCTCTTTTGGTCTCTATCTCTTGTTCTGTTCCTTTACTCTCTCTCTTTTGGTCTCTCTCTCTTGCTCTGTGCCTTCATTCTCTCCTTTGGTCTTTCTCGCTCTGTCTGTCTTTTCTTACTCTGTTCCTTTACTTTCTCTTTTGGTCTCTTTTGCTCTGTCCCTTTACTTTCTCTTTTAATCTCTCTTGCTCTGTCTGCCTTCTCTAACTCTGTTCCTTTACTTTCTCTTTTGTTCTCTCTCGCTCTGTCCATCTTCTCTTGCTGTCCCTTTACTTCTTCTTTTGTTCTTGCTCTGCCCGTCTCTTATTTCGTTCGTCTCTGCCTCTTTCGCTGTCTCCCACGTCCTCTTCCTACGTTTCGTTCTCATTCTCTAGCCCTGTCTTTGTCTTTCATTTTATTTCTCTCTAAGTCTGCTTCGTCCTCTTCTTTCTTCCTCCCATTCTGAACCTGCCCTCCGTTTTCTCTCTTTCGTGCTCTGTTCTTCTCTAATCTGAATTCTTCCTTTCGTTACCACTGCCCTTCTTCTTTATTCTTCCTTCATTCCCCTCTCCCCATTACTCTAATCCTCTCTCTATTTCTCTCCTTATCCTATCCTCTTCCTTCCTTCCTTTTTTTCTCCTCTTCTCACTCTGTTTTTTTCCTACTTCCTCTATCCCTCTTCCTCTCTCTCACCCTCTTCTTGCAATACCCTCATTTTCTCCCTTTTTTATCCATCTCCCCCTCTCCCTTACACAACCTATCTCTGTCTCTCCTTTATCATCCCCCTTCCCCTCTCTTTCAACTCCATCCTTCTTCTCCTCTCTCCGTCCTCCAAACTTCCTAAAATGCTCTGTTACCTACAACGCCCCCCCCCCCTTCGGCCCTTCTCCCCTTCCACCTTTTTTATATTTATTCCTTTTTTTATTTTCGTATTTAGTTCCTCGTTTATTCCGTTACACGCCGAGACAGGGAAATAATTGTTATAAATCATTATTATTGTCCTTTATTCCCGGATATATGTGTCCATCTCGGTGCTCGGCGCAAGGAAGTGTCTCGTCTTCCTTCCATTTTCCGACTTTATCTTTATATTTATCTTTTTAGGGAATGTAGAAGGGGGAGGGGGTCGTGGTGGCAGGGAGGGGGGGCGTGGGGGCAGGGAGGGGGTCGTGGTGGCAGGGAGGGGGTCGTGGTGGCAGGGAGGGGGTCGTGGTGGCAGGGAGGGGGGTCGTGGTGGCAGGGAGGGGGTCGTGGAGGCAGGGAGGGGGTCGTGGTGGCAGAGGGAGGGTGTAAGGGGTGTAGGGGGAGCGATGTTTATACTCTGTAGGAGTAGGAGTGTCTTTTCTCTTGTTTGTTTGTTTGTTTTTTTATGATGGTCGGGTGCGCAGTGGATGCTAAGGAAAAAGTGTAATTGTGTTATCAGTGTTATATCCAGGTGTTATTTTCCGTGGTTGCCGGTCGTATATATCTTTATACCTGTCTTGTCTCTCATTTTATGCATTGGGGAGGGGAGGAAGCGTAGAGATGCGATGGAACTGGGAGGAAGAGGAAGAGGAAGAGAAGGAGGAATGGGGAAGAGGGAGGGAAATTGGGAAAAAGAGGGAGAGATGGGGGAAATGGTTAGAGAGAGAGAAAGAGAGAGAGAGAGAGAGAGAGAGAGAGAGAGAGAGAGAG
>NC_091554.1:11916733-11921733 GCF_042767895.1 Penaeus vannamei
GCAACACAGCAGCACCGGGCAGGCAGCAATCGCTATGCAACACCATCACCGTCGAACCATTCAACGCGACCGTTCTTTCAGTTGCAAATAAATGTATTGCAACGATATAAACATGTCGTACCTTGACTGTACTTGTGGGATTTTCTTTCTTTCTTTCTTCCTTTCTTCTCCTTTTCTTCAAATTCAAGAAAAAGGTTTGAGAGACACTTAGGCTGAGCTGATCTTTAGTCGCTGTTTGGGCTGGGATTATGTTTCGTCTCAGTGGATGACGGGAGGAGGGGGAGAGGGAGAAAAGGAGGGAAAGGAAGAGGTGAAAAGGGATTGAGGGAAAAAGGGAAGAAACGAGAGAGGGTAAGAGGGAATGAAGACAACAGAGGGTAGGGAAGAAGGCAAGAGAAAATTGAGGGAGAAAGGGATGGAAGTGAAGAGGGGAAGAGGTATTCGGAGAGAACACAGAGGAAAGAATGAGAAAAGGGAAGAGAGGAACAGGGATTGCGGGAGAAAGAGAGGGACGTGAAGAAAGAATAAGGAAAAAGGAATAGAGAGTAGGAAAGAGAGGAAGTGTAATTGCGCTCGAAATGGGCGAGACAAAAAAATGGCGAGACAGGGGGAAGGGAATAGGGATAGAGAGAGAAAGGGGCAAATAAAAGAGGGATCCAGGGAGAGGGGAGAATAGAGGGAAAGGACGGGGAGGAAGAACAGGAAGGAAAGGGATGACCGAGGAGAGGGAAGAAAGACACAAGAAAGTAAAGAGGATTGAGGGAGAGAAGAGAGAAAGTATGGGCGAAGGAAGACTGAGTGAAGAAAGTGTGGAAGAGAAGGGAAGACGAGGAAGTGAGGGAGAAAAGGGATTAAGGAACAGAGGATGAACGGAGAGGAAGAGCGATAGAGAAAGAAACATGGAAAGAGAAGAAGATATGAGACAGAGAGGGAATGAGAGATTAAGGGAGAGCAGGGGAAAATGAGCGATGGCTAAACAACAGGGACAGAATGAAAGGTAGGGGAATGGATAGGAGGATGGAGAGAAGGGGAAAGAGAGGAAACAAGAAAAAAGGGGCAAAGGAAGAGGAAATGAGGATGGAAAGGGGAATGAGAAGGAGAAAAATAGGAGAAGTGAAAGAAAGATGGAATGAGGTATGTAAATTAAGTGTTCAATGGTTTAGGAAAAGGACTTAAAAGGGGAAAAAGAAGATAAAGAGGAAATGGTTGAGAAAATGAGAAGAGGGAAGGAAAGACGAACGATCTTCCCTTTCCTCTCTGTTCCCCTTGCCTTTCTCCCCCTCTCCGTCTTCCATCCCCAGACACTAACTCTTTTCTTCCTTCTACTTCTTTACTCTCTCTCTTTTTCTCTCTCTCTTTCTCTCTCTTCCCTTCACCGCCTCCCCCCTTCCTTCTTCCTCCCCTCCCTTCTCCCTTCTCCCCTCTCATCTCTTTTTTTTATGAAAGAGTTGCGAAGAGATAGTGGAGAGATGTCGAAAGTTGCCGAAGAGGGGAATCAAAAAGACAAGTAGTGGCCAAACAGTAGCGGAAGTTTGGAAGCAAGAAAGGTGAAGAAAGAGGGGAGGAAGGGACAGAAGGAGAGAGGGGAGGAGGGGAAGGAGGGAGGGGAGATAGAAGGAGGGAGGAGGGACGGAACAAGGCAAGAGAGATGGGTGGAGAAGGGAGAGAGAGAAAGAGAGAAAGGGGAGGAGTGGAAAGAGGGAGGAGGGACGGAACAAGACAAGAAGTATGGGAGAAGGAGAGAGAGAAAGGGCGTAAGATATTAGGGAAAAGACAGAAGGAGAAATCAGAGAGAGAAAAAGCGAGGAGGGGCGGAAGCAAGAGGAAAACGAGAGGAGGAATGGAGAGAGGGGAGCATAAGAGAAAAAGAAAAAGAGGAGGATGGGAGTTGGAAACGAGGGAGAGGAGGGATGGAAGGAAGGAGGCGAGAGAGAGAGAATGAGAGGGAAACGAGAAAAGATAAAAGTTGGGTGAACAGGCGAACGAACGAACAGGAGGATGAATGGCAAAAAGAGTGAATAAATGGAGGGGAGAATAGATGCATGGATAAACAGATAAATGGATGCATGGATGGATGGATGGATGGAAGGAAGGAAGGAAGGGAGGAAAGAAAGAAGGAAGGAAGGAAGGATGGATGGAAGGACAGATGAATGAATTGGAGAATAGGCGAATAGAAGAATGGAATAGCAGCATGGAAGGGAAGACGATAAGAGATTGACTAATAAGAATAATTGAGAGGAGGAACCAAAAGGGAGACATGATAAATGACAAAAAAGGCGAAGACAAGAAAAGATAAATAATATCAATATTTAAAAGTCTCTCATAAAAAGCCGAAACAAAAGTAAAGAAAGACTAATAAAACAGATGAATCCATAGATAAAAACGGCTAAATAAAAAGATAATAAACAAGTTTCGAGAGTGGTCTGACGTCGTACAAAACGCAGGTAAAGAAATAAAACTGGAAAAAAAACGAGAAAGCTGAGAAAGCTTTAGCTGAGACACGGTGAGAAAGAGTATCCATTAAAAAGCTGGCGGTTGGGGGGGGGGGGAGAGGAGGGGAGAGGCCAAAGTTGAGAAACAGCTGAAATGTGAAGCATAAGACTTAAAGGTGAAGGATATATTAGTGAGAGAAGCAGATCAAGCTGGTTCATTTCAGTACCACCAAACAACCGACTGATTTCAGCGTTGGTTAATGTTGTGAAGGAAGACTATAGCATTTCATAGGAAAAAGACTTGTCTAAAATATTTCACACATATATACACACACAAATATGTGTGTATCGTGTGTGTATCGTGTGTGTGTGTGTGTGTGTGTGTGTGTGTGTGTGTGTGTGTGTGTGTGTGTGTGTGTGTGTGTGTGTGTGTGTGTGTGTGTGTGTGTGTGTGTTTGTGTGTGTGTGTGTGTGGTTACATTTGCGTATGTGTGCGCGTGGATCGTCAAACATTTATTTTTGCTTGCACTACTTTTCTATGAAAAATATGTTTAAAAAATAACATGTCTGTGTGTGTGTGTGTGTGTGTGTGTGTGTGTGTGTGTGTGTGTGTGTGTGTGTGTGTGTGTGTGTGTGTGTGTGTGTGTGTATATATATATATATATATATATATATGTATATATATATATATATATATACATATATATATAGAGAGAGAGAGATAGATACATAGATAGATAGATAGATATGTATGCATATATGTATATATGTATATATGTATATGTTTGTATATCTTTATATATATATATATATATATATACATCTATACATATATATATATATATATATATATAGATATATATATCTATATATTTATATATATATATAAATAAATATACCTATATATATATAGATATATGTATGTATGTATATATATGTATATATATGTATATCAATGCATATATGTATATATATATATCATATATATATACGTATATATGTATATATGTATATCTGTATATGTATATGTATATGGATATGAATATATATGTATATATGTATATGCATATATGCATATATATATTTATATATATATTTATATATATATTTATATTTATATATACATTTAAATATATATATACATATAAATATACATATAAATATACATAAAAATATACATATAAATATACATATAAATATACATATAAATACATATGCATATACATATATACACATATGTATATACATATATATATACATATATATACATATGTATATACATATGCATATATATATATGCATATATATACATATATATATATATATATTATATATATACATATAAATATACATATACATATATATATATATATATATATATATATATATATATATATATATACATATACATATATACATATATACATATATATCTATATATAAATACATATATATATACATATATATATAAATATATATAAATATATATATATATATATATATATATATATATATATATATATATAAACACAAATATGCCCCGCAACAAATGAAGAGCAAAATGAAAATACAATGAAATTACTGGTGAAGTATGCAACTGCATTTACAGTTTTTATCTAATTTATCGCCACAAACCCTGGTCAGGTCCCGATGCGAAAAATTCAGCAAACTTTCCTGCTAATTACATTGTAATCAAACAGATTATAATCACCTGGGAATGAACATATCACATATTAACTAAATCGCTTTTGCAACTTGTGAATCATGTGAGAACAACACAGGTATTTGTACGAACGTGTCAGCTGTTGTGTGGCGTAAAATGTGGTTACTCTTGCGTGCTAACATGCGTCCATTCAACAACATTCCCATGCACTGAATTCTCACAGGATGCTAATACACCATTTCCCTTTTTTCAGTATATTTACATGATCTATAACACGATATTCCCTTTTTTCTATCTATTACATGGATCTTTAAAAACCTTACTTTATATAACTATATACAAATCATAAACGTTATATCATAATTATAAATTCATAATTATCGCATACTGATTAAAAATATACAGACGACACATGGCACAAAGTCAGCCTCGCTTACACCTACAGCAGCGCCATCTCTTAGGCAGGAACGGCGGCTGCATGTAATCCTTCAGCGATCCTCAGGTATGGCTACAGCTCGCGACTTCGACATTCCTTGTTTATTTTCTTCTCCTTTTTTCGTTGTTTTTTCTCTCTGTATCATCTGATGTTTTCCCTCCCCTACCTCAACCTAACTATCTTTTGTTTTTCTTTATCTTACATCCATCTCCTCTTCTTTTTTTTCTTATTCTCCTTCCTCATTTCCTTCCTTTTTCCTCATATTCCTCCTCTTTCTCCTCTTCTTCCTCCTCCTCCTCTCCCTCTTTCACTTTTTCTTTCTTTTCCTCCTCCTCTAACTCTTTCTCCTCCGCCATTTCCTCTTCCTCTTCTTTCCTTTCCTCCTCCTCCTCTTCCTCTTCTTCTTTCTTTTCCTCCTCCTCTTCCTCCTCCTCTTCCTATTCTTCCTTCTCTTCCTCCCCGTCTTCCT
>NC_091554.1:11934233-11936733 GCF_042767895.1 Penaeus vannamei
TTCTCTATCTCTCTCTCTCTATTTCTCTATCTCTCTCTCTATTGCTCTATCTCTCTCTCTCTATTTCACTCTCTCTCTCTCTCTATTTCACTCTCTCTCTCTCTCTCTCTCTCTCTCTCTCTCTCTCTCTCTCTCTCTCTCTCTCTCTCTCTCTCTCTCTCTTTTCTCTGTCTCGCTTCTGTACTGTACTCTCTCTTTCTCTCTATCTCTTTCTCTCTATCTCTTTCTCTCTATCTCTCTCTCTCTATTTCTCTATCTCTCTCTCTCTATTTCTCTATCTCTCTCTCTCTATTTCTCTATCTCTCTCTCTATTTCTCTATCTCTCTCTCTATTTCTCTATCTCTCTCTCTATTTCTCTATCTCTCTCTCTCTCTATTTCTCTATCTCTCTCTCTCTCTCTCTCTCTCTCTCTCTCTCTCTCTCTCTCTATTTCTCTATCACTCTCTCTCTATTTCTCTATCTCTCTCTCTCTATTTCTCTATCTCTCTCTCTCTCTCTCTCTCTCTCTATCTCTCTCTCTATTTCTCTCTCTCTCTCTCTCTCTCTCTCTCTCTCTCTCTCTCTCGTGAACAGGCAAGTACAGTCACAAACATTCTACCCCTAAAGACCCCCACATGCAAAACCGCAGCAAAACCTTTCCTTCAGAGTTCCCAGCATCACAACCACCGACACAACCAAATCGCAAGCTTACCGGTTATCAAGTCAAGGAGGAGGGAGAAAAAAAATAGGAGGGGGCAGGGAGGGAGTGAACTATATGAACATCGCCCACATATTTACGGGCCAAAGTTTGCCCTCTCGCTGGGTCTGGACGTCCATACTTTAGGGCCGGTGACGCGGGTTATGACACGGCGAAGGGCGGGGGCTTCTTACTAATCGCAAATTATCAGGAAGGGAAAAAGGAACCAATGCCGAAGGAGGTGCTGAGGGTAAGGGTAGGCGAGCGGGGGAAGGGGGGGTGTCGATGAGGTACGGAAGGCGGTGCAGGAGGGGAAAGGTTTATATATTTATATATACATACATATATATATATATATATATATATATATATATATATATATATATATATATATACATATATATACATATATATATGTATGTGTGTGTGTCTGTGTCTCTATGTGTATGTGTGTGTGTGTGAGAGTGTGTGCGTGTGTGCGTGTGAGTGTGTGAGTGTGTGAGTGCGTGTGTGTATGTGTGTGTGTGTGTGTGTGTGTGTGTGTGTGTGTGTGTGTGTGTGTGTGTGTGTGTGTGTGTGTGTGTGTGTGCGTGCGTGGGTGTGTGTGTGTGTGTGTGTGTGTGTGTGTGTGTGTGTGTGTATTATATATATATATATATATATATATATATATATATATATATATATATATATATATAAAAATATATATATATATATATATATATATATATATATATATATATATATATATATATATATATATATATATATACGGTTGCACGTTTATTGATCATCAAGTATCCACTGGGATATGGTTTGGCTGTAGTCATTTAGGTGAGGGTGAGTCCCAAAATATCTGGATAAGGTAAGCCCTTTAGATCTCATTCGTTCTGTCAAGTATTAATAAAAATATTAATCATTATGATAAAAACCCTGTAACATATCATTGAAAAATATTGGCCCTTTTCTCATACTAAGGAATTAGCTTGAATAGTGACACATCAGAACTTGCACTCTATAAAAAAAAAGTTCTGTTATCGAGGTGAGCCCCCCTCGCATTTTCTTTTCAAGTCTCTCTTTCTTTCTATTTCTATCAATCTAATCCTTACCATGATTAGCTTAACCCATATCCGAAACTGATTGCCGTATCAGAATCTTCATCGATCGACCCTTTTCATGAAAGAGAAAGTAAAAAATGTAGGCCGTATGAAACAAAGTAAAATTATGATAAAGCATTATCAGGCTTCAGCTTTTAAAAAATGAAGTTAAAAACAAAAAGAAGAAAACACGCACCAACCGCAGGATAAAGAAAGAAAGAAAGAAAGAAACAAGCTTCACATGAAAGATACGGCATCAACCTTAAAGGAAATGAGAAGGTAGAAAGAAAAAAGTGACAAAAGTTCAGTTAAAAGTAAAACAACTAAGCTTCACATAAAAAAAAAGATCCAGCTTGAGGGAAGTGAAAAAGGACTGAGGCAAAATAAAGTAGATAAAAGAAGAAACATTAAGCTTCAGAGGAATAGGATATCAAGCTTGAGGTTATAATGGAAAAAAAAGGTATCTGGCATCAGATGGAACGGAAAAACCTATAATACTAAAATGTTTCGTTAAAAAAATCTACCAAGCTTGCATTAAAAGAAAAATGTATCAAATTTCCAACTAGTAAAAAAAAATGCGTGAAGTATAATACAAAAACGGAAATATACATTTAGCTAGGAATAACCACATATGATAAAGCTAATAAACAAAATGTAAAGAAAGAAATGGCTTTTAAAAAGGGATATTTATATCTAAACCATAAGTTGCAGTAGGCGGGATATAGAT
>NC_091554.1:11949233-11951733 GCF_042767895.1 Penaeus vannamei
TGGGGGAGAGGGGAATATGGGGGAGAGAGGAGAGGGGGAGGGAGACACGGGGGAGGAGGAAGGGAGGGAGGGACACGGGGGAGGGGGGCAAGGGAGGGAGGGACACGTGGGAGAGGGCAAAGGGAGGAAGGGAGAGAGGGAAAGGGAGGGAGGGACGCGGGGGAGAGGGAGAGGGGGAATGGAGGGAGGGAGACAGGGGAGAGGGAAAGGGAGGGAAGGACAAAGGAAAGGGGAGAATGAGGGGGACACGAAGAACGAGAAAAAGGAAGGGAGAAACACGGGGAGAGGGGAAAGGGAGGGAGGGAGGGACAAGAGGGAGATGGGATAGAGAAGGAAGGACAAGGGTAAGGGGGAAATAGACAGAAAAAAACACGAGGAAGAGGTGAAAGGAGGAGGAGGAGAGGAGAGAGAAAATCAAGGGAGGGAACTGGAAGGGAAGGAAGGTAGAGAGGAGGGAGAGTTGGAGGTGCAGAAGGGGAGGGAGGAAGAGAGAGTAAACGAGGGGAGGGACAATGATGGGGAGACAGTGAGAAAGAGGGAAAGAAAGGAGGTAAAGCGAGGGAGAAAGGGGGAGAGAGGAGGAAAGAGGAGGTGAGAGTGGAGAAAAGAGAAGAGAGGAGAGGCGATAAAAATAGGGGAGAGAGGAGGAAAGAAGAGGAAGAAAAGGAGAGGAGAGAGTAAGTTATGGGAGGTGTAGAATGGAACGTAAATTTGGGGATTGAAAGAGGAGAGAAAAAGAGCAAGGGAAATAAGATGAGAAAAGAGGACAAGATATGGGAAGGAAGGGGAAGAGGTGTAGGTGCTAAAGGGAAGGGTAGAGGATAGAAAGAGAAGGGAGGAGAAAAAAAAATGTACTGGGGGGAGGGGAAGGGAGAGGTAAAGAGAGGGGGAGAGAAAGGAGATACAGAGGGGGAGGGGGAGGGAGAAGAAAAGAATGGAGGGGTTAAGGAGGAAGAGAGAGTAACGGAAGCACAGAATAGTAGACGAGGAGAGGGGATGGAGAGAGAGTGAGGGCGGTATAGAAGAGGATGGGGAGAGAGTAAGGGCGGAAAGGAGAGGGGATGGGGAGAGAGTGAGGGCAGAGAGGGGATGGGGAGGAAGAGGAAGTAACAAGGGAGGTACAAGAGGGGAAGAGAGGTGATACGGAGGAAGAGGAAGTAACGGAGGCACAGAAGAGTAGGAGAGGAGAGAGGATGGGAAGAGAGTGAGGGCGGAGAGGCGAGGGAGGAGAGGAGAGGGGATGGGGAGAGAGTGAGGGCGGTACAGAAGGGGAGGGGAGTATCTGTTTAATTGGTCATAAATCAGACCACGGGAGGGTCACCTGGGAGCTCAGTGATGGCGGCGCTAACCACACCACTCGCAATCTACAGACAAAAAAAAGGAAAAAAGTTTGTCACAAAAAAAAAGAAAAAAAAAAGAAAGATTACGTAATCAGAGATGAGAAAAAAGAAAGTTTAAGTAACCAAAAAAAAAAAAAAAAAAAAAAAAAAAAAAAAGAAGACGAAAAAACAGGTTTAAGTAACAAAAAAAAAAAAAGTTAAAAAGTAACCACAAAAAAGACAAAAAAAGGAAAAAAATGACTCCCACCCCCCAAAAAAAGGACAAAAAAGTTTAAGTAACCAAAAAGAGAGAGAGAAAAAAGGAAAGTTTAAGTAACAAATAAACAAAAAAGTTTAAGTATCAAAAAAAATAAAAATAAAATGATAATAATAATAAGTGGAAAAAAAAAAACCAATAAACCTGGCGGTTACTCGATCTGATACTAACAGTCAGGCGAGAGAAAGAGAGAAAGAGAGAAAGAGAGAGAGAGAAAAAAAAACACGGGGAAAAGTTATTGAAAATGGAACCCGCGCCGGGAACAGCATTCTGTGACAGTGATGGCGGTCGGCGATAGTTAACAGACGATGTGGTTTAGTACGGCGAGTTTGAGCGATGGAAATCATGGCCGGGAGGGTGGCAGTGGTGGAAATAGTCCCCGATTGGTGTCACAGAGCCGTTGAGGTTAATGACAGGGTGAAGAACGGTGGCAGATATTGAAAACGGAGGGCAGTTTATGGGCGGGGGCGGCCGGGGCGGAGTAGCAAAGGGAATTTAAGTTAATAAGCAAAGCGCCGCGTGCATTAGGAGGGCCGTAAAGGGGCGCTTGATGTGGAGTAATGGTTAAGACTATTAGTAATGGAGATCTCGTCCCGCGGAGCCGACTGCGAGACCGGAGGAAACCTTTCTGAAAGGGAGGTACAAGACGCGTCATGACCTTTTACGAAAAGGGTGTTTATAATGATAACAAGGATAATGAGGGTGATGATGATATTTATAACAATAAGGATGATTATAATAGTGATATTTATAACAATAAGGATGATTATAATAATGACATTTATAACAATACAGATGATTAAGATAATGATAAAGATGATAATGATAATGATCCTCCTAATAATGATGATCCTTATCATAACAATAGTAATGTAAATGATGATGATAACCACAATGGTAATGA
>NC_091554.1:11956733-11959233 GCF_042767895.1 Penaeus vannamei
CCAGTTACCCTAAAATCACTCCCTCACCCTTCCCACTTCTCAGTCACTCTTAAATCACGCCCTTCCCACCATCCAGTCACCCTAAAATCACCTTCTCGCCCTTTCCACTTCTCAGTCACCCTTAGATCACGCCCTTCCCACCACCTAGTCACCCTAAAATCACTCCCTCACCCTTCACACTTCTCAGTCACCCTTAGATCCCTCCACTCCACGCCACCAGGGCCTCTCACCCTCCCTCCCACCTCCCGCTTGCCTTCACTCTAAACACACTTCACTCTCGCGGATTTTACTCTCCTCCTCTCTGGCCTCTTCACGCTTCGGTGAATCTTGTTTTTTGTTATTTGTTTTCTCTCGATTTGTTGAGTTTTTTATTTATTACTTTTTTTTAAGCTGTTATTGTTGTTATTGGAATTTTTGTTATTTATCCTCTGTATTCATTATATATATATATATATATATATATATATATATATATATATATATATATATATATATATATATATATATATATATATATATATATATGTATATAAATATATGTATGTATATATATAATTATATATGTATATATATGTATATATATATATATATATATATATATATATATATATATATATATATGTATTTGTATATATATATATATATATATATATATATATATATATAATATATATATATATATATATATATATATTATAAATCTTTTCCCACCCTCTCTCTCCTTCTCTTTCTCCCTCTCTCCCACCGCATCTTTCTCTCCATCGTTTCCTCTCTTTCCTCCACTTTCCCCCCTCTATCCTCCCCCCTATCCCTCTATCTCCTCCCTCTCCATCGCTTCTCCCCCCTTCTATCCCCTCCTTTCTCCCTTATTCCCCTCTCCCTCTCCCTCTCCAATACTTCCTCTCCCTCCTCAACCCCCCCCCCTATCCCCCTCCTCTCTCCCTCACCCCTTTCCCTCTCCCCCTCCATTACTCCCCTTCCTCCACTTTCCCCCTCTATCCCCCCTCTCCCTCTCTCCTCTCTCCATTACTTCCTTTCATTCCTCCTCTTTCCCCTCTCCATCCTCCCCTCTCCCTGAGTCCGACCTTTTCCCCCTCTCTCTCTCCCTCTCCATTACTTCTCCTTATTTCTCCCCTCTCACTCTCTCCCATCTCCCTCTCCCTCTCGATTACTTCCTCTCCTTCCACCATTTCCCCCCTCTATCCCTCTCCCTCTTTCCATTACTTTCTCCCCTTCCTCCTCTTTTCTCTCACGTTCTTCCCCTCCCCTGAGTCCGGCCTTTCTCCCATCTCCCTCTCCCTCTCCATTACTCCCTCCCTTTCCTCCCCTTCCCCCTCTCCCTCTCTCCTCTCTCCCCCTCTCCCTCTTTCCATTATTTTCTCCCCTTCCTCCTCTTTCCCCTCCCCATCCTCCCCTCCCCTTGAGTCCGGTCTTTCTTCCCTCTCTCTCTCTCCCTCCCATTTCCCCTCTATCTCCCCTCCTCTCTCCCTCACCCCTTTCCCTCTCCCTCTCCATTACTTCCTCCCCTTTCTCTACTTTCCCCCTTTAGCCCCCTCTCCCTCTTTCCATTTCCTCCCCTTCCTCCTCTTTCCCCTCCCCATCCTCCCCTTCCCCTGCGTCCAGCCTCTCTCCTCTCTCTCTTTCCCTCTCCATTACTTCCTCTCCTTCCTCCCGTTTCCCCTCTTTCCCTCTCCCTCTCCATTACTCCCATTCCTCCACTTCCCCCCTTTATCCCCCGTCTCCCTCTCTCCTCTCTCCCCTCTCCCTCTTCCCATTATTTCCACCCCTTCCTCCTCTTTCCCCTCCCCTTCCTCCACTTCCCCCCTTTATCCCCCGTCTCCCTCTCTCCTCTCTCCCCTCTCCCTCTTTCCATTATTTCCACCCCTTCCTCCCTTTCCCCTCCCCTTCCTCCCCTTCCCCTGCGTCCAGCCTCTCTCCTCTCTCTCTTTCCCTCTCCATTACTTCCCCTCCTTCCTCCCGTTTCCCCTCTCTCCCTCTCCCTCTCCATTACTCCCCTTCCTCCCCTTCCTCCACATCCCCCCTTTATCCCCCCATCTCCCTCTCTCCTCTCTCCCCTCTCCCCTCTTTCCATTATTTCCACCCCTTCCTCCTCTTTCCCCCTCCCCTTCCTCCCCTTCCCCTGCGTCCAGCCTCTCTCCCTCTCTCTCTTTCCCTCTCCATTACTTCCTCTCCTTCCTCCCGTTTTCCCCTCTTTCCCTCTCCCTCTCTATTACTCCCCTTCCTCCCCTTCCTCCACATCCCCCCTTTATCCCCCCATCTCCCTCTCTCCTCTCTCCCCTCTCCCTCTTTCCATTATTTCCACCCCTTCCTCCTCTTTCCCCTCCCCTTCCTCCCCTCCCCCTGAGTCCGATCTTTCTCCCCTCACCCTGCCGTTTCTCCCCTTCACACCTCACACTTCACCTAAGCGCTGTGCCATTTATCTCTTAACTTATAATGACCATGAACCAATAAATTCCCCGGCCTGTAAAATTCCCAACGC
>NC_091554.1:11964233-11969233 GCF_042767895.1 Penaeus vannamei
CTCCTCTCCTCTTCCTCTCGCACCTCTTTCTCCCTTTCCACCCCTTCACACCCCTCTTCCTTCCCTCCCTTCGTCCCCTTCCATTCTCCCGCACCCCCTTTCTCCCCTCACGCCCCTTCCACCCCACTAACTCTTCTCCCCCTTCTTTTCCATGTCAATTTCCAAACTCCCCTCATTCACCCCTCTCCTCTCCCCCTCTCCCCTTCACCCCCATCCCCCTCATCCACTATTCTCCCTCCCCCTCACCCACCCTCCTCCTCACCCCCAAACCCCCTCGTCCACCCCTTTCCCCCCCCACCCCCTCTCCCTCCCCCCCTCACCCCCACCCCCCCTTGACATCGGCGAGACATCGAAGGCCGTTAATGAGCAGCCCCCGGAGTGGGCCACAACGGCATCGGTAACACCCGCTCCAAGACGGGCGCGAGGCTCCGCAGAGTGCGTTCTCTCGTTGGCGCGACCCCTGGGGCAGCTCTCTCCCTGATGATGATGGTCCTCGCGCTGATAATGATGCTGGAGTCGCTGGTAATGAGGTCGCTGCTGATCGTCTGATGGCGGCGGAGGAGGAGGAGGAGGAGGAAAGGGGGGAGGAGGAGGAGGAGGAAAGGGGGAAGGAGGAGGAGGAGGAGGGGGAGGGAAAGGGAAGGAGGAGGAGGAGGAAAGGGAGGAGGAGAAGGAGGAAAGGTGGAGGAGGAGGAGGGAGATGAAAGGGGGAGGAGGAGGAGAAGGAGGAAAGAGGGAGGAGGAGGTTGGAGGAAAAGGGGAAGGAGGGAGGTGGAGGAGGAGGAAAAGGGGGAGGAGGAGGAGGAAAAGGGAGAGGAGGAGGAGGAAAGGGAGGAGAATGAGGAGGAAAGGGGGAAGGAAGGAGGAAAGGGAGGAGGAGGAGGAGGAAAGGGGGAGGAGGAGGAAGGAGGAAAGGGGGAGGAGGGAGGAGGAAAGGGGGAGGAGGAGGAAAGGGAGAGAAGGAGGAGGAAAGGGGGGAGGAGGAGAGGAGGAGGAAATGGGGGAGGAGGAGGAGGAGGAGGAAATGGGGGAGGAGGAGGAGGAAGGGGGAGGAGGAGGAGGAAAGGGGGGAGGAGGGGAGGAGGAGGAGGGAGGAAAGGGGGAGGGGAGGGAAGGAGGAGGAGGAGGAGGAGGAGGAGGAAAAGGGGGGAGGGAGGAGGGAGGAGGAAAGGGGGAAGGAGGGAGGAGGAGGAGGGGGAGGGAAGGGGAGGAGAGAGGAGGAGGAAAGGGAGGGAGGAGAAGGAGGAAAAGTGGAGGAGGAGGAGGAGGAGGGGGAGGAGGAGGGAGGAGAAGGAGGAAAGGGGGAGGAGGAGGTTGGAGGAAAAGGGGGAAGGAGGAGGAGGAGGAGAGGAAAGAGGGGGAGGAGGAGGGAGGAAAGGGGAGAGGAGGAGGAGGAAAGGGAGGAGAAGGAGGAGGAAAGGGGGAGGAGGAGGAAAGGGAGGAGGAGGAGGAGGGGAAAGGGGGAGGAGGAGGGAAAAGGGGGAGGAGGAGGGGGAAGGGGGAGGAGGAAAGGGGGGGAGGAGGAGGAGGAGGAAATGGGGGAGGAGGAGGAGGAGGAAATGGGGGAGGAGGAGGAGGAAAGGGGGAGGAGGAAAGAGGGAGGAGGAGGAAAGGGGGAGGAGGAGGAAAGGGGGAGGGGGAGGGAAGGGGAGGAGGAGGGAGGAGGGAAAGGGGGAAGGAGGAGGAGGAAGAGGGGAGGGAAAGGGGGAGGAGGAGGAGGAGGAGAGGGAGGAGGAAGAAGGAGGAAGGTGGAGGAGGAGGAGGAGGAAAGGGGGAGGAGGAGGTTGGAGGAAAAGGGAAGGAGGAGGAGGAGGAGGAGGAGGAAAGAGGAGAGGAGGAGGGAGGAAAGAGGGGGAGAAGGAGGAGGAAAGGGGGAGGAGGAGGAAGGGGGAGGAGGAGGAGGAAAGGGGGGGAGGAGGAGGAGGAGGAAAGGGGGAGGAGGGAGGGAGGAGGAAAGGGGGAGGAGGGAGGGAGGAGGAAAGGGAGGAGGAGGAGGAGGAGGAGGAAGGGGGAGGAGGAGGAGGAGGGAAAAGGGGGGGAGGAGGAGGAGGAGAAAGGGGGAGGAGGGAGGAGGAGGAGGAAGGGGGAGGAGGGAGGAGGAGGGAGGAGGGAGGAGGAGGAAGGAGGAAAGGGGAAGGAGGAGGAGGAGGAGAGGGGAGGAATGGGGAGGGAGGAGGGAGGAGGAAAGGGGAAGGAAGGAGGAGGAAAGGGGAAGGAGGAGGGAGGAAATGGGGGAGGAGGAGGAGGAAGGGGGGGAGGAGGAGGAGGAAGGGGGGGAGGAGGAGGAGGAAGGGGGGGAGGAGGAGGAGGAAAGGGGGAGGAAGGGAGGAGGAAAGGGGGAGGAGGAGGAGGAGGAAAGGGGGAAGGAGGAGGAGGAGGAGGGAAAGGGGGAGGAGGAGGGAGGAGGAAAGGGGGGAGGAGGAGGAGGAGGAAGGGGGAGGAGGAGGAGGAGGAGGAAAGGGGGAGGAGGAGGAGGAGGAGGAAGAGAGGAGGAGGGAGGAGGAGGAAGGGAGGAGGAGGGAGGAGGAACAGGGGGAGGAGGGAGGGAGGAGGAAGGGGGGAGGGGGGAGGAGGAGAACGAGGAAAGGGGGAGGAGGAGGAGGAGGAAAGGGAGGAGGAGGAGGAGGGAAAGGGGAGGAGGAGGAGGAGGTAAGGGGGAGCAGGAGGAGGAGGAGGAAAGGGGGAGAAGGAGGAGGAAAGGGGAGGAGGAGGAGGAAATGGGGGAGGAGGAGGAGGAAGGGGGAGGAGGAGGAAAGGGGGAGGAGGAGGAGGAAAGGGGGAGGAGGAGGAGGAGGAAAGGGAGGAGGAGGAGGAGGGGGAGGAGGAGGAGGAGGAAGTAAGGGGGAGGAGGAGGAGGAGGAGGAGGAAAGGGGAGGAGGAGGAGGAGGAAAAGGGGGAGGAGGAGGATGAAAGGGAGGAGGAGGAAAGGAGGAGAGAAGGAGGAGGAAAGGGGGAGGAGGAGGAGGAGGAAATGGGGGAGGAGGAGGAGGAAGGGGGAGGGAGGAGGAAAGGGGGAGGAGGGGGAGGAGGAGGAGGAAAGGGGAGGAGGAAGGGGAGGAGGAGGAAAGGGGGAGGGAGGGAAGAGGAGGAGGAGGAGGAGGAAAGGGGGAAGGAGGAGGAGGAGGAGGGGGAGGAAAGGGAGGAGGAGGAGGGAGGAAAGGGAGGAGGAGAAGGAGGAAAGGTGGAGGAGGAGGAGGAAAGGGGGAGGAGGAGGAGGAGGAGGAAAGGGGGAGGAGGAGGTTGGAGGAAAAGGGGAAGGAGGAGGGAGGAGGAGGAGGAAAAGGGGAGGAGGAGGAGGAGGAGGAAAGGGGGAGAAGGGAGGAGGAAAGGGGGAGGGAGGAGGAAAGGGGGGAGGAGGGAGGAGGAAAGCGGGGAGAAGGAGGAGGAAAGGGGGAGGAGGAGGAGGAGGAAAGGGGGAGGAGGAGGAGGAGGAAAGGGGGAGGAGGAGGAGGAGGAAAAGGGGGAGGGAGGAGGAGGAGGAAAGGGGGAGGAGGAGGGAGGAGGAAAGGGGGAGGAGGAGGAGGAGGAGGAAAGCGGGGAGAAGGAGGAGGAGGAAAGGGGGAGGAGGAGGAGGAGGAGGAAAGGGGGAGGAGGAGGAGGAGGAGGAAAGGGGGAGGAGGAGGAGGAGGAAAGGGGAGGAGGAGGAGGGAGGAAGGGGGAGGAGGAGGAGGAGGTAAGGGGGAGGAGGAGGAGGAGGAGGAAAGGGGGAGAAGGAGGAGGAAAGGGGGAGGAGGAGGAGGAAATGGGGGAGGAGGAGGGAGGAAGGGGGAGGAGGAGGGATTGAGAAGGGGGAGGGAGGAGGAGGAAAGGGGAGGGGGAGGTAGGAGGAGGAAAGAGGAGGGGGCGGTAGTAGGAGGAGAGGGGAGGGAGGAGGAGGAGGAAAGGGGGAGGAGGAGGGAGGAGGAGGAGGAGAAAAGGGAGAAGGAGGAAGAAAGGGGAGGAGGAAGAGGAAAGGGAAGAAGGAGGAGGAGGAAAGAGGAGAAGGAGGAGGAGGAAAGAGAAAAGGGAGGAGGAAGGGAGGAGGAGGAGGAAAGAGTGGACGAGGCAAAGGGACGAGGAGATGGAAAGAGAGGAGAAGGAGGAGGAAAGGGAGGAGATAGAAAAAGAGGAGGAGGAGGAAAGGGGAGGAGGAGGAGGAAAGAGAGAAGGGGAGGAAAGGGAGGAGGAGGAAAGAGTGGAGGAGGCAAAGGGGGAGGGGGAGGAAGAGGAAAGGGGGAGAAGGAGGAGGAGGAAAGAAAAGAGGTGGAAAGGGGGAGGAGGAGGAGGCAAGGGGGGAGGAGAAGAAAAAGGAAAAGGAGGAGGAGGAGGAGAAGGAAAGGGAGGGAAGAGGAAATGGAGGGAGAGGAGGAAAGGGGCCGGAGGATGAAAGGGAGGAGGAGGAAAGGAGGGAGGAGGGGAACAGGAGGAAAGGGTGGAGGAGGAGAAATGGGGGAGAAGGAAGAAAGGGGAATGTTTTAACTCCGTCGTCTCCTGTCTTCTTCTATCTCCTCATTTTTTCTTCTTTCTTCTCATTCGTACTTTTTGTTTATTCTCTTATCTTTTCGGTTTTCGCATTCTCTTTTTTATCTTCTTTTGATTTGTTTTGTTTCGCCATCTCCTTTCTCTTCCTTCTGATTCTCCTCCTCTTTCCTCTCTTTCGCCTCTTGTCTATCATTCCCCTTTTCCTTCCATTCCCCTTCTAGCCCTCTCTTTTTATCAATATTTCTTCAGTTCCTCCCTTTTTCCTTGCCTCTCGCCCTGTGTATCTCTTTCCTTCGCCCATACTGCTTAACTGCATTCTCTTTACTCCTCCCTTTCTCTTTGTTTGTCTGTCTGTCTGCCTCTCTGTCTCTCAATCTATCTATCTATTCATCTGTCTATTTAGTTGTCTATATATCTATGTTTATTTATCTATCTATCTATATACATATATATATCTAAATCTATGTCTTTATCTATTTATCTATCTATCTATCTACCTCTCTCTCTCTCTCTCTTTCTCTCTTTCTCTCTCTCCTTCT
>NC_091554.1:11979233-11984233 GCF_042767895.1 Penaeus vannamei
CCCCATCACCCTCTCCCTCTCTCACTCCCCCATCACCCTCTCCCTCACTCCCTATCTCCTTCACTCCCATCTCCCTCTCCCTCACTCCCTATTTCCCTCTTCCTCACTCCCTATTTCCCTCTCCCTCACTCCCCATCACCCTCTCCCTCTCCCTCACTCCCTATTTCCCTCTTCCTCACTCCCTATTTCCCTCTCCCTCACTCCCTATCTCCTTCACTCCCCATCTCCCTCTCCCTCCCTCCCCATCTCCTTCACTCCCAATCTCCCTCTCCCTCACTCCCCATCTCCCTCTCCCTCACTCCCTATTTCCCTCTCCCTCACTCCCTTCCTCCACTCCTTCGCAGCGTCACAAAAAAGAGCGAAGACGGGCGAGAAAAGACACGCAAAGAAGGGGAAGAAGAGGCGAAGGGATTGGAATAACGAGGGAAGGAGAGATAAAAGCAGTAATACAGAAAAGAGTGATAAAGAGTGATAAAGAAAACGGGAGATGAGAGAAGAGGTCGTAAAGAAGGAGAGAATGGCACCAAGAAAGGTTAGATGGAACGAGGAAAGGGGAGAGAGAGAGAGGGAAAAATATAATAAGGTAAAAAGGAAAAAAAAGGCGAAGGAAATAGAAGAAATAAAGAATAAAAGGAAGTTTGGAATGAGGTTTAAAAAGAGAGAGAAGAAATAAAGTATAAAGATGGAAATGATGGAAACCAAAAGAAACAAAAAGATCAAGAGAGTAAAAAAAAAAAAAAAAAAAAAAAAAAAATAGAAAATGATAATAAAAGAAAATAGAAAAAAGAGTGAAAGAATAGAGGGATTAACGAAGGGAAAAAATCGAGACAAACTGTAAAAGGAAAAACAAGAGAGATACAAAAATAATAATAAAAAATAATAATGAGTGAAAGAAGACCGGAAAAAAGGAAACACAAAGTACAGGAGAAAACCAAGAGGAAAAAGAACAAAAAAAAGGGAAAAGATGAAAACAAGAATAAGAGAAAAAAAAGAAATATGAAAAGAAAAAACAAGACGAAAGACGGTAAGAAGCATAAGAAACTTGGTAAACCAAGGAAAGGCAGACAGACCACCCCCCCCCCAACTCAAAAAAAAAAAAAAACAAAAAAAAATCTTGAGCGTTAAAGAACAGTTGACAAATCCCGCTCCGGAGAGGGGGGGGAAGGGGGAGGAAGAAGGAGGGGGGAGGAAGAAGGAGGGGGAGGAAGGAGAAAGAGAGAAAAGTCAAAGGGAAGGGAAGAGAAGCACGGCGAAAAGGGAGGGAAAGGCAAAGAAGGAAGAGGATGGTCGGGGAATGGAAGAAAGAGAAGGGAAGGGGAGTGAGGATAGAAAAATGGGGATAAAGAAGGGAAAGAAAGGAAAAGAGAGAAGAGAAGGAGGGGGAATGGAGAGGGGGAGGAGGGAAGGGGAGATAAAGAATGGAAAAGAAAGGAAAAGAGAGAATAGGAGGGGAATGGAAGGAGGGAGAAGGGATGGGAAAAGAGGATAGAAAAGATGGGGATAAAGAAAGGAAAAAAAAGGTAAAGAGGGAAGAGGAGGGACCAGGGAATGGAAAGAGGGAGGAGGGAAGGGAAGAGAGGATAGAAAGATTGGGATAAAGAGAGGAAAAGAAAGGTAAAGGGGGAAGAGGAGGGACCGGGGAATGGAAAGAGGGAGGAGGGAAGGGAAGAGAGAATAGAAAGATGGGGATACAGAAAGGAAAAGAAAGGTAAAGAGGGAAGACGGAGAAGGGGTGAGAAGGATGGAAAAAAGGAGAGTGAATGGAAGAGAAGTTAGAAAAATATGGAAAATAAGTGAGGGACAGATAAAGAAGGTAGATGAGGGAGGGAAAGGAAAGGATGGGAAGAGAGGAGAGGGAAAGGTAGAATAAAATATTTGGATAACAACGAAACGGGGAAGGTAGAAATAGGAGAGAAGAAGAAGGAAGAGGAAAGCGAAACGAAACATAGAAGATCATGGATAAAAAAAGGTGGGAAAGTAGATGGGGTAAATAAGGGGAGGGAAGGAAAGAGGAAAAGGGAATGGAGGAGAAAGAGGAAAACGAAAAGTAACAGAAAAGGGTAGGGAAAACACAATAAAAAAGGGTGAAGGAAGGGAAACGAGCATTATGTGATAAAGGATAAAGGGGAGATGCGAATAGAGGAAGTGACGGAGATAAGGATAAGGGTAAAGCAAAAATCTAGAGGAAAATAGGAAGAACGAAGAGAAAGCAAATGTAGATAAAGAGACGGAGAAGGGAGAAAGAGAGAAAGGGAGGAAGGGGGGAGGGCGAAGAGAGAATGAAAATAAAGAAAAGGTAAATACGAATGAGCAAGAAATGAATATAGGAAAGATAAAGGGGATGAAAAGATAAGAAGAGAGAGAACCCACTAAGACAGGAAAGGAGGAACGAGAAGTGTAAAAGATAAAAACGGAAATAGAGAGAAATAAACAAAGGAAAGTTGGGGATAGAAAGGAATGTAGAAAATCTGAGACGGAAGGGAAGGGGGGAAATCGGAGATAAAAAGGAGAATGAGAGATGAATGATAAACAGCGTGATATAAAGTAAAACCAATGGTAGAGGGGGATGAGGAAAAGCGAAGATAGAAGCGGGAGAGGGAAAATCAAGGATAAAGAAGAATGAGAAAAAAACACTAAGTGGAAGGAGATGAAAGGAAAGGAAGTATTGACAATGGAATTGGGTAAGTAAATGATAGAAGGAGACAGAGAGAAACTAGGAATAATCAGGCATAGAAGGAAAACAGTGAAATGAGAGATAAAGAAAAATGAGCGACAGATAATCGAAGAAGATTACCTGAATACTTAAGATAAGCAATGCAAAAAAGAGATAATTTCAGGATAAAAAAAAATCTGTAAAAAGTTATTTGATGAATCAAAAAAATGTATCTGACGTTATACATACCATGAGGACATGAGATGCACAGTATTTAGTGCAGTTAATGTTATAATTACATGGGGTGAACAATGTGCTATTTAAATAAATAAAAAATGTGGCATATTCATATCATTAGGGTGTGATGTAGAAAAGGTTATTCGTATTATGAGATCAAATAATATATGAATATATATTGCTTCTATTATAAGGTCACAGGATATATAAATTGCAAGTTAGCTCTTTCCTGTTTTCTGCAAAAAAAAATAGTTCATTATCCCAAAATTCAGCTTTTCAATTATGCAAATTATTCTAAGATTAACATGATATCTTAAGCCCTTAATTACAACCCATGCAGTCGAATATTTCTAGTTCCTTAAACATAAAAATCCTTAAACATATAAAATTAGTACCAACAGTGTATAAAAGCACAATAAATCTTCACTCTAATTTGATATAAGGTTTTTAGAGGTTAATTAAAGGAAAAGAGAAAAAAAGGCTTAAAAAGGCTTATCCAACTGTGAATAAAACGACCTCATGGAGTTTAGAACCTCGTAATAGGCTGTCGGCTTGGTTTAATGGGTCTCTAAGTGATTTTTGAGATCATTAAGAGGTTTCTAACTAATACTTTGAACAAGCGGTAAGTAACATTTATGCAAAATTGTTTCGATCCTTACGATTTTTTTTGGGGGGGAGGGGGGGTTGGGGGAGGAGGAGGGCGTGAGAGAAGTTAGTATAGAATTCAAATAGAAACAAAATGAATAATTCTATTATAAGTCCAATACTGGTGTAAGTTGTGAGTTGACGTAAACCATCTTTTCATTTTCGTTTTTTTATTTTTTATTCTGATTTTTGATCGTTTCTTTCTCTCTCTCTCTCTCTCTCTCTCTCTCTCTCTCTCTCTCTCTCTCTCTCTCTCTCTCTCTCTCTCTCTTCCACATGATCGAAATGAATGTACGGCTTTTACGAGACAAAACTAGTCGTCCGCAACAGCTCAAACATAAGGTCATTTTCGTCCGCTCTGGCTAAGACATGAGGTCATTTTCGGGGTCATTTCTCTGACCTGAGATAAAGGCGATTCACAGTCGAGTTTGAAACGATAAACAGAAATGGTCACTTGGTCGCGTGAAGTATTTGCGAATGGTGTTTGGCCTTGATTTAGGCGCAGGAAATGACCTTGTTTTGCTTAAGGATGACGGGCAGGATTTATGGATTTTCTTCGAAAGTGGGGGAAGGAGGGGAGGGGGGGTGAAGAGGTGGGGGGGTGATGGAGGAACATGGGGGACGCAAGATATTATTGTTTCCTCCCTTCCTTTCTCTCGTTCACTCTTTATTTATTTATCTACCTATCTATCAATCTCTCTCTATCTATCTGTGCTTTTCTATCTATATCTGTATGTGTATATATATGTATATATACATACAATATATATATATATATATATATATATATATATATATATATATATATATATTCATATATATATATATATATATATATATAGATGTGTATATATATATTCACATATATATATATATATATATATATATATATATGTGTGTGTGTGTGTGTGTGTGTGTGTGTGTGTGTGTGTATAAAATATATATATATATATATATATATATATATATATATATATATATATATATACATATATATATATATATATATATATATATATATATATATATAAAGTAAATATATATATACTCTATCTTTCTGCCCCCCCTCTCTCTCTCTATCTCTCTCTCTCACTCTCTCTTTCTCTCTCTCCATCTCCTCCCCCTCCCTCTCTCTCTCTCTCCCCTCTCTCTCTCTCTCTCTCTCTCTCTCTCTCTCTCTCTCTCTCTCACTCTCTCTCTCTCTCTCTCTCTACCCTCTGTGTGTATGTATGTGTCCCTCTCTTTATCCATTCATATATCCAACTAAAATCTCTATCTACCTATCCATCCATCCATCTATCTATCTCTCTTTTCGTAAAAAAAAAAAAATTCTCCACATTATCGCTTCCAAGTGTTTTCCTTCCATTATCCGGGTGCAACATTCTCAAGGGCGATAATCCAATGAAATTAATTGTGCTCCTTCGTGCAAAGTTAAATTATAACGCAATTTCCTTGATCTTAGAGT
>NC_091554.1:11989233-11999233 GCF_042767895.1 Penaeus vannamei
ACTATTACTACTACTACTAATTATAATAAAGATAATGATAATAATGATGATATAATAATAATCACAATAACAGTAATCAAAATAATTATTATTATAATAATGATGATGATAATGATAATAGTTATAGCAATGATAATGATAATGATAATAAATAATGGTCATTACAGCAATGATGATTAAATGATAATTATTGACATTATAATCATTAAATGAAAATGATAATAGCAATAGTAATAATAAGTGTGATAGTAACAATAGTAATAATAAGTGTGATAATAACAATAGTAATAATAAGTGTGATAATACCAATAATAATGATGATAACAATAATACCAATAATGGTAGAAATGAAAACGATAATGATAATCAATAACGATAATTATAATGATAATGATGATATTAAATACTGGTATTATTAGTATCATTATTAACATGAAAATAATATTAATGAATGTTAATGATAATGACAATGATAATGACAACAATAACTATATTAACAATGATAATAATAATAATGATAAGAAGAATGATAAAAATGATCGAAATAATGATGATAAAGGTGAATGATGATGATAATGATAACGATGACAATAGTAACAACAATGATGATAATGGTGATAATAATAACGACCACAACAACAATAACAGCAATAATAAAGACAATAAGGATATAATTAATAAAAATACCAATCATACAAACACTTATGAGAATAATGGCAACAACAGTTATGATAATGGTAATGCCATTCGCAATTAGTCAACTAGGATTGATAATGATAATCCTATAAATAATGTTAATGATATTGATGAAGATAATGAAAGCAATTACCACGCTGATTCAGGAATGAAAATGATTACCATAACGGCGGTGCAATAATACAAGCAAAATAGGACAATGACGTTGAAAAAAACAAAACAAAAAAATAGAATGTTTGCAAAATCTACGGAATAACCAATGATCTTTTCAATCGGGACGCGGTACAGTAATTGACGTTGCAATGTACGATAAAATTTAGGAAGTAAAATGTCACATTATATCGTTTATGAGTTATTGAAAATATCGTGGCATTATTTAAACACAATTTCGGTGAAAATAGCCGTTGTTTAAGATATCAGGATATTTCATATGGGACTGATTATATTTGCAGGATGTGTATGTGCAAGCGTGAACACACATACATACACACACACACATAAACACGCACAATCACTCATACTCTCTATTTATACTATCTATTTATCTCTCTCTCTCTTTCTGTGTGTGTGTGTGTTTGTCGTGCACATACAGACACATACAGACACACACACACACACACACACACACACACACACACACACACACACACACACACAACTAGAGAAGTGTAAAAGAGAGAGAGAAAAAAGTAAAAGGGGAGAAGCAAAAAACATGAGACTAAGAAAGAGGGTGGAAAAAGAGGTGGAGGTGGAGGAGGAGGAAAACGGAGAGGAGTAGAAGGGTGGGAAAATGAAGGAGGGGAAAGGAAGAGAAAAAAGGAGGCCGCGAAGAGAAGAGAGAAGAAGGCCATGGACGCAAATAAGAAGCGATAAGAAGAAAAAGTACAACAACAATAGATAAAGGAGAATGGGAAAACGTAGAAAAAATGGAGAAGGAGGAGAAGCAGCAAGAAGTGGTGTTGGAAGAAGAATAGGAGGAAAAAGAAGAGGGGAAAGAACAAGAGCGTAAAGGAAGTGATGCATACGGGGAGGAGGAAGAGTAGGAAAAGAGAAGGAGAAAGAAAGGGAGAAGGAAGAAATGAAAGAGGACAGAAATAAAGGAACAAAGGAGGATAAAAGAAGTGATTCCGAAGAGGAAGAAGGAGAGTAGGAAAAAAGGAAAAGAAAGAAGGAGAGAAGGAAGAAGAGAAAGAGGACAGAAAAAAAAACAGGAAGAAAGGGGGACAAGAAAGTCCAAGAACAGAAGGAGAGAAGGAAGAATAGGAGGACAGAACAAAAGGAATAGGAGAACGAGAAAAGGGAGAGAAGGAGAGAAAAAGGAAAAGAGAGAGAAAAAAGGATGAAGATGAAGAAGGGATTCTAGAAAAAAACCGGAGAGAAAGAGGAAGAGAGAGAGAAATAAAAAAGAAACAAGAGAGGAAGGAGTTCGCTTGGGAGACAGAGGAGGGAGAGAGGAGGAGGAGAAGAAGGGGAGGGTGGAGGGTAAGAGGAGGGGAGAGGAGTAAGATCAAGGAGGGGAGGGAACGAGAGGAAAAGGAGAAGGAGAAAAGAAGAGGTTGAAAGAGGTGGGGACAGGGAGGGGAGGGAGAGGGGAGAGGGATGAGAGGTAGGGGGTGAGGAGGGGGGGGGAGGGGAAGGGAATAAGGGGGTCGGCTGAGGGAAGGGTAAACAAGAAAAGAGGGAAGGGTAAATAAAAGCTAGAGGGAAGAGGGAGTCAATGTCACTTATTACCGCTATTTATTGATTGGCGGGCTGAGGGGTGGGGGTGGGGGCGAGGAGGGGAAGGGGGGAAGAGATAATGGGCAGGGAGAGGGAGGGGGTTGGGGGGATGGGGAGGGGGAAAAGGCGGGGCTGGAGGGGAAGGGAAGAAGGAGAGGAGGGGGATGGAGGGGAAGGGAAGAGGGAGAGGGAGGGGATGGAGTGAAAGAGGAGGGAGAGGGAGGGAGAGGGAGGGGTTGGAGTGACAGGGGGAGGGGGAGAGTGAGATGGTCAGGCTAGAGGAGGGGGAGTTGGGTAGAGGGGTAAGGGGAGCAAGGGGATCGAGAAAGGGGGTGGGACGGGGATAGGGGGTAGGAAAAAGGGGGAGGGAGAGGGGGAGAACGAGAGGGTCGGGATGTGGAGATCGGGGGTGGGGGGGAGCAGTAGGGGGTCAGGGAGGGGGAAAGGGAGTAGGAAGAGGGAGAGGCTCTGAGTGAGGTGGAGGGAGTAGGCGGGGGGGGGGCAGAGTGGCGGATGGGGAGGAGGGGGAGTGGGGGAAGGGAAACAGAGTTGGAGATGGGGGGAAGGGGAGAGGGGGAGGGGGGAGGGGGGATCATTGCTGCTTTAGGCATTAATTATTCACCGAAAAATAAAGACTCAAAATGTCTCGATCAACTGCAGAGTTATTCTGTGATTGTTTTTTTGTTTCTCTTCTTTTGAACCTCTTCCTGAATTTAGCGTTTTTAAGGGCACTGTTTGAATGGTATTATCATATTCTACGATTTTTTATTATTATTACTATCGTTGTTACTATCATCATTATCGTTACTATTATTCTTATTGTCAATATTATCAGTATCCTTATCATTATCATTATCATCATTATTATCACTATTTTTCTTACCATCATTATTGTCATTATTATTGTTATCATTACCATTATTATTGTTATCATTACCATTATTATTGTTATCATTATCATTATTATTATCATCCTTATTATTATCATTATCATCATTTTTATTGCTATAATTATCAATATCATTATCATTATCATCATCGATCTTATCATTTTCATTAATATCATCGTTATTATTATTTTTGTTATTATTATTGCCGTTGTTTTTTATTTATTATCTTTATTGTTATTATTCCCATTATCACCATTATTATTGTTATCGGTATTACTGTTATCATTACCATGATTATTGATATCATTATTATCATCATTATCATTATCACTATCATTATCATCATTATGTTATCATTATCATTATATTATCATTATCATTATCATTGATATCATCATTAGTTCTATTATCTTCAATATGATTATCATTATTGTGTTTATCCTGATTGTTATCAATATCAATATTACTATTATTTTTAAATTAGCAATAATGATAGTGATAACAACAGTAATAACAATGATTATAATGATAATGATGATAATAGAAGTAATTATAATGAAAATAAAGATGATACTAATAATTTTTAGTATCATCATTATTGTTATTATCATTGTTGTTGTTATTGCTATCACTATTATCATTATCATCATTATTATTGTTATCATTGTTATTAGTGCTATCATCATCATCGTCCCTTGTATTATCCTCGTTGTCATTACCATTATCATTTCTGTTATCGTCATCCTTGTCAATGCTATGTCTACCATTATTAATTTCAAAGTTGTTATTTTTATCATCATTGGTATCATTATCATTATCATCATTGTTAATATTATTATCAGCAAAATTATCATTATCATGATCACTATCATTATTATCATTATTATTATTATTGTTTATTGCTATTACTATCATCATTATCATTATAAATATTCATTACTATTACTATTATCACTGACATTATTATAATCTTTATCATTATCATCATCAGTATCATTGTAATCATTAATATTATCATTATTATCATTATTATTATCATCTTTGTTATTATCATTATTATTATTATCATTATCATCATTATTGTTACTATCATCAACATTATCATTATCTATCTACCATTATTATTACTAACACTATTATTATTATCATTATTATTTTCAATATATTTTAATGATGATAATAATTATTGTCATTATTATCATTATTGTTACTATTATTATTATTATTATTATTATCATTATTATCATTATTATTATTATTATTACTATCATTATTATTATTATTATTATCATTATTATTATTATTGTTATCATTATTATTATTATCATTATCATTATCATCATTATCATCATTATCATTATTATTACTATCATCATTATTTGCATTATTATTATTTTTAACATTATCATTATCAGCATCATCTCATTATCACTATCATTGTTATTACTATTACTGTTATTACAATTGTTATTATCACCATTATTATTATTAACACCACTGTTACTATCAATTTTATTATTATTATTATTATTATCACCTTTAAGATCTTATTATTGTTATTATCTTTTTCAACATTGATATAATTATTTCCATTGATATGATTATTTATATCATAACTATCATAATTATGATTATCATTAACATTATCACTAGTATTACCATCATCATTTCTGTTATTACTATCTTTATCATTATTATCATTATTATTACCATCATTATTCTAATGGTTATTATCATTATCATCATCATCATTGTTATAATTGTTGTTGTCATCATTCATTACCACCATTATCCTGATTACTATTACTGTTATTATTGTTGTCATTATGATCATTATTATTATTATTACTTTATTAGTCATATCATCCTTATTATTATGAGCATTAGTAGTAGTAGTAGTTGCAGTATGAGTATTGATATAATTATTATGATTATCATCATTACCATTTTATTTCTACATCTATCATTATTATCATTATTAATATCATTTTCATAATCATTACTATTATTATTGCCATTATCATCATTATCATTTTCATTATCATTGTTAGCCTTGCCATCATTATTATCATCATGCTTTTTAGTATCATTGCATTTACCATTATCATTATCATTACTGTCATTATTATCATCACCATTATCATTATCAACATTACTGCTGTTATTATTACTAAAATCATCATTACTATTGTTGTTGTTGTTTTTGTTTTTGTGATTGTCATCATTATCATTGCTATAGTTTTAGCATCATTGTTATGATCATTATCATGATTACTATTATTATATTTTTATTATTGTTATTACCATTATCATTATTATTACTGTACTGCCGTTATTGTTATAATTTTCATTGCTGTTATTGGTTATCATTTACATTACTGTTATTATCGTTAGTATTACTGTTACCATTATTATAATAATCGTCAAAACTAAGATCATTATCATGTATGTCCTTATTATCATCACCATCATTGTTATATTTTATTAACATTACTTTAATTATGATTATTTACTACCATCCTTCTCTTAATCTCACCTTCAGAGAAAAAAAATCCTGTTTTTTACTTTCCTTTTTTTAATTAAATTAAATTCCATTCACTCTTTCTTCGTATTTGTCCGCGAAGCAATTTGGTTTATTTTATGGTAATGAGAAATAAAGTTAATGATTAAAGAAACAACCAATCTTACTTCCTCTGTAGAAATAGTCTCACGAAAGGTTTTTTTTTTCCTGTCTGTAATGTATGTATTTCATCTGCATAATTAAGTCGTACAGGGCGTGTAACAATAAGGTAATTTGCATCAACGTGTCTCCATATAAGAACTCTCTCTCTCTCTCTCTTCATTTGTCTATTTTTCTCTTTGTTTGTCTATCTAGTTTCTCTTCTCTCGATTTTCTGTGTCCATCTGTCTGTTTTTGTCTGTGTGTCTGCCTCTCCCCCCCCCTCCTCTCTCTCTCTCGCTTTATTTGTCTATCTTTCTCTTTGTTTATCTATCTAGTTTCTCCTCCCTCTCTTTCTTTGTCTGTCTTTCTGTCTGCTCCCCCTCCCCCCTCTCTCTCTTTCTCTCTCTCTCTCTCTCTCTCTCTCTCTCTCTCTCTCTCTCTCTCTCTCTCTCTCTCTCTCTCTCTCTCTCTCTCTCTCTCTCTCTCTCTCTCTCTCCTCCCCTTCTCTCTCTCTCTCTCTCTCTCTCTCTCTCTCTCTCTCTCTCTCTCTCTCTCTCTCTCTCTCTCCCTCTCTCATTGTCTCCTCCCCTTCTCTCTCTCTCTCTCTCTCTCTCTCTTCTCTCTCTCTCTCTCTCTCTCTCTCTCTCTCTCTCTCTCTCTCTCTCTCTCTCTCTCTCTCTCTCTCTCTCCCTCTCCTTCTCTGTCTCTGTCTCCCTCTCCCTCTTTCTTACTATCTACCTCTCCCTCCCCCCCTCCCCTACCCACCCATCTCCTACCCCCATGGGCTCAAATAACAACGAACTTTTTTCCGTTTTTGTTGTGATTTTTTGAGGGAAAAAGAATTTATCGTATTTTTTCCCCTCTCTTTTTTTAAACTCATAATTAATTTGATCTCATCACATACCGTAGAATGGGACAATAACCATTTTTCACTTTCCCTATTTTTTCCCTTCCTTTTATCTAAATAAAGCGTGACTAATTGGGCCACGTAAATATCAACCTAATATATATGGCGGAAGAATCAGCAACAATTTTCTTCCCGCGCACAAAATTATAGGCGCGAAGAGAATAAAGATAAATCGTGGTTGATGACCGAAGTTTCTAAGTGTTTTTAGGCCGGGGAAGTGGGATTCGAACCACCTGTCGACGCCAGATGCTCACCTCTCCCGGGACACGACCCGCTTTTGTTTTCTCTCTTTGTTGGCTACGCGGAGGTCCGGGTCTGGCACTGATAAATGGACGGGACAGCTCGCCTTGCCATGCGACGCGGAGGTAATCGCTGTTCTCTCGGGACTTTTCATATTCGGATTGACTTTGCTCGTCGGGGTTTTGTCTCGGTCTGTCTGCCTCTTTGACTGTCTGTGTGTATGTGTGTCTGTCTGTGTCTTGTTTGTGTCTGTCTGTGTGTTGTTTGTGTCTATCTGTGTGTTGTTTGTGTCCGTCTGTGTCTTGTTTGTGTCGGGTTTTTGTCTGGGTCTGTCTGTCGCTTTGTCCGTCTGTGTGTATGTGTCTGTCTGTGTGTTGTTTGTGTCGGGTTTCTGTCTCTGTCTGTCTGTCTCTTTGATTGTCTGTGTGTATTTGTGTCTGTGTGTGTGTTGTTTGTGTCGGGTTTTTGTCTCTTTCTGTCGCTTTGTCTGTCTGTGTGTATGTGTGTCTGTCTGTGTCTTGTTTGTGTCGGGTTTTTGTCTGGGTCTGTCTGTCGCTTTGTCCGTCTGTGTGTATTTGTGTCTGTCTGTGTGTTGTTTGTGTCGGGTTTTTGTCTGGGTCTGTCTGTCTCTTTGTCTGTCTGTGTGTATGTGTGTCTGTCTGTGTGTTGTTTGTGTCGGTTTTTTGTCTGGGTTTGTCTGTCGCTTTGACTGTCTGTGTGTATTTGTGTCTGTCTGTGTGTTGTTTGTGTCGGGTTTTTGTCTCTTTCTGTCGCTTTGTCTGTCTGTGTGTATGTGTGTCTGTCTGTGTGTGTTTGTGTGCTTGTCTGTCTGTCTCTTTGCTTGTTTGTCTCATTCGCCCACTATATCTATCTTTCTATTTATCTGTCTGGCTATGTATCTATCTTTTGTCTGTCTATCTATATCTATCTAATGACATATCTATCTATCTATTAAATGATTTATCTATCTATCTATTTGTCTGTCTCCCTTTATCTAATTATCTACTTATTTATATATCTATCTATTTCTCCATTCATATCTCGAGAAGAAGGAGAAGACAAGAGAGAAGGAGGAGGAGGATGTAAGAAGGAAAGAGAGAAGCAGGAAGAGGAGGAACAAGGAAGAGGAAGAGGAGGATGTAAGAAAGACAGAGAGAAGAAGGAAGAGGAGAGAGCAAGGAAAGAGAGAAGGAGGGTGTAAGAAAGAAAGAGAGAAGCAGGAAGAGGAGGGAGCAAGGAGGAGGAGGAGGATGTAACAAGGAAAGAGAGAAGAAGGAAGAGAAGGGAGCAAGAAAGAGGAGGAAGATGTAACAAGGAAAGAGGAGAAGGAAGAGGAGGGAGCAAGGAAAGAGAGAGGAGGAGGAGAAGGAAGCGGTTAAAGATTTTTTGAAGGGACGTTAGTAAATCACTCCGAGACAAAAGAAAGTGAAATGAGGTATTGAGAAAGGGTTGGATAGAGAGGGGAATGAGAGAAAGAGAAAGGGAAAATATAGAGAAAGAGTGAGAGAGAGAGAGGGAAGGACAGAGAGAGAGAGAGAGAGAGAGAGAGAGAGAGAGAGAGAGACAGATTACGAGAGAGAGAGAGAGAGAGAGAGAGAGAGAGAGAGAGAATGAAAAGAAAGAGAGAGAGATAGAGAGAAAGAGAGAGAGAGAGAAGAGCAGGAGCGTGAGGGTAGGTTAGGGGAGCTTGTTGTCCGAGTTTTAATATTCTGATGGACCTGTTTCTGCGGCCCCTCCCCTCCCCTCACCCCCTCCAACCCTTCCCCTCACCCTCCCCTACCCCTTTCCTCCCCTTCCGTACCCCTACCCTACCTTCCCCCACCACCCTCGCAACCCTTACAACCCCCTCTTCCCTCCCTTTGCTCTCCAGCCCCTCCCCGCCCCACCCACCCACCCACCCGCCCACCCACCCACCGACCCACCCACACATGCGAGAATGGAAGAGCCCCCTGATTTTTTTTTTTTTTTTTTTTTTTTTTTTTTTTTTTTTTTTTTTTTTGTAAGCCTCCACACACAAAGACACGTGAGGATAAGATATAGCCGTGGAGGGTCTGGCTACTGTGTCCTCCTGTCATGTGAAGTCGATTTTTTTACTCTCTCTTCTCTCTCTCTCTCTCTCTCTCTCTCTCTCTCTCTCTCTCTCTCTCTCTCTCTCTCTCTCTCTCTCTCTCTCTCTCTCTCTCTCTCACTCACTCACTCTCTCTCTTTCTCGCGCTCTCTCTCTCTCTCTTTCTCACTCTCTCTCTCTCTATCTCTCTGTCTCTCTGTATATCTCTCTCTTTCTGTCTCTCTCTCACTCTTTCTCTCTTTCCTTTTTTAACCTCAAAGACGACGAGGGCGAGGCAAGAGGAAGAGAGGTGAAGAGAGAAGGAAGAGGAGGTGGATAAAGTAGAGGAAGAAAAGGGAGGTGAAGAGAGGAGGAAGAGGAGGTGGATTAAGGAGGGGAAGGAGAGGGGGACGTGAAGGGAGGAGGAAGAGGAGGGAGGTGAAGGGAGGAGGAAGAGGAGATGGATAAAGTAGGGGAAGAAGAGGGAGGTGAAAGGAGGAAGAGGAGGTGGATAAATGAGGGGAAGGAGAGGGGGACGTGAAGGGAGGAGGAAGAGGAGGTGGATAAAGTAGGGGAAGAAGAGGGAGGTGAAAGGAGGAAGA
This sequence comes from Penaeus vannamei, assembly GCF_042767895.1. Classification (NCBI taxonomy): domain Eukaryota; kingdom Metazoa; phylum Arthropoda; class Malacostraca; order Decapoda; family Penaeidae; genus Penaeus; species Penaeus vannamei. The sequence continues at coordinate 11,998,997 of NC_091554.1, forward strand.
GGAGGTGGATAAATGAGGGGAAGGAGAGGGGGACGCGAACAGACCTGCTAATCACACTGGAAGCAAAACTGAAGCTGTGAAGAGTGACTCGGGAGAGAAAGGGTTGCCACGTCGTGTTTTACTCGCCGACATGCCCGGATATGAAATCGCGTTTTTTTAAAGCTATTTTCTGTATTTTCCACTTTTTTTCAGAAATTAATCATATGTGTGTGTACTCCTTTTTAATAGTGAGTATGA
>NC_091554.1:12004233-12006733 GCF_042767895.1 Penaeus vannamei
TGTATATATACACACACACACATGCATATGTGTGTTTGCGTGTGTATGTGTGTGTGTAAGTGCATGCATGCGCGAAATACGCACATACGCACACAATCACACACAGGAGGTCCTTTGAAATCGGTGCCTGATGATCACGAACTTTCGTCGCGTAATCATTCACGGACAAGAATTTATCGCCGTCCATTCGTGCCTTGAACATAAGGTTCCAGAGAAACAGTTCCTGGAACGAATTGCTGTAACAGGGGGGGGGGGGGGGGGGGGGGGGGGGGGGGAAGGGCCGATGCAAAAAAAAAAAAAAAAAAAAAAAGTAAATGGATGCTTTTGAGAGAAGGAATGGCGGGAGAGAATGGAAGGAGAGTTGGAGAGAGAGAGAGAGATAGAGAGATAGATAGATAGAGAGAGAGGGGGGGTAGTAGAGAGACAGAGAGAGAGTGGAGGGGTGATGAAAAAGAGAAGAGAAATAGAGAGACAGAAAGAAGGTAAAAGAGACAGAGAGAGAAGAGAGTGTGTGTGTGTCTGAGAGAGAGAGCGAGAGAAAGAGATAGAGAAAGAGAAGAGAGAGAGAAGAGAGAGAGAAGAGAGAGAGAAGAGAGAGAAGAGAGAGAGAGAGAGAGAGAGAGAGAGAGAGAGAGAGAGAGAGAGAGAGAATAAAAGAAAGATAGATAGATATATAGAAAATGATAGACAGATATAAACATAGATAGATACATAGAGATAGATAGAGAGAGAGAGGAAGAGAGAGAGAGAAAATAAAAGAAATATATATATATATATATATATATATATATATATATATATATATATTATATATATATAATATATATACATAGATATAGATATAGATAGAGATAGATAGATAGATAGATAGAGAGAGAGAGAGAAAGACAGAGACAGATAGAGAGAAAGAACTATCGATAGATGGCTAATGGCGAGAGAGTAGGATAGGTGCCACCTCGCAGGATAAATGAAGGGATAAGTAAAATAGACGATGTATGGCTGAAAACTAAGCCAATGAAACAGAGAAAGAGAAGTGAGGGGGGGGGGCGTTATGACACAAAGGTGAGGAAATGAGGAGGGGGGGCGAGGGGAAGATGAAGGGAGGCTGAGAGGAAGGGAGGGATGAAGGGAAGGAGGATAAAGTGGAAAGGAGGGAGGGAGTGTGGGGGAGAATGAGGGAGGGAAGGAAGGAGGGAGGGAAGGAAGGAGGGAGGGAGGGAGAGAGGATGATCGAAAGGGAAAGGCAGAGAAAGAGGAATAGAGGGAAAGAAAGAGAGTGGGGGAAGGGAGAAAAGAAAGATATAGTACAAGTGGAGGAAGAGGGGAAAAAGAAGAGAAGGAAGAAGGGGGGGGGGGAGAAAGGGAGAGTACAAGTGGAGGAAGAGAGAGAGAAAGGGAGGAATGGAGGAAAAAGAAAGAGAAGGAAGAAGGGGGGAAAAGAGGGACAGTACAAGTGGAGGAAGAAAAGAAAAGAAAAAGAAAGAGGAAGAGAGAAAAGAGAGAAAAGAAAGAGAGAAGAAAGAAAAAGAAAGAGATGGAAGAGAAGAGGGAAGTAAAGAGAGGGAGGAAGAGAAGAAAAAAAGAAGAGAAGGAAAAGGGAGAGTACAAGTGGAGGGAGAGAGGAAAAAAGGAGGATGAAGAGAGGAAAAGAAGAGAAAGAGAGGAAAGAGAAAGAAGAAGAGAGGAAAAAGAAAGATAAAGAGAGGAAAAAGAAAAAGAAAGAGAGAGGAAAAAGAAAGAGAAAGAGAAGAAGAGAGGAAAAAGAAAGAAAACGAGGAAGGGAGAAAGAGAGGGAGAGCACAGGGAGCGTGTGACGGGCCCTTGGACGCTCCTACCGATGCGGTCCTTATCAGCTGTGATCCTCTTCCGATCTGGGATTAGCGAGCGATAAGAGTGTCCCGGCGTGTGTCCGGCCGCGGGCGTGTCCTCGAGGGCGACTGCGAGAGGGGCAAGTCTCCCTCGCCCTCGCCCTCACCCTCCGTCCAATCCCCCTTCAAGGCTCCCTCACCCTCCCCTTACCCTCCTTCCATTCCCCCTTCAAGGCTCCCTCACCCTCGCCCTTACCCTCCTTCCATTCCCCCTTCAAGTCTCCCTCTTTTCTCTTGTCCTTCTCCCTTCCCTTTCCCTCCCTTCTTTTCTTCTTTCCCTTCTCTTATCCTTCTCCCTTCCGTACCCCTCTCTTTCCCTGCTTTCTTCACCCCTTCCCCCTCTCCCTACCCACTCACCCCTTCCTCCCTCCCCTCCCCTTCCTCCTCCCTTCCCCTTCTCCCTACCCACTCACCCCCTTCCTCCCTCCTTCTCCCTTCCCCTTCCCTTCCCCCTTTCCCTACCCTCCCTCCTCTCCCTCCTTCCTTCTCCCTTCCCCTCCCCTTCCCCCTCACCCCCTCCTCTTCCCCCCTACCCCCCACCCCTCACCCCCTCCTCTCCCTTCCCCCCTACCCCCCCACCCCCCACCCCCTTCCTCCCTCCTTCTCCCTACCCCTCCCCTTCCCCTTCCCCC
>NC_091554.1:12011733-12014233 GCF_042767895.1 Penaeus vannamei
GACCTCAAAGTAGTAGAATAAAGAAATATAAGATGAAGTACGATATTTCATAAGAGCAGATGATTATTCATGTCCCATATGTATAGATAGAAATATGAATAAATATAGATAGATATAGAAACAGATAGATGAATATTGAGCGTTGAATGAATAGAGAGACTGACAAAAAAGCAGATTTGTATGACCCTTACCATATCAAGTCAGATAGTATAGTCATTATCCGTATTTGTAGAGATAGCGATAGATATGGTAATAATGATTTTAATGGTGGCATGTAAACAACAATCACAATTACAAATATGTTTATTATTGCTAAATAAAAAGCGAAGAAATGTAAAAGGCATTGCTCTCTATAGCTTTACTGTCTGCATAACTTTTGCCAAATGATCTACAAAAATAAAGTTTTATGTTCATTCAGACCGAGGCAAAAAACTAACAAAAAAAATCACATATCGTTTTCCTTTTCCTTTTTTCTTCATTCTGGAAAAAAGATAAGTAAAAAAAAAAAAAAAAAAAAAAAGGAAAATCAAAATTGCTTACTCAATTATTGATCTTTCTATAGCCAGGATGAGATGACGTCATCCACATCAAAGATAAGACGGGAACGCTTCTCAATGTTTCAGAAAGTTTCGTACGGTAGAGTAGACAGTATTCATCACAGAAATGGTAGATTTTTCGATTTAAGATGGCGATGCTGTGTTAGATAAGGGATGCTGAGATGCTGATATATATTTTTTTCCCTTTGGAGAAGATGTACTAGTTTGTCATCATTTGCAATGTAGGATGTTAATCCGTCCTCACCACCAACCTGTTAGTCATCAAAGGATTGACACCACAAACACTTCAGTCATCAAATTAATTAACACCAACAAGTCAGTCATCAAAATGGGAACACCACAAACAAGTCAGCCATTAAATAATTAATACCAACAACTTGTCAGTCATCCAAATATGAACACCACAAACAAGTCAGCCATTAAATAATTAATACCAACAACTTGTCAGTCATCCAAATATGAACACCACTAACATGTCAGTCATCAACAATCAACACCAATAACGTCAGTCATCAAAATATGAACACCACAAATACGCCAGTCATCAAATGATTAACACCAACAGCCTGTCAATCATCCACATATGAACACCACAAACAAGTCAGTCATCAAATAATCAACACCAACAACCTATCAGTCGTCCAAATATGAACACCGCAAACACGCCAGTCATCAGATAATGAACAACACCATTATCACCAACTTATCAATTTTCAAAAGATTATCGCCATCAATTAAATCGTCGATCTACCGCCAATCATTAATCAAGTAATAAAAATAACGAAAAATAATCATCTCAACTACAAAATCCTCAGGTCGATCTTTGGTTCAGAAATCACCGCATTGGCAACCTTGCAATCAAAGAGCAATTGCACATCCTCTTACTCTTTGCTGTCTCTTATTTGCAACATGGAAGACGGAGGACGAGGAAGAAGACTAAGAAGGAAAAAGAGGAGAGAAAGGAAGATTCAGAGAGGGCATGTAATTATTGTCTTTCTCTTCTCTCTCTTTTTTTTTGTCACGTGTCAACCAGTCCGTATATATTTTTTTTATCGTAATGTCTTGCCTTTGTAGAGCCAACAGTCATAACTATTATTTAAAGTATATACTTATTTATTTTCATCATAATTGTTATTTTCTTTTTCCTCGTTCAAATTATAATACGCTTGGACGGATGTGTTAAACAAAGGGAGAGAAAAAGAGAAAGAGGAGAGAGAGAGAGAGAGAGAGAGAGAGAGAGAGAGAGAGAGAGAGAGAGAGAGAGAGAGAGAGAGAGAGAGAGAGAGAGAGAGAGAGAGAGAGAAAGAAAGAATGAGAGAGAGAGAGCAAAAAAGATGAAATAAAAATAAATAATAATAAAGAACGAAAGGAAAAAGAACAAGCTGCCTCTGTGAGACGGACGGAACCTGTGACCTCGCGCAAGGAACTCTGAAGATGAAGGTAAACACTAAAGAACAAGGTCAAAGTACTCGAGAGAGGCGGACGAGACAAGGCGAAAGAGAGAGAGAGAGAGAGAAGAATGGAGAATAATCAGCCGAAGGGGAAATAGGAGTCGAAGGCTACAAGCAACAAAAAGAATAAGAGAATTGGAAGACGAGGATAAAAGAGGTAAAATGTAGAAGGAAGAGGACGAGGTAGAAGTGGAAAGGATGTAGAAGATAAGGAAGATTGAGAGAGGATGAGAAAGAAAATAGGACGAGAAGAAAAGGGGGGGGGGAGAGTGATATTTAGAATTTTTAAAATATGAGAAAACGAAAGAAAAAAAAAGATAAGAAAAAGAATGATAGACAAAGAAAATAAGGGGAGAAGAAGGAGGAGGAGGAGCAGAAAGAGAGAAAAAAAATGATAATAATAATGATAATGATATTAGTAATAATAATAACAATAGTAATAATAATAATAATAATAATAATAATAATAATAATAATAATAATAATAATAAT
>NC_091554.1:12046733-12069233 GCF_042767895.1 Penaeus vannamei
TGTTGAATGTTCGCGCCCAGTAATATTTTCCATTTATTTATTAATTATGATAGAACGACGATTAAAAATTCTGGTTTGATATTTTTTATGATTTCGAAATTATTTATTTTAATGGATTTATAAATGAGATTTATTTTAAAATTTGCCACTCGCCAGCACATATCCCATGGGGTGTGTCTCCGCCAACTCAGTCGCCGTTCAGTGGCAGACGACACTCGGCAGCGCAAGCATTCCACAGCACCGCCCTTTCCTCCTATATATTGGAAGGAACTTCTCCAAACTTTGTATAAAATGTGTCGTTCGTGTCTCAGGAGCTGCTAAAGTAATGGAAATTCCAGCCGAGAGCCACCGAGCGACCTGATGGCTCGGATATTCCCCGATGACGTGCCAGTAGCAGACGACGCGCCAAGGGCCATCTTTGGTGGCAGTCGGGATGGAGGTGGCACTGTGGGGGCCGCCGTTGCCGTGGGCGTCGTAGCGAGGGAGTAGGAGTAGCAGTGTGTCACTCCTCCTGTGAACACGCGGCCCAGCGTCTCTTCGGCAAGGGGGAGACGAGCACAGAGGCGCCGCAAGTGCAAGAAGGAGCCAAGGAGTTCCCTCGCAGTGCCGGGACCGCGGAGGAGCTAGGCACTTTCGGGAGGAGCGAGGCGGAGAGGGAGAGGGAGAGAGGGCCACAGACTCAGCCGCCGCCGCCGCTGCTGCCGCCTCCGCCGAACCTGGTGAGTCCGGACCAGAGGGTCTCTAGACGGGGTTTCTTTGCATTTTAGTTTATTTCATATTTTTTTTAACTTTGAAGTTTGTGTTCGCCTTTTCCTGGTTCGGTGAAAGTGAGCCTCCATTTTAGTGTTTATTTTCCCCACATGGTTCTTGCCGCCTCATCCTACAGCCCGACTCCCCTCCCCTCATAATTATCCCCTCACACACCCTGGAGTGAGGGGAAAAAACAACCTTTGCCCTTACCCATCCCAAGACCCCCCTCCCCCTCCACAAGGCACGCACGCACGCACGCACGCACCCATCACAACTTTAAAATCACCAACAGAACAATTCAGTTGCCTTCTCTCTTTCCTCTCTATTCCTCTCTTTCTCTCGTGCGCCCCCTGTCCGAAACGGTAGAGGAGAGAGAGAGAGAGAGAGAGAGGAGATAAGAAAAAAAAAGTTAAGATCTAAAAAAAAAAAAAGATGTGCCAAAAAAGAGAGAAAGGGAGAGAAGAAAGACAGAGGTAAAGACACCGAAAGAAAGAAAGAAAGAGAGAGAGAGAGAGACGGAGAGAGAGCGAGAGTATTCCAATATGAAAGTCGCCATCTTTTACTCCTACCATTGTGCGTGCGGAGTTGACGTTTAGCCGTGGCCGTCACATTGTCCCAGCCAGCCGCCCTCTGCCGTTTACTTATTTATGTTAAGCACTTCTTTTCCTATTATTTTGCTCCGGGGAAGGAAAATGGCGTGGGGTTATTGTTTTTTTTATTTCTTTTTTTTCTTTTTTTTTTTTGGTTATTATTTTTTCCTTTTCTCGTTCTCTGGTTTTCATGTATTTTTTCTTTCTTTTTTGCGTGTTTTTTTTATTGTTTTGGGATTGTATGTTCTGTCACAACCAATTACTCCGGCGACCCACTTAGATCAATTGCGGAAAACAGTAAGTGGACAAGAATTTCGGGGTCTCGTTTTGTGAGAGAGACTCCGCGTTTGTGTTGTGTTTTTTTTTTTCTTTTTTTTTTGTTTGTGCTTGGTATATTTTTATTAATAGAATTTGGGTGGGGTCGCCTAATATATGTATATATGTACATATACATTTATATATGAGTGTGTGGGTATAGGTATATATATTAATATATATTCACACACACACACACACACACACACACACACACACACACACACACACACACACACACACACACACACACACACACACACACACACACATATATATATATATATATATATATATATATATATATATATATATATATATATATATATGTGTGTGTGTGTGTGTGTGTGTGTGTGTGTGTGTGTGTGTGTGTGTGTGTGTATGTAATGTATATGTATATATATATATATATATATATATATATATATATATATATATATATATATATATCGATATATTGATATATTATATTAAGTGTTCTGCAATCTCCAGTTTCCAATTATCTAATAAAGTGTTCATTGTGTTAGTGTTGCCTTGATGTGATAAGAATTTTGTGAGTTTCCTGAAATGCCGAGTCTATTTTAAAAATAGAGTGAGTTGCATATTCTTTGCGTTCTTTTCCATATCAAGTTGAAAGTTTTCAGAAACTCTGAGTTTAAAATTACATGACGATAAACTGTACTGTTGGTTGTTTCATCATGAATTATAAAGCTATGCAAAACGTAAGTCAGAAACTTGAGGAAATTCTTTATAAGTTATCGGTGCCTTTTGTGTGAAGATAGTTCTAACCTGTACAAGTTCTTATTTTCAGGTTTGTCGAGTGTGTTCTTGAAATTGTGAACCGTAGAACAAGAAAGAAATTTTTATATGTGTGTGTTTGTGGTGTATTTGTAAAAAAAAATGAATTGTTTTGTCTCTCTCTTTGTTTTTGTGGAGAGAAATTACGAGATATATATATATTTTTTAAAAGGCAACTGGTGATTTTCCTTTTTCGAACTTAGTCTTATTTTCCAAAAGTGTCGGGAATGTGAACACTGTTTTAAAGTTCATATTCCTTAGAAATGTGTTACAAGAGAAAGTGTTCTCTGTAATCGTATCATCTGTTTTATATCTAGCCGAAAATTTTATCTCTTTTTATGTAGAAATGTTATTTTATGCCTGACTTGCGAGACGGAAAGTGTTTCGTTTTTGAATTTTTTAAAACCTCCGCAAACTAAAATCCGTTAAAAGCGAGCTGGTTCATTTGTTGTTTTTGTGTGAGTCGCGACAACAATGCTGCCTGTAGACGAAGGAAAGAGCCCGGCGAGAGAGGAAAGGCCGCCGAGACACAATGCTTTTAGTCTGAAGTATTTTTCGTGCTGTAGATCTGCGCTTTTGCCTCGGCGGGTGGGCTGTGGTAGATGCTGAAATCATGCTGAAAGGGAGAATTCTGCAAGGCAATTCTTACAGGGTGGCATTCGAGGCCGAAGCATTTATTCTAAAACAATTTGTTTCACCGAAGGAGCACGTGTGGCGCTCCGCCCGCCACGGCGGACGTTGGCCCGTATCTTATCTCCTGTGGCTTGGCCTGACGTATCCTGGACGATAAGCCGCACAGCATGGAGGTCGCCAGCTCACCCTCGCCAGCAGGAGAACAGCGAGTCACTAGTCAGTGGAAATGGCGCCCCATTACGTCACTCCCAGAGGGCGCTGTGCTGTTATGCCCAGCCAACCCAGCCTTCTTCCAGCAAGCGCTGCCAGCTGGGGGCAGTCGTTGGCTGGGTTTCATCGGAACAGCACTGAGCTCCGAGCTCTTGCCAGGCTTCGGGTCTTGGGCCTCGCGCTGGCCTCAAGCTCCAGGTAGTGCCCCGTTACCAGATGGAGTGCCGCCCGCCTCCGCAAGTGCCCCAGCTGGTTCGCACACGCGGGCCTCGGCTCTGCCCACGCCCCGGCCCTGTGAAACCTCTCCCAGCTGTTTCTAGTCACCAGCCCGTTTACCAGCTCACGCCATGTCCGCGGAGCATCGCCTGAATGGATTATGTGTCACGGAGCCTCGCCACTCGGCCGCGAGGGAGAGAGGGACTCGCTTCGGATTCCGAGATGAGATAAGTGAGGTGAGTTTGCGGGTGATGAGGGAGAGAGAGAGAGAGAGGGAGAGGAGGGGCAACGCAGGGGTTATCACGTCGGCGGGACTCGATCCGAATTCTGTAACGAATTCGGATCCCGAGACCGTCCGCGAGTAGGAGGTCGGAGTGCCCTTTCCGCCCTCTCTCTTTCGGCGACCGGGAAGCCGAGATCGGAAGTTTGTTTGGACACGGAGAGGAAATTATATTGGCAATCGGCGAGGAGGATTAATGCTTTGTGAAATGAGATAAAGCGTGTCTGTTTGCACCACTCGCATTTTTATTCTCTCTCTCTCTCTCTCTCTCTCTCTCTCTCTCTCTCTCTCTCTCTCTCTCTCTCTCTCTCTCTCTCTCTCTCTCTCTCTCTCTCTTTCTCCCTCCCTCATCTCTACCTCATTCCTTTCTCCCTCTCATCTCTCTCTTTCTCCCTCTCTCTCTCTCTTTCTCCTCTCTCTCTCTTTCTCCCTCTCTCTCCTCTCTCTCTCTCTCTCTCTCTCTCTCTCTCTCTCTCTCTCTCTCTCTCTCTCTCTCTCTCTCTCTCTCTCTCTCTCTCTCTCTCTCTCTCTCTCTCTCTCTCTCTCGCTCTCTCTCTCTCTCTCTCTCTCTCTCTCTCTCTATCCTCTCCTCTCCTCTCCTCTCCTCTCTCTCCTCCCTCCCTCCTCGCTGCTCATTTTGTCTTATTCTTCCCAGCTCTCTTTATTAACTCTTTGCTTTGTACACTCTCGTGCGTTTTGATAGCAGTAAACGATGTTATCTTTATGATGTAATGTACCAATCTTGTATTACATACCTCCCACCTCTATCTCTCCACTCTCTCGCCCGCCTCTCTCTCTCTCTCTCTCTCTCTCTCTCTCTCTCTCTCTCTCTCTCTCTCTCTCTCTCTCTCTCTCTCTCTCTCTCTCTCATTCTCTCTCTCTCTCCCTCTCTCTCTCTCTCTCTCTCTCTTTCGCTCTCGCTCTCTCTCTCTCTCTTTCTATCTCCCTTCCTCAGCTCCTCCACCCAAGCATACAGACTCTCTCCCCGATCTCCCCTCTGTTCGGTCGTCCCCTCAGAGGCAGCATGCACTTACACCCCTCTTTCACCCCTCTTTCTTTCCCGCCTGACTCGCCCTCGCACCGCCATTCTTGTGCAACTTACGCACCGTTGCACTTCCCCTTATCTACTTTCGTCCGCCTGCAGGCCCTCTTGTTTAATTACATGCTTTAGTAGCGCCGCTCATGTGCTCTCCTCCACAGTCCATCGCCACAACAAGTCCTAAACGCAGCTCACAGTGTCTTCAGGATGGCCCTTCCCTCCGTCTCTCTCCCCCCCTCTCTATCTTCATCCCCTCCCCCTCAGTAGCACTGTCCCTCCTCCTGTTCCTCCCCCCTCCCCCCTCTGTAGCACTCAGTCCCTCCTCCTCCCCCCACTACCCCCTCGTCTCCCCCCCCCCTCTGTAGCACTCAGTCTCTCCTCCTCCTCCTTACCCCCCACTACCCCCTCTTCTCCCCCCCTCCCCCCCATCTTCCATGCTTCTTATACCGCCACCGCCCCGTCCTAGGCACCAGTAGAGACGACGGCGGCCCCGGGGATGTGCCTTCGTTGTTGTGCTTCGACCGAGAGTGTGTGGCACAGAAGAAGAAGAAGAAGGAGGAGGAAGTTTTAAAAGAGGAGGAGGAATAGAAGGAAAAAAATAGAAAGAAAAAGGAAGAAAGGAGGAGGAGGAGGAAGACTAGGGGTGAGAAGACGGCGGCGGGAGATAGTCACAACCAATTACTCCGGCGACCCACTTAGATCAATTGCGGAAAACAGTAAGTGGACAAGAATTTCGGGGTCTCGTTTTGTGAGAGAGACTCCGCGTTTGTGTTGTGTTTTTTTTTTTTCTTTTTTTTTTCTTTTTTGAGCGATGGAGAGTCTGATATTTTTGCTCCCGTTATTTTTTTTTCCTCCGGGGCTCTCATTCCTAGAAAATACATTGTGCATTGAGACTCTATAGGCTTGTAGTTACATTTTTCAACTAGAATCGTGTTGTGTCGTTTTTTTGTGTATTGGCTGTGATTTTGTGTCGTCAGAAACCGTAGTGTGGTTGATTAAGTGCGTGATTACGTGCATAATTACACATATATACACGAGTGGTACACATGCTTACATGTACATACGCGATAACACTGATATTCTTTTAGGATTGCTCAAACACGAACGTTTATACGTGCGCCAACACACACACTCACACACACACACACACACACACACACACACACACACACACACACACACACACACACACACACACACACACACACACACACACACACACACACATATGTAATGTGTAGACACACACACACATACATATACAATGTGTAGACACACACACACATAAATATACAATGTGTAGACACACACACACACACACACACACACACACACACACACACACACACACACACACACACACACACACACACACACATATGTAATGTGTAGACACACACACACATACATATACAATGTGTAGACACACACACACATAAATATACAATGTGTAGACACACACACACACACACACACACACACACACACACACACACACACACACACACACACACACACACACACACACACACACACACACACACACTCTATCCCGCGGTTGAAATGGAAGCGACATCTCTCATCAGCCCAAGCAAGTGATTTCCCAAATAGCCAGACCTTGTAATCTTGCTTCATTTCTAACTAGCGGTTTCAGGCAGACTGGCGAAATGGCTCTAACTAATTATTTTAAACTGGAGAGAGAGAGGGAATGGGTAGGGGAGGGGAGAAGGAGAGAGGGAGGGAGGGGGATGGAGAGGGCGTGGGAGGGAAGGGGAGGGAGAGAGGGAGCGTGAGGGCGTGGGAGGTAAGGGCAGTGGGGGAGGGAGGAGGAGGCGAAGCGGGAGAGAGATAGAGAGAGAGAGAGAGAGAAAGAAAGAGAGGAGAGGAGAGAAAAGAGGGGTTTAAAGTAAATGACTCAGGTTATCAGATTACTCCGTGTGTAGTGTGAGCGCCTCCCCTCCTTTCCCCTCATCGTGGCACCAGCAGGAGGAGGCGGAGGAGCAGGAGGGGGTTTCTGACCCCCCCCCCCCCCCTTTTGCCGAGGGCGGTGGCGAGGGGAGAGGGAGTGGGGGGATGCTTGGAGGGGGGGGGGTGGAGAGGATGGGGGGAGTGGGAGGGGTAAAGGGGAGGGTGAGTGGGGGAGGGGGAAGTGGGTTGGGAGAGTGTGCTAAAAGGGAGTAAGGGTGAGGGAAAGGGTGTTAGACAAGAAGGGGGGAGGGGGTAGTAGGCAGGGGCAGGGTGCTGAAAGAGAGGGGAGTAAGGGATAGGAGTGGGGGGGGTGATGGGGGGGGGAGGTACGGTCGTTTCAGCAGTCTTATTTACATGTAGCTGCACTTGACCTGACGTTTACGGGATGCAGGTTGTAAATGATGGAGGAGGAGTAGGAGGAGGAGTAGGACCTGTTTTTGATTGCTGCGCTGATGGTCCGCACTCGGTCCGCACTTCGTATCCGCGGAGGCCTCGGTCCTGGCGGAGATGTGCGGACATTTTCCTCGTCGTCTGCGGCCTAGGACTGCCCTGTGCGCGGCCCGAATATGGCGGCGGTTCGAGGCGGCGACCGTGTGAGTGTCAGAGGCGAAAGCTGTTCACTTGGTATTGTTTTGTGTCTTCTCTTCTATTGTCTTCTCTTTTCTTCTCTTCTCTTCTCTTCTCTTATCCTCTCTTTTCTTTTCTTTTCTTTTCTTCTCTTCTCTTCCTCTCTCTCACTCATTCTACCAGAAACATTACGATTTTTTTCAATACATGTATATATTATCTACCTCAGTAGTACGTAAGTATTTTTGATAATCAATCTATGTATGTCCGCCATTTTTAGAAATTCCTCTCTGATATTCGCACCATATTTCTGGGTTTGTCTACTGTCGCTTTTCTAACGATCGAATCTCTATCTCGCGGAATTTCGCTTGAAAACGAAATAGATTGCGGATGAATATCACAGACAGGAATATCCCTTGAAATATCAAGTTAACATAACAACGTTGATGCATTCGTACCCAGCGAGTGATCCGTGAAAGCAAAAAGGGGGGAAATTTTGGAAAAGAAACGAGAGAGAGAAGAAAGAGAGAGAGAGAGAGAGAGAGAGAGAGAGAGAGAGAGAGAGAGAGAGAGAAAGAGAAAGAGAAAGAGAAAGAGAAAGAGAAAGAGAAAGAGAAAGAGAGAGAGGAGAGAGAGAGAGAGAGAGAGAGAGAAGGGGGGATGGGGAAAGGAGAGGGAAAGGAAGGAGAGAGAGAGGGGAAAGGGAGAGAGAGACTGAGAGAAAAATAAAAAGTGGGGTGGGGAAGGAGGAAGAGAGAGAGAGAGAGAGAGAGGGAAAGAAAATGTGTCCGGGTTTTCAGAGACAAACATAATATGCAAATTAGGGTGACGGAAGGAGCTGTAGCCGTGCATTAGACCTCGTGGATTATATCTCTCGCTCCCGGAATATTTACGAGAAGAAACCAATCTTCCTCAAGGTGTGTGACTTCCCCATTGAGGGCTGGGGAACAGGCGTGGCTGGAATACGCTAAAGATCTACTCCTCCCCACCTCCCCTTGCTCTCCCCCCTACTCCGCCCCTCCTCCCTTCGCTCTCTTAATACTTCTTTCTTCTTTCTTCCTCCTTTCTCGCTCCTATTACTTCTTTCTCTCTTCTCCTTCCTCCCTTTCCGCTCCTTTTAAACTACTTCTTTCTTTCTTCTCCTCCCTCCCTTCTCTTACTACTTCTTTCTTCCTTCTTCCTTCTTTTTCTCTCCTACTACTTCTTTCTCTCTTCTCCTTCCTCCCTTCTCCATCTCCAATCTTGCTCCCTCCTTCCTCCTCTCTCTCTTACGCCAAACCTTCCTCCTCTGCCATTCCATCTTTCTTTCCTTCTCCCGCCTTCCTCCTCCCTCTTTTTATCCCCTCTTCATCCGTCCTCCTCTCTCCTCCTCCCTCTCCCTCACCCTCCATTCTTTTATCCTCGCCATTCCTTTCCCATCCTTCCTCACTCCCTCCTTCATTTCCCCATCACGCCTTCACCCCTCCTTCACTCCCCATCTCTCTACCCCTCCCATCCCCTTCTCCCCTCCGTACCTCCCCCCCATCACTCCTCCCCCCAAACCCATTCCCTTCCCCCCCCCCATTCTTCCCTCTCCCTCACCCCCAGTTTCTGCTATTCTTATGATTCTTCCATTGGAGTTGCGGTTTAAGACGTTCATAATTCTTTTTAAATGGTTATCCAATACTCCAGGGCCCCCCATTCGCCGTGAAATACTCGGCCCGGTATTATTGTTGTCTGTTACGGGCTGGCTGAGTCGTTCGCCTGTGAAGGTGGGGAGGAGAACAAGATAGAGGGAGGGAAGGAGAAAGGCAGGGAGGGAAGAGGGGAAGGAGAAAGGCATGGAGGGAAGGAGGGAAGAAGAAAAGGAGGGAGGGAAGGAGGGAAGTAGAGATAGAAGGAGAGAGGGTGGGAGGGAAAGAGAGACGGAGGGAGGGAGGGAAGGAGAGAGGCAACCAAGGAGAAGGGGATGGAGGGAGATGGGGAAAGGCTGAGAGAAGAAAGAGAGAGAAGTGGAAAGCTAAAAGAGAGAAAGAAAAAAAGGAAAAAATAGTGTAATGCAAGGAAAAGTGAGAGAGAGAGAAAACGTGATTGGAAAGAACGAAAAAAGAAAAAAGACAGACAGCGAAACAGAGAAACAAAATCAAGGAAAGGAAATAAAAAGAGGAGGAGGGGGAGGAAGGAGGGAGCTAGGAGGGGAGGCGATGATGGGGGAAAGACGAGAACTGTCGCGGTGCTGTCCTCACGATGGGAATAAGGGAGGTCTTATGCGATTGTCGGCCTCGCGTTGTGATGGGCCGGCAGGGGGGGGGAGGAAAGAGGATGGGGGATGGAGGGAAGAGGAGTAGGAGAAACAGAAAGAGGAGGAAAAGATGGAGGAGGAGGAGGTGGAAGAGGAGGAGTAGGAGAAACAGAAAGAGTAGGAGGAGAAGGAGTAGGAGAAACAGAAATAGTAGGAGGAGAAGGAGAGAAGGAGTAGGAGAAACAGAAAGAGTAGGAGGAGAAGCAGAAAGAAGAGGAAGAGGAAGGAGAGGAGGAGAGGAGTTAGTGTTAAATGGGAAGGAGAAGGTAGGGAAGACAGGAGGGGAAAGGGAAGAGGAGTTGGCAATTGACAAGGCGAAAGGAGAGACGGAGTGAGGAGAGGAGGATAAGGGATCGGAATAAAGGAAAGGGATTGAAAGAAGGGAAAGAGGAGAGCCCAGATGATTATGATCAAGGAAGAGAAATAGAGAGTAAAAGATAAGGAACGGGGACGTGGAAGGGATAAAGAAAAGAGAACCAAGTGACAAAGGAAGGGAGAGAGAAGAAGCAAAATGAAAGAAGGAAGGCATTGAAGGAGGAGCAATGGCGCGGGGTGGGGGGGGGGAGTAGGGAGCGGAGTTTGGGGAGTAGAATGTGGTCGTAACTGTGGTGGTAGTGGTCGTGCTGGGACTAGTGCTGGTGTTAATGGCCTTGCTGATGCTTGTGATGCAGGTGTCAGGGGCAGTGAGCGCCACAGAGGTGTTGGCAGCGGGGGAGGGTGTCAGCTGTGGGCAGGCCAGGCTGGATCGTTGTCATTGATATATACATATATATTTTTTTTTTTATCAATATCATTACTATTATCATTATTACTACCATTGTTATTGGATCGTTGTCATTGACATATATATTTTTAATCAATTTTATTACTATTATTGTTATCATTGTTATTAGTGTTGTTATTACTATCGTGGTTTTCCTGTGTGTTTGCTTAATGGTGGTTTGTATTAAAATTCATCTAATTGAATTTTTCAAGCTGTTGTATTTTTTTCTTTTATAATTGTTACAATATTATTAATTGATATGATCCCAACCATATTCAGTCACCACCTCTGGTTCTCTCTCTCTCTCTCTCTCTCTCTCTCTCTCTCTCTCTCTCTCTCTCTCTCTCTCTCTCTCTCTCTCTCTCTCTCTCTCTCTTTCTCTCTCTCTTTCGCTGTGTGTGTGTGTGTGTGTGTGTGTGTGTGTGTGTGTGTGTGTGTGTGTATATCTCCCTTCTCCCCTCTACATCTCTCCCTTTTCCTCTACCTCCCTTCTGTCCCTTCCCCTCTGCCTCCCTTCCCTCACTCTCCACCTTTCCCATGCCACCCCCCTCCTCCCCCCTTCCCCATATCCCCCCTTCCCCTCCCCCCTCCCCTTGTCCTTTGATATACCTGGCCCATCCATCTTCATTTATCATCAGTTCGTCATGTTTTTGTTTTCATTTTTTTCTCTCTCTCTATTTTGGTAAATATTTTGTTACGGGTTTGGTTGCCATTTTTAGGTGAAAGATTTTTTTCTCTTGTAACAGGAGGGTTTTTTTTTTGGGGGGGAGGGGGTGTTGATGATCGCCAATCGTTATTGCTATTAATATTTACTTTCAATATATATTTCATCGCGTCCATACGATGTAGTGTGTTTTCTCAATCTCCCTCTTCTTCCTCTTCTTTTTTTTACTGCTTCCTCAACACAATTATCATTCCCGCCTTCCTCTCCTTTCAACACCATCGCCCCCCCCACCCCACCCCAGAACGATGCTAGGCTGTGACTGGCTAAGGCGTCGCCAATTTACACGTGAGGCGCTGGTCAAGGAGTACACGAGCTTCTTCAAGGATATTTCGGTGAAATGGACTTGGTATTGTCTGTCTGTTTTTTTTTTTTTTTTTTTTTAATTCTATGACTCGTTTTTTTCTCCTTTTCTTTCGTTTCTTTCTTTCTCTGTATCGTTGTGTTTCTTTTCGTTCTCTATCTCTCTGTTTTGTTCTTTGATTCTCTCTTTTTCAATCTTTCTTCTCTCTCTCCCCCCCCCCCTCCCTCCCTCCCTCCCTCCCTCCCTCCCTCCCTCCCTCCTTCCCCTTCCCCTTCCCCTTCCCCCTCCCCCTCTCCCTCCCCCCTCTCTCCCTCTTCCTCCCTCTCTCCCTCTCCTTCTCCCTCTCCCAGTATCTCTCTCGCTCCGTGGCGCACACTCACTACGGCGTGGGTGTCAGAGTGGCCCAACGTTGGCAAAGGTGAGGCCAGGTAACAGTGCCTCTTGATAGCAAGGAGGAGGAGGAGGCGGAGGAGGAGGAGGAGGAGGAGGAGGAGGAGGAGGAGGAGGAGGAGGAGGAGGAGGAGGAGGAGGAGGAGGAGGAGGAGGAGGAAGAAGCGGAGGCGGAGGGGAAACCGAATACTAAAGGGAGAAGGATAGAAACTGAGGGAATGAGGGAGAAAGTGAGCGACATGAGGTGCGGGGGTGACATGACGAAGGAGACCGGGGCCTGGGGCGCGCGCATACACACACACACAGCGAAAGGGAGAAATGGATAGGGAAGCAATAGGGGAGAAGGATATAAGCAGGAGGAGCGTGAGGGGAGAGCGAGTGGTGGGGACCCAGAGCGAGGGGAGAGGTTGAGGAGGGTGGCAGGGGAGAGGGAGGTGGGGAGGGGCAGGGGAGAGAGGAGGAGGAGGAGATGGGGAGAGGAGGAGGAGGGGGAGAGAGGAGGAGGAGGAGGGGAAGGGGAGAGGGGAGAGAGGAGGAGGAGGGGAAGGGGAGAGGGGAGAGAAGAGGAGGAGGGGGGGAAGGAGGAGGAGGGCGAGGTAGACAGCGGCGGACATCGCTCAGAGCCACGACATCAGGCCCGACTTGCCGAACGCCTCCACGCGACTCATTATCTCGTGGTCTTATCGGCGCACTCACGTCACCACGGCGTCGGCCCGCGGTGCCCCCGTGGAACCGGCACGTAATTAATGCTAATGATCCATATCCAGGCCGGAATGGCGACGGCGGAGGGACTGGGACTCGAAAAAAGGGGAGGAGAGTGAGTGTGTGGGTTCCCTCTGGAGGCAACGAGGGCGGGTTTGAGGGTCTTCTTCCTCCCTCCCTCCCGCTCTCTCTCTCTCTCTCGCTCTCTCTCTCTCTCTCTCTCTCTCTCTCTCTCTCTCTCTCTCTCTCTCTCTCTCTCTCTCTCTATCGCTCTCTCGCTCTCTCGCTCTCTCTCTCTCTCTCTCGCTCTCTCTCTCTCTCTCTCTCTCTCTCTCTCTCTCTCTCTCTCTCTCTCTCTCTCGCTCTCGCTCTCGCTCTCTCTCTCTCTCTCTCTCTCTCTCTCTCTCTCTCTCTCTCTCTCTCTCTCTCTCTCAGATGTTTATCCCTCTCCATTCCCTTCATTCCGCCCTTATCTCTCTTGTTTACATCATCTTACTCTTGTTTTCTCAGTTTCTTTCTCTATTGTCTCACGCCGGTCACTTATCTGCTCCTCTTTCCCTGCTCATCCTCTCTTTTTCTTGTTCATTTCTCCCTCTCTTCCTCCTCTTCTGTCTCCCTTTTCCCCCTTTGAAATACCTCTCTTTCATATCACCTCTTCTCCTCTCGCTCTTTCTTAGTCTCCCCTTCCTGTTATTTTCTTCCTCTCTGTCTCCTTTCACCTCACCCCTCTTTCTACACCTCTTACCCTTTTCTTTCCTCACGTTCTCCTTCTCTTTCTGCCCTTTCCTCCTTCATTCTCCTCTTATTATCTCCTTCCATCACTCACTCCATCCCTCGTCCTTCTTATTCTTTTCCTACCCTTTCTATCGCTTCCTATTTTGTCCCTTCCATTCCTTTCCCTTCTTATCCTTTCAGTTCCCATCCTATCATCTCTCCCTCCCTCCCTTCCTCTCTCTCCCTCCCAAAACCCTCCCCCACTCTCTCTCTCTATTTCTCATTCTCTTTCTCTCTCCCTCTCTCCTTTCCCCGCATTTCCATCTCCTTCCTCTGTCCTTTCGCACCGCCTTCCCACGGGGCGATGTCTCCCCGCCTCTCCACCGCCGCGAGACCAGATCCCCTCCTCCTACCCAGGGGTCACATCCTACATCCTACTTACTAGCCAATGGGCCCTTCCCAGCGACTCCAAGGGGATCCTGTTCACACCTGCCACTGGATGGACCCTCTCCCCCTCTCCCCTCTCCTGCTCTCACCCCCTCGTCCCTCGCCACCTCCCCCCTACTCATCCCCCGGTCACTGTACTCTTCTCTCCCCCTCCTCCTTCCTCTACCCCTCCCCCCCCCGTACTATCCCCTCAGTCTAGGACGCTGTTGTTCGGGAGTCCCGCGCCATGCCTGCCGAGCGGAGGAAACCGTGCTCGAGGAAAAACTCTTGCCTCGGGTGTAGGATCTCCCATGACGATCTCCCATGACGATCTCCCATGACGATCTCCCATGAGGATCTCCTCTGAGGATCCCCCCAACTGCCGAAGGTATCCTGCCCCCACCCCATCCCCCACCCCGACCCCCCTTCTTCCATGAGCTTGGCTTGGTTAGGATTCGCTCAGCTGACTGGCTTGAGTTGAGTCGTGTGGCTCGTCGTCCAGCCTCGTCGTGTGGTTCGGTGGCGGGCCGACTCGCTGCCGGCTCCTCGTGCTGTGCTCCATGCCATCTCGTTCTTGGTCTCTCTCTCTCTTTTCGCTTCTCTCTCTCTTGTTTCTTGATTCTTGACTTTTCTCTATTCTCTCTTGACTCTTCTTTCTTCTCTCTTCTCTCTTCTCTCTCTCTCTCTCTCTCTCTCTCTCTCTCTCTCTCTCTCTCTCTCTCTCTCTCTCTCTCTCTCTCTCTCTCTCTCTCTCTCTCTCTCGTTCTTTCGTTTTCAGTCTTGTTGAATACCCCAGTCCTCTGTCGACTTCTTTCATTTATCCCTTTTTCTTGTCATCCGTTGTCTCTTCATCTTTTTTATTCTTCTCGCGCCTCCTTGCCCCTCCTCCTCGCCTCTCCTTTCTCCCTTTCCAGATTCTTCCCTTTTCCTCTCCCCTCATTGTGTGTCCTCCTTTCTATTCGTGGATCCCTCCGCTATGTAGTCGCATCCCCTCTCCATCTCCCCTTTCCTCTTCCTCTTCCTCTTCTTGTGTGTTTGTGTCTGAGTGCACGCTCCTCCTCCGACTCCTCTTCCTACCCTTCTCCTCCTACGCCCAACCTTCTCCTTCTCTTCTCCTCCTCCTCCTCCTACCCTTCTCCTCCTACGCCCAGCCTTTACCTTCTCCTTCTCTTCTTCCTCCTCCTCCTCCTCCTCCTCCTACCTTTTTTTTCCTCCTCCTCCTCTGCCCAGCCTTCTCTTCCTCCTCCTCCTGCCCCTCCTCCTCCTCCTCCTCCTCATCATCATCATCATCATCATCATCATCATCATCATCATCATCATCATCATCATCATCATCATCATCATCATCATCATCATCATCATCCTTCTCCTCCTCCTCCTCCTCCTCCTCCTACTTTCTGACCCCCCCCTTTGTATGCTAACCCCGAAAAGGAAGGGTTTTGCTTCGCCCCCTTATCCCTTCTCTCCTCTTCTCTTTCTCTTAACACCTGCATCGATTCTCCCAATTCGTTTCTTCCCCAATCTCTTCCTCTCTCTCACTCCCATTTTCCTTTTAACTCCTCTTCCCATCACCCCCGCCCCCTATTCTCCCCTCCTCTCCTCACCCTTATCTTTCTCCGCTCCCCTCTCTTCCTCTATCCTTCTTTTCCCTTTACCCTTTACCCTCAGTTCCGTCTCTTCCTTCCCTTCCCTTTAACTACCCTCCTCAACTCCTCTTCTCCCCTTCCTTTCCCTTAAATACCCCCCCCCACCCCTCACTCCTCCCTCTCTGCTTTCCTCTCCCTCCCTCTCCTCTCACTTCCCCTCTTTCTCCCCTCCCCTTCCTCCATCTTATCTCTCCCTTCCCTTCCTTCTCTTCTCCCCTTCCCCTCTATTTTCCACTCCCTCCCCTGCCTTCTCCCTCTCTTTCCTCCCATTCTCCCCCTTCCCTTCCTCTCTGGTTCCCCTCCTTCTCCCCTTCCCTCTTTCCTCTCCTTCCCTTCCCTTCCCCTCTCTTCCCCTCCTCTTCTCTTCCCTTCTCTTTCCCCTCCTCTTCCCTTCCCCTCCTTCTCCCCTTCCCCCTCTTTTCCCCTCCTCCCCTTCCCCCTTTTTTCCCTTCCCCTCTCTTTTCCTCTCCCTTCGCCTCTCTTTCCCCTTCTCCTCCCTTCCCTTCTTTCCCCTCTTTTCCCCTCCTTCTCCCCTTCCCGTTCCCCTCCCTCCGCCGACCATCCCGTTCTATAGCTCTTTATTGGACTTTCTGCGTTAGTGCACATTCTCCACGGACCTCCGCTTGTCGTCCATCTTTCGCATCTTTCAGTCGGATTCTCTCTGTTTAACTTTATTCCGTCCGCTTTCTTTGCCTTATTTACTGGCCTTTCCTCTCTTGTGTCTTTTTCCTTTCTTTTTCTCTCTCTTTATTTTTGTGTGTTTGTGTTCTTTTTCTATTCTTGATTCGTGTACGTTGTGGTATAGTTTTTTTTTTTTTTTTTCCATCTACTCTTCGTTGGACCGTCTTCCTTTTCCCCTCTTTTTAGCTTCTTTTACTCCTCACTCTCTCCCCTTCTTTCTCTTCTTCTTTTCTTCCTTATCACCCTTTTTTAGCATTTTTTCCACTCCTCACTTTCTATCCCTCTTTCTCTTCCTCTTTCCTCCCTTTCCCCCGTCTCCCATTTTCTTTTCCCCTCTCTCTCTCCCCTCCTTTTTCCTCATCCTAGTTGGCGTCGTAGAACAGCCGATATGATGTGTATTGGTAAGGGGTTATTCCAACATATTCAGCCCCTTTTGTGTCCCTTTTTCCCCTTAGCTGTTATTCATTTATTTTTGTTTTGTCCTCTCTTTCTCTATTGTGTTCCTCTCCTCTCCTTTATTTTCCTCACTCTTTCCATCTCCTCGTCTTCTTCCCCAACGTCCCCCTTTCTCTCTTTCCTCGTTTCCCTTCCCATTCTTCCATTCCGTCCCTCTCTTTCCTCCTCCTTCCATCCCTCTGTCTCCCAACCTCTCTTATTCTCACCTCTTCCTTCACTCTTCTCCCTTCTCATTCCTCCTTCTCGTCCCTCCTCCTTCCATCCTCCCTCTTCTCCCATTCTCATTTTCGTATTTCTCTTTCAGCTGCGTACGTTATCCTGTCCTCTCTCCATTCCCGCATTTCCCCTCGCTTTCCCCTCAACCCTCTTCTCCTTCACTCTTTTTCGAGTATCTTTTCTCTGTCTGTTCTTCGAGGAGCTGAAAGCGTGTTTTATTGATTTTTTTTTTTTTTTTTTTTTTGAGCGGTGGGTTACATATATTTTTCCGCTTTTTTATTTATTTTGTTTTTATTGGTAGATACGTTGATAGATAGACAGACAAACAGGCAGGTAGATAGATAGATAGAAAAACAAAATGCTGGATATTTTGTATGTTTACCTCGTTACCTTCTTCAGTGAACGCCATTCTTCAATATTTTCTCCTTTCAAATTTATCATCCCTTCTCTCACACTTTTTCTCCCTTCCTTTCTAGTGCTTTGCCACCATCTGCTGTGTTGAAGTGTATTACCGGTCTCCTTTCTTACACGTGGCATAATCAGTCGAAATTACTTCTTGCAACTCCCCTCCCCTCCCCTCCCCTCTCCCCACTCTCTTCCCTCTCCCGCCTCCCCTCCTTCTCTCTTCTATACCCCTGCCTCTCGTTCCTCTCCCCGCCTTCTCATTTTTTTCATTATTATCTCACGTCTTTTTGCATTACCATCTGAAGGGTTCTTATACAAGATTTCATTATTTTAATAACTTCGATCCTTTATAGTGTCCAGATTTTAAAAAAGGGGAAGAAATTTCATTTCTCCGAAAAGGAATCGACCTCACACGAAAACGCCCGCGAATCCTCCGTCGGAACGAACAGTTTTGTGAAATTAGCTTAATATTATTATGTCCCGGCGCATTAAGGGCTCCGGACCCGAGCAGGAGGGCGCCCTAAAATGCCTCGTCTTCGAAGGCATTTTAGGGAGGCGCCCGACCCTGGCATGCTAGTCCCGCGTTAGCCTCGTTAGTGTGTTAATGTGCCGTCTTCCGCACTGCTTGTCGCCTCTATGGGTGACGACGGCTGTTTCACTCCGCGATTGGCTGCTCCGCCTGTCTGATCTTCGGGTCTGACTCACTGATTGGGTCGCCTAGCTTACTAATCTGCCGGTTCTAGCCCACCGATTGGCTGGTAAGTGGTTAGGAGAGCAGTTAGTTCGGGGAAGCAAGGGGGCTGAGTGACTGGCTCGCCGCGTCCGCCGGCTCTGTGGCGGGACCGGCCGCGTCGAGGGGCCTAAGCAGCGGCCATTATACCTTCCACCTATTGAGGTTTGGCCTCGACCACGCCGCGGCACCGACGGAGGCAGCGCCGCCCTCGTCCTCCACGTCTTCTCCAGCCAATACCACAATGCCCATCATTATTTGCGCTGGTGCCATATCTCCAGCTGTCGACATCACATGCACGCTTGGCAGTGGTCACCATCACCATTTTGCGCGCCCGTCACCATCCGAGAGCGCGCCCGCTATTTCGCCGCCGCCTCTCACCATCATTGAGCCTCCGCCAGCCGCTCCTCTGATACCACACCAGCACCACATCAGAGGCTCACGACGGATCAGCCTCCCCAGGGATCATCTACCCCCTCCTCCCTCCCCCCGCCGGCCCACCCACCTCTGGTCCTGCTTATTCCATCCCGCGTTATGAAATGCTCGAACCGCTGCCGCCGCCGCTGCTGCTGCTGCTGGACTCTTGATGTGACGTGCCCTCCTCACTCCCTCGCCCCCTCCCCCTCCTGTCTTCCCTTCCCCTCTTTTATCCACTCCTTCCCTCTCCCTCCCCCTTCCCGCCATCTGCGAGCAGGAAGGATCTTCGGGTTGGAGCCACTTCCCCCTTCGGGTTTCTGGTGATGCTGCGCCCTCCCTCTCGCCTCCCTCTTCCGCCCACCTTCGCTACTCCGACGTTGCTGCGAGTTGGTTCTGGATCGTCTCCCGTGGCCTTCCTGGCGGCTGGCTGGCTGGGGAGTCCTTAGGTCCAGCTCTCCCTCTCCCTCGCCCTCTCTCTCTCTCCCTCCTGCTTCCTCCGCCCCTCCTCCTACCCTTTCGGGTGTTGGTACCTGCTGGTCCCTGCTCACTGGTGGCTGGGTGGCCTCCTGCTCCCGCCCTCCCGCCCTCCGTCCCTCCTCCCTCCTGCTGCACCCCAACACTGCCCGATCGATTCTCTTTAGCTCCGCGTCTTTCACTCTGTTTATTCATCCGCTTCGCTTTTGTTTTTTGGCGGGATTTCGATTTTTCTTTGTTTTCTGAGATGTATTAATGTTGGGGAGGTTGAATATGGCGGGGCAGTTTGAATAGCTTTTAAGGAGTACATTAGGTGTCATTTTGTCCATGTCGTGGCCCTTTTTTCATTTTAGGGGGAATAAATTTGACGGAAGCCATTGTTGCGCGCGAGATGGAACCTGTACGACGATCACCAATACCACTCTTAATTACCTCACATTGTGCACGGACGGTTATGATAAAGAAACTGGTGGCGGAGGACGGAGTAGAGGGATAATTGAGCCTTAGGAAGGCACTACGCACTAGAAGATATGAGGCAATAATTCAATATATTGTGGAAGACACGTTTCATCTCCCCAGAGAATCAGCTGATCTGCCGAAGGGGGGGGAACTCACCCTCCCAATCTCCCCGGCGAGTCAGCTGACTGGTCAAGTGGGAGGTCAGCTCCGATCTGTCAGCATCTTTGTGACCGCTTACCGCTGGCTGCAGACAACACATGGAGACTGACATTCATAGGCAGCAGATAACCGTAAACATAGATAAGGCTCATGTGGTGGTGACACAGACAGAGACACGCTCTCTCTCCTCTCTTCTTCTCTCCTCCCCTTTCTTCTCTCTCCTCTCTCTGTCTCTCTCTCTCCTCTCCCTCCTCCCTCCCTCCCTCCCTCCCTCTCTCTCTCTCTCTCTCTCTCTCTCTCTCTCTCTCTCTCTCTCTCTCTCTCTCTCTCTCTCTCTCCCTCTCCCTCCCTCCCTCCCTCCCTCCCTCTCTCTCACACACACACACACACACACACACACACACACACGGAGGCACGCACACGCACTACACACGTGATGAACGTCAGCTTGTGCTTTGAGGTCATAATGCACATCTTGGCACGAGCCGGGTCCTGTGTGCGGCTGTTGTGACTGCAAGCACGGCCCGAACGTCAGGACTGTCGGCGTCAGGAGCTGTCACTGCCACGGAATGCACGTCTCGCTGCGGAGGCGAAGCGACGGCGGGGCAGTTTTGGTGGCGCTGTTGGGGAATGAGGGAAATGAGGAGACACAGCGCTCGCAAGAACGGGGGATGGAATACGTTCCGTGGTCGGGGTGACGTTCGAGGTATGTCCGCTGCGGTGTCGTTCGTTCGTGGAAGTTTGCGTCGCAGTGGAGGTCGTTGGAGTGATTTCCTTGGTTGAGGCGTCCGTTTTCGTAGCGTTCGTTATATGCTCATTTAAGACGTTCCTCTTAGTGACGTTTTCGTAAGCTCGTATTTCGTATAGTTCGCTGCAGAGACGTTCGCCGCCGCTCTTAATGGCGCGCACGACCCGGCGCCCGAGGCTTCGAACGGCCCCTCATCAGCGGAGCCGGTAAACAAAGGGCGGGCCTCCGTGCGCGGGCGGAGAGGAAAGCCCGCCTCAAGAGGGCTTTCGGGGCCTTGGAGGGCGGGCGGACAACCTCAAAGCTCTTAGACCTAAGTTGTCTCTGATGTTGACACTCGGCGGCGGGGTTCGGGCTTCGTCGTCCGGGGAGAAGCGAGGTTTCCCCTTTTCTCTCGTCTCGTGGCTTGGGTTTCATCCCGTGGCTTTTATCTGTCTTTCTCTTGTTTTTTTCGAGTTCGTCCGTTCGCTTTTTGTTCTAGGATGGAAGCCCATTCTGATTTCTCTCTTCTTATCAATCTTATTTTATCTTTTTTCATTTTATCGGTCTATTTCGTTTCTCTTTTTCTCTCGTGTTATCAAGCGATTTAAGAATCTATTTTCGTGTTCTCACAGCGTTTCTTTTCCTTAGCCTTGCTTCTTCCTCTCAGTCTCGCTAGCTGTTGTTTCCGCCCGCCCATACGCCCCCTCCCCCGCCCCCCATCCCCTCGTTCACGCCATTAGCATCCTTCCCCGCCCACGCCCCCATTTCCCCTCATCAGTCACCCATTCCCTTCGCATACTTCGCCGGGAGCCTTCCCCTCACCCAGACGGTAGCTGCCCGCCCGCTCGCCCGCCCGCCCGCCCCCCCTCCCCGCCTCGCAATCTCGCAGCCACACTGCCCCCCCCCCCCCGCACGCCCATCCCCCGCGCCCGCCGCCTTTCCCCTCCATCCATAATTTGCCAACTTATCTCCCCTCACCTAGCGCCTTGCGTCTATCGGGAGATT
Source organism: Penaeus vannamei (assembly GCF_042767895.1). Classification (NCBI taxonomy): domain Eukaryota; kingdom Metazoa; phylum Arthropoda; class Malacostraca; order Decapoda; family Penaeidae; genus Penaeus; species Penaeus vannamei. Next base: position 12,067,776 of record NC_091554.1, read on the forward strand.
CGCCTCACCCCTCATCCTCTCCTTTGACTTGTTTAACCTCTTTCTTCTCTCAGTCTGCTTCTCTCTCTCTCTCTCTCTCTCTCTCTCTCTCTCTCTCTCTCTCTCTCTCTCTCTCTCTCTCTCTCTCTCTCTCTCTCTCTCTCTCTCTCTCTCTCTCTCTCTCTCTCTCTCTCTCTCGCTCGCTCGCTCGCTCTCTCTTTCTGTTTGTCTGCTTCTCTCTCTCTCTCTCTCTCTCTCTCTCTCTCTCTCTCTCTCTCTCTCTCTCTCTCTCTCTCTCTCTCTCTCTCTTTCCCTTCGCCACTCACCCATCCCTCTTACCCTCAGCGCATCAGGAGAACCTCTCATTTCCCCTCACCCATCCTCTCTCTCCCTGCTCCTCACCCATCCCCATTACCCTCACCCTATCAGCAGCACTCCTTATTTCCCTTCACCCCTCACCCATCTCTCTCCTCCCTCGCCCATCCCTCATTCCCTTCCCCCTTATCCCATCCCTATTTCCCCTCCCCTCACCCATCCCTCTTACCCCTCCCCTTCACCCATCCCTGTTTCCCCTCCCCTTTCACCCGTCTCCCCTCCCCCCTCACCCATCCCTCTTACCCTCTGCCCATCAGTAGATCCCTTCATTCCCCAGTGCCGCTATACTCTCTTCTTGAAGGAATTAGTCATGACAAGTTAATTTTCAGTGGTAATGGGACCCGAAAGTTGCCGTTTAGTGAATTTTTTCTTTTCGAGATCGCCACATATTTTTTTTTCCGAAGTGCATTTACTGCGAGGGAGAAGATGTATGTTGCACGGCGGGGGGTATTGTTTATTTTGTGTTTGTTTGTAGGTTTAAGAGCGTTTTATTATTGTGATTGTGATGGGAAGTCGTCAGAAGAGAAAGTATTGATATTTTGAATTACTGAATTTATGACACCTCGATATAATGTAAAATTTATCTTAATGAGAGACCATCACTATCTAAACTCAGCCAAATAATAATAATAATGATAAAAATAACAACAACAATCATTATTAGTACCACCATTTCCACCTTGTCTTCAGCTGACACCCATTATCGCGAAACTGGTGTCACGATCATCAATATAAAAAAAGTCTCGTGTTTACTTTGATATCCGTGTGATATTTAAACTCGAATATTGGATTCCACGGACACAGATGTCTCTTCCTGGAGGGGGGATGAGAGGGGAGGAGGGGGGTGGAGAGGGGAGGAGGGAGAGGAGAGGGAAGAGTGGAAGGGAAAGGAGAGAGGAGGAAGGGGAAGGAGAGGGAAAGAGAGGGGAGGAGGGAAGCAGACGGTGAGGGGAAGAAAAAGGGAAGAAGGAGGGAAAGGAAAAGGGAGATAGGAGTAAAATAAGCGATTAAAAGAGGAGAGAGACAGAGAGTAAGAGTAAGAGTAAGAGCGAAGGAGATGGGGTGAAAGGGGGGTAGGGGTTAACCTCTCCATCCTTCTACTCG
>NC_091554.1:12074233-12101733 GCF_042767895.1 Penaeus vannamei
TCTCTCTCTCTGCTCTCTCTCTCTGTCTCCTCTGTCTCTCTGTCTCTCTGTCTCTCTGTCTCTCTGTCTCTCTCTCTCTCTCTCTCTCTCTCTCTCTCTCTCTCTCTCTCTCTCTCTCTCTCTCTCTCTCTCTCTCTCTCTCTCTCTCTCTCATTCATTCTGTTTGTCTGCCTGTCTTTCTCATTTATCTCTCTTTCAATCTTTATTTTCCGATTTATCCAACTCTTTCCTTTTCCTGTTATGCGCAATATTATCAACCTCTCCTCTTCATCCTTTACATTTAATCTCACTCTCCTTAACCCAGAACTTTTATTGATGTTTCTCTCTTCCTCTTTTTCCTGTCTTTTTTTTTACACGAAAAGTTTTTTTCTGAGAAACTTACAGCCGCGTCTCCACCTTTCTTTGAGGAGATGTTGGTGGATCCTCCTCCTCCTCCTCCTCCTCCTCCCTTCCTTTTATCTATCTGGCTATCTATTTTTTCCTTTCTTGTATTCTTACCTCCTTCGTTCCTCTTCAGTCTTTGTTTTTTTTCTGCTTCTTTTCCTCCTACTTTTTTTTTCTTCCTTTTCCCCTCCTCTCCTACTTCCTCCTCCTCCTCTTCCTCCTCCTCCTTCTCCTCTTCTTTCTTTCTTTTTCTTCGTCTCTCTTCCTCCTATTCTTCTTCCTTCTCCTCCTCCCCTCTTCCTCAGTCTTATTTTCCCCTGTCCTATTCCCTCTCTCTACTCCTCATTCTCTCCCTACCTGCCTCCCCTCTTTCACCCCTTCCCTCCCTCCTCCCTCACACCCTCCCTCCCTCCATCCATCCATCCCACCCCTCCCTCCCTCCCTCCCTCCCTCCCTCCCTCTCCTCCCTCCTCCCTCCCTCCCTCCCTCCCTCCCACAGTATGATGCTCGGATTAGTTAGACCTTTATCATCATTATGACCTTAATTATATCCTTTCTCCGTCTCATCAAGGCTCAGTCCTAATCCTCACTCACTTGACACTCAAACACACCCTCTTTTTCACCTTCTCTCCTCACGCACACCTACCTTCGCCTCCCCTCATTTGATACTTGCAGATACACACACGCACACACCTGCTCCTCCCCTAAACTGAGAGAGAGGGAGGGAGGGAGGGAGGGAGAGAGAGAGAGAGAGAGAGAGAGAGAGAGAGAGAGAGAGAGAGAGAGAGAGAGAGAGAGAGAGAGAGAGAGAGAGAAGGAAAGAAAGGAAAAAAGAAGACTCACGCACTCACACCTTCCTCTCCTTTCGCTTGATATATCTCTTTCCCTCAATCACGCAAGCATATAGCTTTCTGTCCTCATTGGACTCTCTCTCCTCCGCTCACTCATACCCTCCCCCTCCTCTCATTTTGACACTCCTCCTCCCCCTCCCTCTCATTTGACACTCCCTCCTCCTCCCTCCTCTCATTTGACACTCCCTCCTCCCCCTCTTCCCCTTCACTTGACACTCTGCACCCCCCCCTCCTCACCTTTGACACACACTCTCCCCCTATCCTCATTTGACACCTCGTACCCTCCCCTCCCCTCATATGACACCCCTTCCCTCTCCTCCTCTCATTTGGACACTCACACCCTCTCCCCCTCCTCCCACTTGACCCCCCTCCTTCTCCCTTCACTTGCCCCCCTCCCTCTCCCCCTCACTTGACCCCCTCCTCTCTCCCCTCACTTGAACCCCCTCCCCCTCACCTGACCCCCCCTCCCTCTCATCTCCTTTGACACACACACCCTTCCCCTCCTCCCCTCACTCGACACTCCTCCACACACCCAGTCTTCCCTCAAGCACACAACCGCCCTCAGTAGCGAGATGTCACCCGCTATTTTTCTCTCGAGCCGCCCACGATAGCCGCCCACGCCCGCCCACGATAGCAGGCGATCGACCTCCGCCCGTCCATCCACCGCCCATTTTGTACCGTTATGTCTCGGGCGGGATTCCTTATTCACTTTCCCCTCTTTATCCCTTTCTTACCCTTGCCTCTTCCCTCCTTCGTTCCCCCTTTTTTTCTCACTCTCTTCTCTTTGTTCTCATCTTTTTCCCCCTCTCTCCTCCTCCGTCGCTGCTTCTTGCTTCTTCTGTTTCTCCCTCCTCTTAGTCTTTATCCCCTCCCTGCCTTTTTCTTCCCTCTTTCTGTTTATCCATTTCTTCTTCATCCTCGTCTTTATCTCTTTCCATCTGCTTTTCTTCTTCTTCTTCTTCCTTTTCTCCCTTTGTTCTCCATTCCTATTTCTTAAATCATCCTAAATTATCTCATCCAGTTTCACACTCGCTCTCGCCACCCCCACACCTCCTCCCTTTCCCTCCCTCCCTCCCTCCCTCCCTCTCCCCCATCCTCCCCCCTTTCCCCCACCCTGACCCCCCAATGGAGCTAACTCAGGGATCATACACCACGGCATTCACTCCCCCAACCCCCCACCTCCACCCGTATCCCACCCCTGTCTCTTTTCCATTCGGAGAGCATTGTGTCCCACCTTCCCACCCTTCCCCCTCTCCCTTTCCCTCCTTCCCCCTCCCCCTCTCCCTTTCCCTCCCCCTCCCCACTCTCCCCTCCTCTCCCTCCTCTCCATCTCTTCCTCCCCATCTCCCCCTTCGTCCCCTCCCTCCCTCTCTTCCTCCTCCCTCCCCCTCCCCCCCCCCCCCCCTCCAAAACACACCCCTCCCGTTCCTGCCCTTCCCTCCACCCCTCCCTCCACCCCCCTCCTCCCCCGGCGAAGTGAAATATGTGGAATATGTAAATGTGGAGGCAGTTGTCCGCTCGTGCCTCCTTCGATACGTTAGCTGTGTGAAGGGAAGAGGGAGAGGGATCTTGGGGGAGAGAAAGAGAGAGAGAGAGAGAGAGAGAAGGGAGACCAGTTACTCTTTTTTCCTGACCCTTATGATTTCCCAGATATCCATATACCGTATTTTGTTTCTTGTCTCCCATCCTTTCACACGCCATTCCTTTCTTTCCTTATCTCTTTTCCTCCCTCTAACCTTTTCGCTTTTTATCATTTACCCCGTCTCCTTTCCTTTCTTTCCTCCTTTTCGATTTACCTCCTCTTCTGTTATCATTTTCTCCTTTTCCCATCACTTCTCCTTGTCACTGACTCTTTTGCCTTCATCTCTCCCCCCTCCCTTTTCTCTCTCTCACTCTCTCTCACTCTCCCTCTCTCTCTCTCTCTCTCTCTCTCTCACTCTCTCTCTCTCTCTCTCTCTCTCTCTCTCTCTCTCTCTCTTTCACTCTCCCTCTCTCTTTCACGCTCCCTCTCTCTCTCATTCTCCCTCTCTCTCTCATTCTCCCTCTCACTCTCATTCTCCCCCTCTCTCTCATTCTCCCTCTCTCTCTCATTCTCCCTCTTTCCCTCTACCCCTCCCCTCCCCCTCCCCCCTCTCTGTCAGCCCCTTGTATAGGAAGAAACTTTTCTGACATAACAAAAACAAAAAAGAAAAAAAGAAATAAGTACCCCCCAGGTGCAAGTACAACCCCCCCCCCCAGTGCCCGAGTTGTATTGCACTCAGTTATGTAAATCTTGGTACCCCACTGGCGCCGGGGGGGAGAGGGGGGGGGGGGTATGGTGACGGTGATAATGATTAGCGGTGATAGTTGGCGTGAACAGGTTGGCGGCTAATCACGGAATGGTGCCATTGTTACAGGTAAGTTATGGTGACGATGGAGTTATGGTGGTTATCTGAGTTAATATTGTTTCGTGTAATTGTTTTACGTTGTGTTTGATAGTCTGGTGATAATGACGGATAAACAGAAGACACTGATAGTATTGATAATAATAGATGGAATAATGATTATTATGATAGTAATATTGATAATGATAACAATAAGGATAATAATAAGGATAATAATGGTAGTAGTTGAAACAAGATAAATTTCAATAAGGATATTAATGATAAACCATTCTCATTAAAATTACCAGCGCGTCGACTATTCTCTCCAGACATATAAAAAATCCCGTTAAAAGTTATACTCAGATCAGACCTAAATAAAATAGTACGATGTCTCTGGCCTACGAGAACACTGTATTCACTCATATCCTGATTTCGAGATTTAAAAAGAAAAAAAAATATATATATATATACATATTTGGAGAACAAAAATAAGAGGAAAATAAGGAAATCAAATTATAACTGCAAGAACTATTTATCGTGGTCATGGCCGCTATACAAGTGGCGTCTCTGTCCAAAGTTCCTTGAGAATTACACGGGTTTTATATAGCTTTTGGGAGGAAGGAAAAAGGTGGATCTAAGTCTGAGGTTTGGATCCTACCTTCCACAGCCGCTGTCTTCTCTTTCTCGTGTCTCTTTCTTCGCAAATTTTTATGTCCAAGTTTGCCTTCTCATTCTTCTTCATTTCCGTTTCGTCTTTTTTCTTCTTCTTTTCCATTTCGTCTTTTTTTTTTCTTCTTCTTTTCCTTTTATTTTCCCGTTCTTCTTTTTTGCTACTACTACTACTACTACTACTACTACTACTACTACTACTACTACTACTACTACTACTACTACTACTACTACTACTACTACTACTACTACTACTACCACTGCTATTACCACTGCTGTAACTAATACTACTATTACTACTGCCATTACTATTACTTATATTACTATTACTAATGCCGATATTTTTTTCTGACTGCTGCCACGCTACAGTAATCGTTGCAACTACCGTTACTAATACTTTTACCGCCGCCATTATCGTACACGCATTTCCACAAGTCGTTTTAAGAATAGCATTAATTTTCATAACAATAGCGACTGAAAAAAAGGAGAGAAAAAGGGAGGAAGGAAGGAAAAGGGAGGGAGAAAAATCGAGAGGAAAAAAAATCTCACACGATGGTGACATTAGCACTAATCTGGCAGCGGTTCTTTCCCCCGGTCGGGTTATTTTAACAAAGCTGAAATAACAAAAAGCGAACGATAAAACGGCTAGCGTCACGGGTCTTAATAACACGCCAACACGGCATACTGTGGCTTGTTGTTGTCATAGCGGACCCTTGAGCTAAATTGATCTAACTTATGTAAATCTGAGGAGTTTATTCATGCTAATGCCTATGCCTTACCGCCGCCCCTCCCCCCCCCCCTTCCTCTCTCTTTCCCTCCTCTCCTCCCTCTTTCCCCTCAACGCCCCCTTCCCCTCCCCTCTGTCATACCCCCCCCTACTACCTCTCGTCCTCATTCCCCTCTTCTCCCCCCCCCCCTCCCCGCCCTCCCCTGTGGCCAAACTGAGCTACGTTGGCTCTGCTTGGGGGTCTCACCCTGTGTGCGTGCGCGTATGCATGTGAACAAAACGTAAATCTGTGTGTGTGTGTGTGTGTGTGTGTGTGTGTGTGTGTGTGTGTGTGTGTGTGTGTGTGTTGCGCGTGCAGGTTCTGTAATCCGTAATTCTGCAAATGCACATAGCGTATTTATTTATTATTTTTTCCGACTGTATCTGCATCCATTTACGCCCGCTTGCGTGTACCTGTCTGTCCACGTGAATGTCAGCCACGCAAAATAGTCCTTTCTCCAGCCGCGGTGGATGTCCCCGTCGAGGCTCCTCCTCAGGATCCCCCAGACGTCCGTATGTCTCGGGGGATCAGACAACGTTGTCAGCGAAGGGCAGATGTCAGGCCACGCCGAGATGGGTGTTTTGTTCTCCTTATCTTCCAGCTTTTTCTGCTTCTGCCTAGCCGAGCGGAGGTCCGTCTGCTGGCTGGCCCGGATTCTGCAGCCGAGAAGGTTTACATATATATATATATATATATATATATATATATATATATATATATATATATATATATATATATATATATATATATATTACACACACACACTAATACACTTATACACACATGCACATATTATATATACTTACACTCAAAAGTACATCTTTAACTACTTTGGTAAATACCCTTTTGGTTCTCAAACGCCCCCGCACGAAAGGCACTGAAACCTATTCTGCTTCCCTTTCCGCCCTTGTCTCGTCAGATGTCCAGCCGCTTCAGCCGTTGTGACACAGGGGCTGTAAGGAATGTCATGCGCAGACAGGCTGCTCTTCTAGCCACGCAAGTACTCGATGCACAGTCCTTCCATAGCGTGTAGAGGACCGTATGATTAGATAAGTACCCAGCGCTACTTGCGTCAGTCCCGTCTGTTTTTCTTTTTGCTTCCCTTTTTTTCTCCATTTTTCGATTTTTGTCCGTGGCTATGACGAACGGATATCCATTCATTGGAGTCCTCTTGGTTGGATAAGCTATCGAAGAAAGTTCGGATAAAAGAAATATATATATCTTCACATCTGGTTAAATTGGAATGGAAATGTGATTCGAAAGGATAATGTAAATATAATTCGGAGCTGCACGAACGGTAAAATTCGGTAACTGCTTCCAAGGTCGAGTCAGTTGTCAACGAAAATATGTGTATATGTATTTTTTATCTCTCCTCTCCGTTTACACTACGCCTCACTATGATTATTCCAGTCACTTTTTTCATTCACTTATCTGACCCTGGTCTCGGCAGGAAGATAAGATAAGATGAACGTCGAGAGTATGCAAGCAGCGGCTCACAGTCCGGCTGACTCGAATTTCGACGGGTTCGGAGCTTCTTCAGTGGATTCGGAATTTTCTTCAGTTGACTCGCTGCATTTTTCAATGGAGGCGAAGCTTCTTTCACGAATTCGAATCGTCTTTGATGGATTCGAAGCTTATTTTAATGGAGTCGATGCTTCTTTTACGAATTCGAATCGTCTTTGACAGATTCGAAGCTAATTTTAATGGAGTCGATGCTTCTTTTATAGATTCGAAATTTTTCTTAAAGTGGATTTCGAAGCTTCTTTAAATGGTTTTATCGGATAGTTATTTTATCGGATGCGAAGCTTCTTAAACGGTTTCGAAGCTCCGTCAGTAGTGATTACGAGCTTTTTAACGGATTCGGAGCTTCAATAGATGCGGAAGCGGCCTTAGCGGATTCGGAGGCGCTTCATGGGCTTCGCGATCCGAATCGGCGGAGATCAGCTCTTGGCTAAGCGCTATTCGAGGGACTGGTTGATGAGAAGTTTTATTTGTTGCTATTTTTCTTAGTGCGCCAGACGGTAAATAGTAACAGATTGAGAACAATTACAAGTTTGCTGTATTTCGCTTTTTTTCATGGAAATATTATAATGAAAGAATGAGAGGGAAGGAAGACGGGTACAGACGATCACTTACGTTATTTAAATAAAAATCGCGGATGAAAGCAAGCGACACCGATTCTCCATCAATGAAATATAGCACGTGAGCGCCACTACCCCCCCCCCCCCTCATAAAAAAATAAAATAAAAAAATATTAATAAATACATAGATAAAAAGCTTCGTTAGAAAATGGCAGCGGATGTGTCGTGTGTGAACGTGCGTGCGTGCGTGCGTGCGTGCGGGCGAGTTCCTTGGAGGCCGATTGACGGACTACACGACCAACCCAGATTTTTTTCTTTTCTTTTCTTTTTCATTGTTGATATTGCTCATTCTATGCTTCGTTTTGCCTTTTTTCCTAAAAAATTTTGGCGTTGCAGCGATGAAATTGGAACGTCGGTAGCCATTGATTTGACTATTTTCATCTTCCGTTTTGCGTATATTTATTTCTCATCTCCGTCGTCACGATTATTTCAGTTCCTTTCACGGTTGACTATTATTTTCGTCATATTATCGACATTATCACCGAGCCATTTATACGTTTACGAAAAGCGCCACAAAGTTTGAAGTTGGATATTGCCTCTAGTTATTACACGGAATGAATGGCGCCGCCGACCGACAGAGCGGATTTTAGTTTTTTTTTTCTGCGCGGGAGAAGAGCGAGAGAGAAAGAGAGAAATTTTATCCCTTTACGTGATTTTGTTGTTGGTGATAATGTTATTGATATAGTTAAAATCGTTATTTTTATCACTACCGAGAGTTTGATGTATGACCATATTTTTTCCTTACGATCATCTGGTGCTTTTGGTATAATTTCAAACTCTTGTTCATCGTAGAATAATAGAAAATAGAACGAACGAAAGAGAGGAAAGGAAAAAAAAATCAAAACTGAAAACGGAACGCGAAATAAACAGAAAACAGAAAAACGGAAAAGAAAAAACACAACAAAACAGAAAACGGAAAGGAATAAAACAACAAAACAGAAAACGGAACACGAAAAAAAAGAAAATACACGCCATGGAAACGGGCGCCCAGGGTGTCCTTCATTACAGGAGCAGATCCGTCGCAGCAAAGTGATACACAGGCGCGCTGCCACAGGTGGGGTTGTGGGGTTATGGGTAAATGGTGTAATCACAATTAATCAGTTATTCGGGAAATCATCAATAAATCTGATTGAATTTGGCAGAGCAAGAGTGCTTGGACTAGCCGCTACGGCCGCTCTGATAAAATGGCGGGATGTTGGTCGGTGATGGACGCTAAGCCTTATGCTTCTCTTATGAACGGTGGCCGCTTATTGTGTTTCCGGCATTCCTTTTCTCGCTGTTTCTCTCTCTCTCTTTCTCTCTCTCCCTCTTTCGTTTTTTTCATCTTATTTTCTTTTTTCTTTCGTTTCTTCTTTCTCTGTCTGTTGTCCGTCTCTCTCTCTCTCTCTCTCTCTCTCTCTCTCTCTCTCTCTCTCTCTCTCTCTCTCTCTCTCTCTCTCTCTCTCTCTCTCTCTCTCTCTCTCTCTCACACACACACACACACACACACACACACACACACACACACACTCAGTCACACACTTACACATACACACACTCAGTCACACACTTACACACACACACTCAGTCACACACTCACTCGCCAAACACCAACGCACTCAAGTTTTGGCTCGCCCTCTCCCTCGCGGACAGGAGAGCGCACGCAAAGAGGCACAGGCGGGTCGGGTTTCCATTTAAGCGCATTCAGATCCTATTGATTGAGGAATGCTGTAGTTTGTAGGGGTTCAGATCCTCATGCGCAGGGGTTACCGGAAGTCGGAAGCCCCTGGTTAGTCACAGGGGGCAGGGTTGGGGGCGGTTCGGTTAGGTGAGGTTGGGAATGTGGTGAAGGGGGTTTGCGTGGCGTGTGGGTGTGTAGGTGTGTTTGTGTGTGTGTGTGTGTGTGAGTGTGTGTGGATGTGCGTGTGTGTGTGTGTGTGTGTGTGTGTGTCTGTGTGTGTGTGTGTGTATGTGCGTGTGTGTGTGTGTGTGAGTGTGTGTGTGTGTGAGTGTGTGTGTGTGTGTGTGTGTGTGTGTGTGTATGTATGTGTGTGTGTGTGTGAGTGAGTGTGTGTGTGAGTGAGTGTGTGTGTGTGTGTGTGTGTGTGTGTGTGTGTGTATGTGTTCAGTAAAGGTAGGAAAATTATATTTAGTACGTCTTTTTGTAAAATTGATTGGTTTAAGGTGTTTTTTCTTGTATGTTTTCGCGTTGGGTGTGAATGCGTGTGCGTGTGTGCGTGTGTGCGTGCGGACCACACCAGAAGCCTTTTTGTTGCGGTGTTGCATCACTAGGTCTTGCCTCACGTGCTTAGTGATGGTTACGATGAGTGCCGGATCAGTTGTGTCGTTTAGGTTCTATTTACTCTTCTTGAGGGAATGTTTCAAGGCGTTCCGGGTTCATTGTGGACGGCAACGCGCGCGCGCACACACACACACACACACACACACACACACACACACACACACACACACACACACACACACACACTCGCAAATACACTGCTCATTCTCCCTCTTGATCTTCGATCTTTCCTCTCTTTCTCCCTCCTCCACTCTGCCTCCCTACCATCTCTCCCTTTTCCCTTCTCTTGTCCTTTTCTATCCTTTACTCCTCTCTCCACCCCCTCCCCTCCCTTTCCTTGTCTACTCCTTACTCCCCCCTACTCAGCTGCTTTCCTTCCCTCTTCCCCTGCTCTACTCCCTACTCCCCCATACACCACTCCTTTCCTTCCCCTCTCTCTCTTCTCTACTTCCTACTCCCCACCACCTACCCCACTCCCTTCATTCCCCCTCATCCTTTCCCTTCTCTACTCCCCACTCCCCCCAATCCCTTCCTCCCTGCCCCCAATCGAATCCCTACACCCCCCACTCCCTTCCTTCTCCTCTTCCCTTTCCTTCTCTACTCCCCACTCCCTTTCCCTTCTCTACTCCCTACTCCCCCACTCCACCCCACTCCCTCTCTTCCCACTGCACCCCACTTCCTTCTCCCTTCCCTTTCCTTCTCTACTCCCCACTCCATTTCCCCTCTCTACTCCCCTCTCCCTTTCCCTTCTCTACTCCCCCCACTCCCTCCCTCCCCGCCCCCAAGCGAGTCCCGATGCCACAGAGAAGGTGGAAGCTCCAGCCGGCCAGAGATAACACGTATTGGTTTCCTGTGACAGGTTTACTCCCCTCCAGTTATTGTTACACCACCACGCTTCTCGCCCTTTCGCTCTTCTCTCTCTCTCTCTCTCTCTCTCTCTCTCTCTCTCTCTCTCTCTCTCTCTCTCTCTCTCTCTCTCTCTCTCTCTCTCTCTCTCTCTCTCTCTCTCTCTCTCTCTCTCTTTTCATTCTCATGACCTTTATTCTTCTGCTTGTTTTTCCTGGTTTCTCCTTTTCTTTCTTCACTCCCCATCCCCTCCCTTCCGCCCTTTTCTTCCTCCTCCTTCTCCCTTTTCGCCTCCTCCTCTCCTCCTCCTCCCTCCACACTTCCTCCTCCCTGCCCTTTCCACCCCTCCTTTCTTCCCTCTCCTCCCCCTCCCTATCCTTCCTCCCTCCCTGCCCTTTCCACGCCTCCTTCCTTCCCTCTCCTTCCCCTCCTTCCTCCCTGCCCCTCCTCCCTCCCTCCTCCTCCCTCCATCCTTCGCCTCCTCCCTCCCTCCTTCGCCTCCTCCCTCCCTCCTTCGCCTCCTCCTCTCCTCCTTCGCCTCCTCCTCTCCTCTCCCTCCTTCGACCACGTCCTTCAGTGTAATCTTCCTTCGTGTCGTGGTCCTACTGTCACTCCGAATGCTGGGGCCGAACGTCATCCCTCTGGCGGTGGATCTTGGAACCTCTCTCTCTCTCTATTTCTCTTTCTTTTTCTTTCTTTTTCTCTTCCTCTTTCTATTTCTCTTTCCTTCTCTTTATCTCTCGCGCTTTCTCTCTCGCGTTTATCTCTCTCTCTCTCTCTCTCTCTCTCTCTCTCTCTCTCTCTCTCTCTCTCTCTCTCTCTGTCTCTCTCTCTCTCTCTCTCTCTCTCTCTCTCTCTCTCTGTCTCTCTCTCTCATTTTCTCTCTTTTTCCATGTCAACCTTCGTATATCTATAGGCTTTCGTTTACATAATTATTAGCTGGAAGTATTTATTTTTCTGTTCGAGTGTATTATGCCGTCAGTGTGTATGTGTGTGTGTGTGTGTGTGTGTGTGTGTGTCCGTGTGCGAGTGCGTGTGCGGGCGGGCATGCGACCAGCGTCTGCCGCATCCTGGAGTGTGTGTGTATATATGTACGTACGCAGGGTCGGGCAGGGCGCGCGGGCGAGGGGAGAGGCTGCGTCTGTTCCCGTGATTATGTTATTATTTTTTATCGGGTAATTATCTCACCTCGCGGCGGCGGCGGCGGCGTCGAGGCAGGCAGTGCCACGGGTGCCACGGCATTCCGGCACTGCGGGATGGAAGGTGGCAGGAGAGAGAAGGGGGACTGGTTAAAACAGAGACATGAATAACCAGGAAGAAGAACAAGGGAAGAAATGGAGGCAATAGAAACAGGGAAGGAACGGAGGCAGAGAGAGAGAGAGAGAGGGAGGGACACAGGCAGGCAGGCAGAGTGAGAGAGACAGCGAGAGACAGAGAGAGAGAGAGAGACGCAATAGAAAGAGGCGAAGAAGTAAATAAGAAATAAAACGTAAAAGGACATGTCTTCTAATGTGGGAGAGGAAGGGAGGACAGTGGGGGAGAAGGAGGAGGAGGAGAAGAGGGATAAAAAGAGGAGAAGGAAGAAAAATAGAAGTCGGAGAAAAATTTCGATAAGGAAAAAGTGGAGAAAGAGGAGGAGGACGAGGCGACGAAAGAATTCGATAAGAAAAAAAGTGAAGGAGAAGAGAAGGAGGACGAGACGAAAGCGGAAAAAAGAGAAGAGGGAGAGACGGAAAAAGAGAAGAAACACAGAGGAAAGGGAAACAAAAGCGAAACAAAACAGAGCGGAATATTAGCCCGCGGTGCCATAGTTGACAGAGTTGCCACAGCGTCGCAAGGCCGCCGCGTCCGACACCGCCGCCAGAGAGTCGCCCTCGCAGCATCGACGCGGCCCTTCCAGAGCATTCTTCTTGGCCGCCCACTTCGTACAGGCCCGCACGCGCGCTCGTTACACGCCCGGGGAACGAGGCGGAGCGAGGCACGGGGGACGGGGAGGGGGGTAAGGGGGAGGAGGAGGCCTGCTATGGTTTCGATATGTGTGTATATATTTTTCCCTGTTTGTCTTTTCTTTTCGCTTAATTTTCTTCCTTTTTGCCCTCTATTTATATATCACCTTCCCCCCCCCTCACCCTCTCTCTTTCTCTTTCTCCTTTTTCATCTCTTTCTCTCTCTTTCTCTCTCCCTCCCTCTTGCTCCTTTCCTCCCCCATCCCCCAACCTGCATCCAACCATCAATCCCTCCCTCATTCCCCCTCTCCCAATTCATCCGTCTCCTTCCCTCACCCTCTTTCTCTCCCTCTTCCCTACTCCACCCCTCAAAGAAAAAGAAAAAAAAAAACTAAAAAAAGGAAAAAAACTAAAAAAAAAAAATCAGTCTGGCGGGGTCTAGACGCCAAGGACTGTTATCAGAATACGGAGATGGAGAAGACTCAGGAGAAGGCTGGGGGCGCAGGCTGTGGGCCGTCTGGGGGAGGGGGGGGGGATGAGTGGATGGGGAATGAAGAACTGGAGAGGGTGGATGGGGTAAGGGAGAGGAGGGAGGAGTGGGTGGAGTGGGGGAGAGGAGGGGTGGATGGGGTGAGGGAGAGGAGGGAAGGGTGGATGGCTGATGGAATGGGGGAAGGGTGGATGGAGGAATGGAGAGGAGGGAGGGTGGATGGGGTGAGGGAGAAGGGGTGGATGAGGGAATGAAGAGGAGGGAGAAGGGGGGAGGGGTGGGGGAGGGAGAGGAGGAGGTATGGATGGGGGAATGGAAATGGGAGGGGTTAGATGGGGTGAGGGTGATGGGTAGTTGGGGAGGAAAGTGGTGGGTTAAAAGAGAGGATAGATATGAAAAGGGAGGAGGGAGGGAAGTGGATAGACAGGAATAGGGAGTGAAAGAGGGGAGAATGGGGGTAATTGAGAGATAGAGGGGGGAATGGAGGATGGGATAAGGGAGTGGGAAGAGAGACGAATGTCGAGAAAAGGGGAGAAGAGAGAGAGGGGTTAGGAGATGAAGAGAGAGAGAGAGAGAGAGAGAGAGAGAGAGAGAGAGAGAGAGAGAGAGAGAGAGAGAGAGAGAGAGGATGTGGAGTAGAAGGAAATTCAACATTCCTATTCTTCCTCTTCCTCCTATTCCACGCATTCTACTCCCAACTCCATCGCGGTTAGACAGTGTGGTGGAGGTGGGCGGTGGGCATAGGGAGAGAGACGAGGAGGAGGGAGAAGGGAGAGGCAGGGAGGAGGGAGTGGGGAGGGGAAGGGGAAAGGGAGGTAGGTATATAGGGGCTATGTAGGAGAGATGAGGATGTAGGGACAGAGGTAAGCGGAGATGGAGGGGCGGGGGATGGGAGGAGGGGGGAGGGAGGAGGGTATAAGGTATAGGGGCTGTGGATGGGGGTATTGGGGGGGAAGGGGAAGGGGGAGTGATATAGGTTAGTGGTGGTGATCAGTGAGATGACATTCCTTTTCGGTCCACCAGAAGGGTTTTCAAGCGCACTTGTGACTGTAATGGAACTCCTGCTTTCCCCTTTCCCCTATTTTCCCCTCTCTTCTGCCCTCCTCATCTTCGCCTTCCCTACGTCGCGTTCTTTCTTCTCCCTTCCCCTCTTTCCCCTCTCCATCCTCCTGGTCCTTCTCGCTTCTTCCTCTGCCCCCTCTTCTCCTTTATCCTATCCCTTCTCCTGCCCTTTCCTCTTCCCCTTCCCCCTTCCCTTTCCTCTCCCGTCCCCGTATCCCGTTAAAATACGTTGCTCGTGTCTATGTTTTTGTTGCAGGATTTTCTTCTCTTTTGGGGGTCGATCATATGAGAGCATGTGTGTGTGTTTGTATGTGAGCTTGTGTGTGTGTGTGACCGTGTTCGTGTGTTGTGTGTGCGTGCGAGCGTAAGTGAATCATGTAATGTATGCGCTCCGTTATGGCATCCTTGTTATATCTCATACCACACATACTTGAGCAGGGTGGGATGAGTCGTCCCTTAGCGGTGCACTTTGTTCTGGCCCGTTGCTTGTGGTGCAGAGAGCGCGGGGAGGGGGGAAGGGGTGGGGGAGGGGGAAGGGGGGTGTTGCCCACTCTGCATCACCCTCGTTCCTTATCTACTTGCTCAGCGCCCCTATCTTTAGTCTATCCTACCCCGCCCCACCTTACTTCATTTTACGTTATTCTGGCCTGTCCCCCTCCCTTATTTTGTTCTGGCTTATCTTAGTTTACCTTAGTTTTCGCTT
Organism: Penaeus vannamei; assembly: GCF_042767895.1. Lineage (NCBI taxonomy): Eukaryota > Metazoa > Arthropoda > Malacostraca > Decapoda > Penaeidae > Penaeus > Penaeus vannamei. The sequence goes on from NC_091554.1 coordinate 12,088,737, forward strand.
ATCTCTCTTATCATAACAACCTTACCTCACGTTCTCCTCACTGACCTCGGGCACTTGAATGGTACCTCATGCCTCATATGGGGATCTCCCCTCTTTCGCCTCATCTTCAACTTCCACCACCTCCTCCTCCTCCTCCCCCTCCTCTTCCTTCTCTTCCTCGTCCTCCTCCTCCTCCTTCTTCTTCTTTTCCTCCTCCTCCTCCTTTCTTCCTCCTTCTCCCCCTCCTCCCTCCTCCACCTCCTCATGTCTTGACGCTGCCGCTCTCATGTCGTACGTGGGCGTATCGTGGCGAGGATGGGCGGGCGGGCGGGCTAGAGAAGCTGATGGGCAGGAGAGGCTTATGGGCGGGCGGGCGGGCGGGAGAGACCCTCATCCCAGGAAGTAGGCAATAATTAAGCTCAGCGTTGGGTTTCATTGGCGGTAATATGACGGAGAATCGCCGTTCCCTCCCCACCGGTCCCTTCCCCACCTCTTCCCACTCTTCCCCCACCCCTCTCTCTCTCTCTCTCCTCTTCCCCACTTTCCCCCACTCTTCTATTCTCTCTCCTCTTCCCTTTCTCTTCCCCACTTTCCTATCTCTCTATCTCTCTCCTCTTCCTTTTCTCTTCCCCACTTTCCCCTCTCTTCCTTTCTCTCCCTCTCTCCTCTTCCCCACTTTTTCTCCCACGTCGCCCACTCTTCTTTCTTCCTCCTCTTCCATCTTCTCCCCTTCCCACTCCTCATCCTCCTCTCCCTCTCCCTCCTCCCCTTTCCCTCCCCAGACCCCCTCTCGTCCATACCCCTACCCCTTCCCCCTCCTCCATCCTCCCCAGACCCTCTCTCCTCCCTTCCCCCCCCCCATTATTCCCCTCCTTCCCCCTCCTCCACACCTCCCGATACCCAACGTCGGGTCAGGGTTGACCTTTGACCTCAGTGACGGAGTGAGCGAGCGAGTTGTTATCAAGCGATGGGGGAAAGAACAAAAAAAGATAGAAAAAAAAGAAGAAAAAAAAAGAAAAAAAAAGAAAAAAGAAAAGAAAAAAAAAGAGTTCAGTGTTACGTAACTTAGCATTCCTGGCGTGTTTTGAATCCTCATTGTCTCCTCAGTGCCCTGCTCTTTCTCTCTCTCCTTCTGCTCTGTTTTCTCTCTCTTTTTATCTTTGTCTGTCTTTCTTTTTCTTTCTTCTTCTTTCCGTTTTTTTCTCCTTTCCTTTTTTGTTTTTCTCTATCCTTCCACCCTTTCTCTTTCTCTCTTTCTTTTTTTCTTTTTTCTTCTCTCTCTATCTATCTATCTATCCCTCTCCCTTTCCCTCCCATCCTCCCCCTCCCTCCCATCCTCCCTTCCTCTCCGTCTCCCTCCCTCCCTCCCTCCCATCCTCCCTCTCTCCCTCCCTCCCTCCCTCCCTCCCTCCCTCCCTTCCTCTCCGTCTCCCTCTCCGTCTCCCTCCCTTCCTCCCTTCCTCCCTTCCTCTCCGCCTCCCTCCCTCCCTCCCTCCCTCCCTCCCTCCCTCCCTCTCTCTCTCCAAACACACACAACCACACAAACAAACACACACTCCACAGACCCGACAGCGGCAGATGCGCCCTGGCCGAGCGAGCGACGACCATGAGCAAGGTCGCCATCCGGGCACTGGCGCGTCGTGCAGTGCCAAGATTTGTTCCTTTCAGAGTGCCTCTTCTGCTCCGGTCTTTCCATTGGCTGCACTGTTTCTCTGGTTTTATTGTTATTGTTATTTATTGTTAGTGTTATCGATTACGGGAGATAAGGGAGGATGGGAAGATACGAGTCAGACGTAGACGAAAAGAGAGGGGGAGAGAGAGAGCAAAGGGAGAGAGAGCAAAGAGAGAGAGAGAGAGAGAGAGAGAGAGAGAGAGATTGAGACAGAGAGAGAGAGAGAGAGAGAGAGAGAGAGAGAGAGAAAGAAAGAGAGAGAGAGGGGGGGGGTAAGAAATAGAGAGAGAGTAAGAAATAGAGAGAGAGACAGAGAGATCGACACCTCGTAGACACGCGCACTCAAGACGAAACTAAGGAACAGATGGGGGGAGGGGTGGATAGGCAAGGGGGGCAGCATCTTCCCGTACCGACCGCCGTGTTTGTTTACCTTAAGCCGCCGAACCGCCGTTGCCTCCGCCGACTTCCCGCGCGTGTCGGCGGCGTTGTGTCTGTCGGGGAGGGAGTGGGGGAGGAATTGGGGAAGGGGTGGGAGAGGAGTTGGGGGAAGGGGTGGTGGAGGAGTTGGGGAAGGGGTGGTGGAGGAGTTGGGGAAGGGGTGGTAGAGGAGTTGGGGAAGGGGTGGTGGAGGAGTTGGGGAGGGGGTGGTGGAGGAGTTGGGGAAGGGATGGGGGAGGAATTATAAGTGGTGGAGGGGGGGGAGCTATGAACGAATTGTGCAGAGCGGAGTTGTGAATTTTGTCATATTTCTTTTACGGGACATTTTTTTTTGAGTGGGGGTAAAGGGAGGTTGTGTTTAGATTATTCTGGCTTGCGTGTTTATTTTGCTGTCTGTCTGCAATCTGTCTATCTATCGGGGTAATCGTTTGTCTATTTATTCAGTTATCAACTCAAGGGGGGATTTATCGGATAGGCTTTCCAGGTAATGATGATACAAGTTAACCTATCATATCTTACACACACACGCACACAAACACACCGACACACACACACACACACACACACACACACACACACACACACACACACACACACACACACACACACACACACACACACACACACACACACACAAACACACCCACACCCACACCCACACCCACACCCACACCCACACCCACACACACCCACACCCACCCACCCACCCACCTGGAGTATCCTTCACCGAACTCCCCCCTCCCCCCCCCTCCCCCGCCACGCACAAGCCTGGCTGCCATTTGCAAGCCCAAACTCCTTCGATACTGGGGCGCCGAGGCAAGCCGGATACCTGATGGCTCATTATAGTTTATGTTGTGTTGACCCAGACATAAACTTGGGGATTGGGGTGAGGGGAGAGGAGGGAGAGGGGTGTGGGAGTGGGAGTGGGAGGGGGCCTAGGGGGAAAGGGGAGAGGGGTGGGGTGGGGGGAGGGGTCCAGGAGGGGAAGGAGAGAGGGGGAGAGGGTGAGGGGAGGGTGTCCAGGAGGGGAAGGGGGAGAGGAGGGAGAGGGGTGTGGGAGTGGGAGGGGGCCTAGGGGGAAAGGGGAGAGGGGTGGGGTGAGGGGAGGGGGCCTAGGGGGAAAGGGGAGAGGGGTGGGGTGAGGGGAGGGGTCCAGGAGGGGAAGGTAGAGGGGTGGGGTGAGGGGAGGGGGTCCAGGAGGGAAAGGAGAGAGGGGTGGGGTGAGGGGAGGGGGTTCAGGAGGGAAAGGTAGAGGGGTGGGGTGAGGGGAGGGGGTCCAGGAGGGAAAGGGAGAGGGGAGGGAGTAAGGCCTAGGGGGAAAGGGGAGAGGGACCCAGGGGGAAAGGGGGGCGAGGTGAGGAGGCTAAGGGAAGGGGCAGTAAGGGCTGTTGTGTACATCTACAAGAGGAGAGGACTGGGGTGAAGGGAGGGGAGTAGGGCTAGTGTGTACATCTACAAGAGGGGAGGAGGTGGCGGAGAAGGGGAAGAGAAAGAGATGAGGGGAGAGAAAGTCGAGGGGAAAGAGGTGTTGTGTACACCCAGAATGGGAGTGTGGGGCGGGTGGGGGGGGGATGATGGGTGACCTGGGGTTGGTATGAAACCCTGACGGGAGAGGGTGAAAGGGGAAAGAAAGAAGAGGATGGGAGGAGGGGAAATAGGAAAAACGGAAAAAAGGAGAAGGGGAATAGGAATTAGAAGGGAATGGATATTGAGATTGGAAAAGGGAACGAAAGAGTAGGTAGAGAAGGGAGTGAAAAAGGAGGGAGGAAATGGAGTATGTAAGAGCTAGGAAGAACAAGAAAAAATATTTTAGGTCACATACGAAATAATCTTTAAGATAAGAAGGGAAGATAAGGTAGCCAGCATAAAATAGGATTATCGAAAAAGTTGAAAGGGTATATATGTGTGCGTGTGTGTCGTGTGTGTTATGTGTGTCGTGTGTGTGTGTGTGTGTGTGTATTTGTGCGTGTGTGTGTTTGGGCCTCCACACGTCCCAAACTTCAAGGCCAATGACGCGGCTGATGATAAACGTACGTGACCTTATCAAGGCACCTACGCCCTTATCATCAGCACCCCCCTCCCCCTATACCTTCTCCCTCCCCTCGAACACACTCGCACCCAACCCGCTCCTCTCTCCCTCCCTCTCTCCCCCTACAAGCAACAGTTCACCCCCCCCCCCACCCAGCCCCAACAACAAACAACCTTCTCTCCCTTTCTCCACCATACACACCACTCTCCTCACCCCCACCCCCCCATATACCACCTTCCCCCTCCTCTCCCCGTTTACTTACTACTTTCCCACCCCTTCTTCCCCTCCCCAACATACCACCTCCCCCTCCTCTCCCCACAAATATACCACCTCTCTCTCTCTCTCCTTTTCTCTTTCTCTTTCTCTTACCCTCTCTCTTTCTCTCTCTTCCTCTCCCATTCTCTTCCCCCTGACACACCACCTACCCTCCCCTCCCCCTCCTACAACCCCTTCCCTCCCCTCCCCCTCCTACAACACCTCCCCTCCCTCCCTACCCCCTCCACCAGTCCCTCTCTGTAGACGATAAAGGGATCTTTCTCAGACGGTTGTGAAACAGGGCAGTACAGAGTTCAAAGTCCATGAAGGTGGAAATGGTATCATGTGCCCCCTCCCTCTCCCTCCTCCTCTCCCTCTCCCTCCTCCTCTCCCTCTCCCTCCTCCTCTCCCTCTCCCTCCTCCTCTCCCTCTCCCTCCTCCTCTCCCTCTCCCTCCTCCTCTCCCTCTCCCTCTCCCTCTCCTTCTCCTTCTCCCCATTCTTCGACTTACCGAAGAGGAGTGCAAGAGACAGACGGATGAAGAAACCGACAGGGTAAAACTACAAAAGAGTGCAAGAGACAGACGTACAGACAAACGAATGGAGAAACAGAAAAAAAATAAGACAATACAAAGAAAGAACTGAATTTAAACATCATGTTTTTTCTTATATATTTTTTTTCTTCTCCTTTTTTTAACCGGAAGCGATCTCGTCCACCGGGGTCTGATCTATGCGTCTAGTCAGGAAAAATCAAAGGAATTTATCGGGGTCCTCAAAATGGGGCTCGATTTTGCGGCTAAGTAACTGGCTTGTTATTATTATTCCTTGTGGATTTCGGTTCCTCTTTATTCTCTCTGTTTTCTCGTCTCTTCTTTTATCTTTTCGCCCCTTCTCCTTTTTTTTCTCTTCTCTCGCTTCTCTTTCTATTTATCTACCAATCTATCGCTCGATGGGGGAAGATAAAGAGAGAGAGAAATGGAAGAGAAAGAGAGAGAGAGAGGTAGAGAAAGAGAGAGAGGTGGAAGATAAAGAGAGAGAGAGAGGCAGAGAAAGAGAGAGAGAGAGGCAGAGAAAGAGAGAGAGAGGTGGAAGATAAAGAGAGAGAGAGAGGCAGAGAAAGAGAGAGAGAGAGAGGCAGAGAGAGAGAGAGAGAGAGAGGCAGAGAAAGAGAGAGAGAGAGAGAGGCTGAGAAAGAGAGAGAGAGAGGCAGAGAAAGAGAAAGAGAGAGAGGTGGAAGATAAAGAGAGAGAGAGAGGCAGAGAAAGAGAGAGAGAGAGGCAGAGAAAGAGAGAGAGAGGTGGAAGAGAAAGAGAGAAGGGAAAAAGAGCATTGCCTGATCTAATTTGCCTTTGTTCCTGTTGTTTGTACTCTCAGGTTTATGTAACTGCCGCTCGTGAATCGTAGTTTTTTATATCTGTTTATCGTTGGTAAATTCGGACGTTTTATTTTTATTGGTAGTTATGTATTTATTTATTTGTTTATTTATCTATGTGTTTGTTTATGTATCAGAATGATTTTTTGTCGACTCGAGAGTATATGGATTCTGAAATCATAGAATTACATCTCCTTTCTTTCTTCTTTCCTTGTTTTTTCTCTCTTTTTCTTCTTATTATTGTTATTATCATTATCGTTATTGTTATTATTTTTGTTGTTGTTGCTGTTGCTGTTGCACTGCGGTTTTCGATGCATTAATGTAACCGAGTTTCATCCTTGGTTACGAAGGGAATCGCCGCTTCTCTTGACGAGTTGCACAAGGTTCTCTTCTGTGCTGGACTGTCCGCCATGTTGGAATACAGCTCAGGACTCATTCTCACTCCCAACTCCTCCTTCTCCTCCCCCTCCTCCTCCCTTTTCCCCTTCCTAGTTCTTTCTATTCTGTGTGCCCCCTCTCCTCTCTTCTCTTTTCTTCTCTTTCTCTCTTCTTTCTTTCTCTCCTTCTCCTTTTCTTTTCTTCTCTCTCCTCCTCCGTCTATACTATTATCTTCCCTCCTCTTCTCTCATTCTCTCTCCCTTTTATCGTACTCCCCACTCCCCTCGTCCTTCTTATACGTATCCTTCTCCTCCTCATTCTCTTTCTCCTCCTCCTCCTCCTCCTCCTCCTCCTCCTCCTCCTCCTCCTCCTCCTCCTCCTCCTCCTCCTCCTCCTCCTCCTCCTCCTCTTCCTCCTCTTCCAGCCCCCTTCCTCATAGCCCCCGCCCCCCACCCCACCCACTTCTCCTACCACCCAACTCCTTCCTCACCGCCTCCCCCCCACCCCCCCACCCCCTATTACGGAATGCGAAACGGTCCTGTTACAATATATGTTACTAGACTTGAATGACAGCCTTGTTACGGGCGCCATCGTCTGCTTAGGTAACCTGGCAAGAGCATCATTGTCCGGAGGCAAGGGGGTGGGGGGAGAGGAGGGGGAGACGGGGGGGGGAAGGGTAGGGGGAGAAGGGGTATAGGGAGGAGAGGGGTGAGGGGAAAGGGAGAGGGGGAGTAGAGGTATAGGGAGGGGAAGAGGAGATGGGGAGTAGGGGGTATAGGGAGGGGAAGAGGAGAGGGGAAAGGAGGGAGGGATAGGGGAAAGGGGAAGGGAAGGGGAAGAAGGGTGGGGAGAGGGGGAGGGGGGAAAGGAGAGGGAAGAAGGGCGGGGAGAGGGGTGGGGAGAGAAGGAATGGTTATAGAGGGAAGAGGAATAGAATAGTGTTAGAAGGGAAGGAAGAGGACAAGAAGAAAGAAAGAAAGAAAAGGAAGGGGATATTGCCTTTGTTTTCACGATCAACATTCCCCTTATTGTTACAATCTTTGCATCAGAAGCATAATCTCTGATAGTATTACCATTATTATGATTACCCCACAACTCTTATAACTAGTTTTGTTATTACCAACGTTATCACTTCTAATATAACCATTGTCTCTATTCTAAATGTTTTGATAAATCATATAAGGCAACCGAAGGAAAGGGGAAGTGAGGGGGTGATCGAGGGAAGATAGTGGGGAGGGGGGGGGTTGTAGTGAGGATGAGGGGAAGCGGTAGGGGGAAAGGGAGGGGGGAGAGGGGATGGAAGGGTGTTAAAGGGGAAGGGAAGGCGAAAAAAGAAGGAAAGAGGAGGAGGTAGGAGGGAAAAAGAGGGGGAAAGGGGGAAGCGATTAGGTGGTGATAGAGAAGGAGGGGAAAAGGGGGAGGAACTGAAGTGTGTTAGAGGGAAGGAAGAAGGAAAGAAGAGGGGAGGCGGGAAGGGGAAAGAGAAGTGGGGGACACGGAGAGATTTGGGTTGAGAGGGGATGAGCGGTTTAAGAGAGAGAGAGAGTGAGGGTTGAGTAAAGGATAGAAAGGAGGTTTAAGGATGAAAGAGGTGGGAGTGGGGGGAGGGGGAGGGGGGAAGGGAGGACGAAGGGTGGGCGAGTGAGGCGAGGGGAGGAGGAGGATTTTTTAGAAAAGAAGAGAGACAGAGAGATTGGTGAGGAAAGCAGAGGGAATGAGAGAGAGACAGAGAGAGAGAGAGAGAGAGAGAGAGAGAGAGAGAGAGAGAGAGAGAGAGAGAGAGAGAGAGAGAGAGAGAGAGAGAGAGAAGGGAAGAGAATGAGAAAGAAAGAGAAAGAGAATTAGAGAAAAGAAAGGAAGAAAGAGAAAGAAATGAATAAAGAGAACGAGAAACAAAGAAAAAAGAAAGAAAGGAAGAGAGAGAGAGCGCAGGCGAAAGGGCTCAAGTGTGAAGGCGCAAGACGACGTTTAAGGAGAGATCGGTAATCAGGGCAGCGAATGCGATAGAAAGAAACATGGATAAAGGATAGAACCGAATTAGGGCGAAGAGGGAAGCAGCAAGGAATAGAGACTAAAGCAAGCGGATAGGGGCAGAGGATAGGCGGGAGGGAGGGGGAGGGAAGGACAGGGAGGGTGGGAGGGAGGAGGCGAGATAGGGGAAGGGAGAGGGAGGGAGAAAGGGAAGGGATAGGGAGGGACAAGGGGAAGGGGGCAGAGGGAGGGAGGGGGGGGGAGGAGGGGCTATCATGACCTCGTTACCATGCACCGTAACTTCCTGTATGGAGGCCTGGCACTGACACCCGCCTCCCTACGATACCAGTGCCAGTGTCCCGTGGTGCGAGGGGGGGGGGTGGAGGGGGGAAGGGGAGGGCCACGGGGCAGAGGCGGGCGGGGAAGATGGCACTGCTGGTGATGGTGGGGAGGAGGGCGGGAGTGTCGCTCGTTAAAATGTCACTGAAAACCAGACTCACGTGACACCGGCGAGGCACTGTCTCGGATCGTGTGTCACTGAGGAGAACACAAACACATCAATTGACTCTCTATTTTCTCTCTATTTTCTCTTTTTCTTTCTTTCTCTTTTTTCTCTTAGATTCGACCTCACTACCATTACTTACTACGCCATCGATGCATTTCATCTCACTCCTTTTCTTAACTCTTGAATTCAGCTGATTCATTTTTCATTTTTTCTTTTTCTTTTTTTCGCTTACTGGTTCATTTTTCTTTTTTTTTTCTTTTTTTCTATTTCGCTTTGTGTGTCTTGGGGTTCACACAGGCAGGCGCTGAGGGTTTCACAACGAGCGAAGTGAACCCCGACGCCATTGTTCCTTTCCCGGAGACGTGAGTGTGAACCCGGGCGATTTCGCTGAACCCTCGATGAGTCTTTCTTCTTCTCTCAAATGTGCACATACTTGTATACATGCTTACGTACACGCGCGGATGCAAGCACGTTGATACACAATCCCGACACACATACTGGCTGACAGACACACACACACACACTCGCTGACAGATACACACACACACATACACACACACACACACACACACACACACACACACACACACACACACACACACACACACACACACACACACACACACACACACACACACACACACACACACACACACACACACACACAAACGCTTACACAATCACAAACAAACAAACAGACACAAACGCTTACACAATCACGCACACACACGCATTCACTTACGTACACACATAAACACTTGCTCATACACACACTTACGCTGCTTTTGTTTTAATGCTTCGATATCCTTTCTGAATTACTCCGAATCCTTCAGGAATGTAGCCAGGGCGGAGGGCGTGTCGCATTCCTCGGGGATGGCGAGGGGGGCGGGGCTTCCATTCCTTCTTTCCTTCTTCTTCCTTTCTTCCTCTTTTTTCTGTTTTTTAATCAGCCTTTTTTTCTTTAACTTTTCCCCTCTTTTCTCGTTCTCTTCTTTTTTTACTCGTCTTATTTGTCTTTCTTTTTTTTCTCTTTTCTTTGTCTCCCTATTTCTGCTTCTTCTTTATTCCTCTTTCGGAGTTCTGTTTCTTGTTGTTCTTCCTCTTTGCTACTTCTTTTCGCCTTTTTCTTCCGTTTGAAGCTTTTGGCAGGAATGGCGGGCTGTTCTCCTCCTCCTCTTCCTCGTCCACATCCTCTTCCTCCTACTTCTCTTATTCCTTTTCCTCCTCCTCCTCTTCCTTTTCCTCCTCCTCCTCTTCATTTTCCTCCTCTCCCTCCCCTCCTCCTCCTCCTCCTCCTCCTCTTCCTCTTCTTCCTCCACCTCCTCCTCCTCTTCTTCCCCCTCCTTCTCCTCCTCCTCCTCCTCCTCCTCCTCCTCCTCGTCCTCCTACTCCTCCCTCCTCCTCCTCCTCCAGACGAAGCGTGCGAGCGTGCGTGGAACGCCTTAGAAATTCGGGAGAAGGTTCTCATGCCTTCCTCACCCCTCTCCTCCCCTTTGACCCCTATGGCTCCTCCCCTCCCCCTCCCAGTTTTTTTCCCCTATTCTCTCCTCTCTTTTCTACCTTGCTTTCTTTTATCGTTTTTTTTTTTTTTTTTTTTTGTCTTTTTTTGCTCATCTACCCATCCGTTTCCCTCTCCCTTTCTCCTTCCCTCCCCTTCGCCTCCAATTTCTCCCCATTACCCAACCGCTCTCCCCCTCCCTCCCTCACATTTACCCTGATCTTCCCCCAACACCCCTCCCCCGTTGCCCAAATATCACCCCGCCCCCACCCGCCCCCACCCACCCCCCATTGCCCAAATATCACCCCGCCTCCCTTAACGTGTGGGCGTTGACTTGAGGCCCGAACTCCTGTATTAACGGTCCTTCTCTCTCTCCTTCCAGATCCTGTGAGCGGCGGCGGCGGAGGCGACCATCCTGCGCGTGACATGACACCAGGTAAATCGCAGTTTCATGGGTATCGTGATCGCGTGCAGAAACATGACACAGATACACACACACACACACATATAAATACACACACACACACACACACACACACACACACACACACACACACACACACACACACACACACACACACACACACACACACACACACACACACATACACACACAAACACACGCACACATATACACATATATATATAGATATATACATATACATACAGAGAGAGAGATCACGCACACGCACACACAAACACACACACACACACGCACGCACACGCACACGGACAGAGAGAAAGAGAGAGAGAAAGACAGAGAGAGAAAGAGAGAAATCACACACAGTACGCACACACAGCACACCCCGAGCACACACATTCATACATCGCGCAAATGCACATTCCAAACGGATTACACCCATACCCACACATTACCCCTCCCTGGGCCCCCCACCCCGCCCACCCCCAACCCCCCCGTGAGTGTGCGTGCCAGCAGGGTTCCGACGAGGATCTGGCCTACCCTCTGGACGCCGTAGCAGTGCCTCACAAAGGGACGTGAATGTGAAGAGAAAAATGTTCATTACCTCAGGATACACTTACAAGGCTCTTGCTTGAAGTTGGTGTGCAGTCGGGATGTCGCTGGTCATTTAAGGGGAGGGAGAGAGGGAGAAAGGAGAAGAGAGAAGAGAGAAGAAGAGGAGGAGGGGGAGGAGAAGAAGTAGAGGAAGAAGAGAAGGTGGAGGAGAAGAGGAGTAGGAGGAGAAGTAGAGGAGGAAGGAGAAGAAGAAGAGGAGGAAGGAGGAGAAGTAGAGGAAGGAGGAGAAGAGGAGGAAGGAGGAGAAGAATAAGTACAGGAAGAGGTGGAAGGGCAGAAGAAGAAGTAGAGGAAGAGGAGGAGAAGAAGAAGTAGAGGAAGAGGTGGAAGGAGGAGAAGCTGAGATAGAGGAAGAGGAGGGAGAAGGAGACGAACAAGAGAGAAGGAGAGGAGAGGAGAAGGAGGAAGGGAGCAGGGGGAGGAGAGAAATTGGAATGAAGATAGGAGATAATGAGGAATGTCGGTGAGTGGTTATGCCAAGTGGTAAGGGTGCTCGAGAGAGAGAGAGAGAGAGAGAGAGAGAGAGAGAGAGAGAGAGAGAGAGAGAGAGAGAGAGAGAGAGAGAGAGAGAGACAGACAGAGAGACAGAGACAGACAGAGAGACAGAGACAGACACACAGAGTCAGAAACAGAGACAGACAGATAGGCAGGCAAACAGACAAGAGTAAGCAAGGCCAAAAACAAAACAAACCAACAGGCAGGCGCAGGCACGAGACATAGTTAAGAGAGAAGCAATAGCGCAGAAGGCGACCAAAACAGAAAGGCTTCGAGGTTGGCGTCCAACGGCGCTTCCCGGCCGTCAAGGGGCCAGTAAGTGAGCAAGTTCCGGAATATTCTCGTCAGATCGGGAGGAGGCGCGAGCGAGCGGGCGGAGGAGGGGGAGGGGGGGAGGGGGGGGGGGGCGTGTGTGAGAATGAAAGGATGGCTGACATTCCATGCAGGAGCGAAGGAGTGGCCCGGGGATGGTCACCATATGTTGGGGAGTGTTTAGGGCATCGTGAATTGCTAGTTAAGGATGATGATGATGATGGAGAGAGGGGGGAGGATGGGGCGAGGGGAGGGGGGGGGGGAGGAAGGGGGTGAGAAGGGATGGCTTAATTGTTTGTTTTCATTTTCTCGCGTTTATGGAGGAAGATCTTCTGTAGACGACTTTCTACAGAGATTTCCTTCCAATCTCTGCCTTTCTCTCGCCCTTGGGGGGAAAAAATAGCAAATCGATCGAAATAAAGACGATAAAAAAAATAAAAAAAATGTAGCCACTTGCCCGCGATTTGACAGTGAGTGTCGCAATCCACGAGCATGATTTCAGGGAAAGCTTTTGTAGTTCATGGCTAAGGTGTTCTTGATATATAGGTCGAAGGCTTTTAGAGGGATGATATAGCGCGGGGCCAAAAAGTGTTGGGACATCTCGAGATTCCTTTTTCCCCCCCAGGACGTGCCGAGTAAGTGCTCTGGGATTTTAAGTGTTGCACGCGGGTATTTATCGCCCCAACACTTGAATGGGTGTGCGGCGAGGGGGGAGGGGGAAGGGGGAGGGAGGGAATAACAATGGCAAGTTTCGAGTTTTAATACACAGTTTCGTCTCTCGTGAATGTACGGGGTAGCGAACCATCGGCAGTGCGGTATACATAATATGGTTTGAGTTCCCAACCATAGTGTAGGACGAGGGTGTGTGTGTGTGTGCGTGTGTGGTGAGGAGGGGATAGGAGGAAGGGAGGGGAGAGATAGTGACTGGGTCTGGTTACCACGCGTCTCCCTCCCTCCTTCCCCCCTCTCCCTCCCTCCCTCCCTCCCTCCCTCCTCTTCCTTTTCGTAATGCTTCTGCTTTTCCTCTGTTTTCCTCATTTTCCCGTTTTTTTCTCTCCC
>NC_091554.1:12106733-12121733 GCF_042767895.1 Penaeus vannamei
TTCCTCTTTTCTCTTAATTATCTTTTGCTAATCGACTTTATCCTCATTTCTTCATTTTCTTCTGCTCATCGACTTTATCCTCATTTTCTTCTACTTCTTTTTTCTACTTCTTGTTCTTCTTCTCCTCCTCTTCTCTTTTTTATGTCAAAGGTTACACAAACTCAATATCTATCAGTGAACACAACTCACCGCCCTTCAGATGCGGTTAACAGGGGTTTGTGTCGTTTCTCTGCCGTCGCTGACCGGAAATTACTCTCAAGACCCACCCTCTTCCTCTTTCCTTTCTCTTTCCCTTTCCCCTCTTTTTCCCTTTCCCCTCTTTTTTTCATAGTGTTTCTTCTTATCTTTTTTGTTTCCTTCGTTTTCTTGTGTTCTTTTTTTATCTGTTCGTACATGTTTTCGTTTATTTTGGGTATGTTTTCTTTCTTCTTTTTATATTCTCCTTTTTCTTCTTCCTCCTCCTCTCCCCCTGCTCCTCATTTTCCTTTCGTCACCATCCCTCTTCTTCTTCTTCTTTTTCTTTGTCTTCTTCCCCCCACCCCCACCCCACCCACCCTCCCCGGCCCCCCTCAACTGACCATCTTGTAACCTCCTTCCTTTCAGCACTCAGGTCGGACGTAAATACCCAGTCACGTGATCAAAGTCTGCCTTCCATCTAGGGGAAGAATGGAGCCTCGTCCTTATCTTTAGCGTTTATTTTATCCAGACGTTTTTTCCCCCCAATGCTCGCCGACGTCTGTGACCTCTGACGTCCCCTCCTCCTTCCTCCTTGTCCTCCTCCTCCTCCTCCTCCTCTTCCGCCTCATTTTCTTCTTCTTTGTCCTCCTCCTTGTCCTCTTCTCCCCTCAACTACTCGTTAAAATCTCTTTTATCTCTTTCTTTTTCGCCTGCCTTCTCTCTCTCTCTCTCTCTCTCTCTCTCTCTCTCTCTCTCTCTCTCTCTCTCTCTCTCTCTCTCCCTCTCTCTCTCTCTCTCTCTCTCTCTCTCCCATCTCATAATCTTTACATTTGCTTACTCCTTAAATGTTATTATATGTTATTCTCCCCATTTCCTGTTTTCAAATTATTCCTTTACTATTCTCTTGTCCTCCTTCATATTTTTCTCTCTCTCTTTCATATCCCTTTCTTGTGTAAGTACTTTCTTATTCTTGGGACCCTCGTGAAAATCGTGTTTTTCTCTGCCCTTGTCTCAGTTCCTTTATCCTTTTTTTATTTTTCATCCTTCTGTTCCAACTTTTTTCCCTCTTTGTCCTACTTCTCCTTCCACCTTTTTCGTTCCCTTCTTCACACATTTTCTCTTCCCTATGCTCTTTCCCTTTTCTCCTATTCTCTTCCCTTCCTGATCTTTTCTTTCTCCTTTCCCTCCTCTCTCCCCTGTTTCTCATTTCTCCTCTTCTCTCCTTTTCCCTCTCCCTTTATCCTTTTCCTTCTCTCCCCTTTATTTCCTTCCCTCTTCTCTGCCCGCTCCTGTTCCCCTTCCGTCTTCTCTCTCTCTCCTCTTATTCCCCTTCCCACTTCTCTCTCTCTCTCCTCCTATCCCCCTTCCCTCTTCTCTCTCTTCTCTCTCCCTCCTATTCCCCTTCACAATACTCTCTCCCCTCCCTTTCCCTCCCCTTCCCTTTCCCTTCCCCTCCCTCTTCTCTCTATTCTCTCCCCTATTCCCCTTCCCTCTCTCTCCCCTCCCTTTCCCCTCCCCCTTCCTTTTTCTCTCTCCCCTCCTATTCCCCTTCCCTCTCTCTCCCCTCCCTTTCCCTCCCCCTTCCCCTTCCCTTAAACTGCCCGCCCCACCGTGGCCGGCAACTTTGGGCCAAACGGAGATCATAAATAAGGCTAATATATAAGGTTAAGTAGCTGGCTGGAGGTGGCACGCCATCTTAGCCTCTATAGAAGCCCTTCGTACCGATCAGTCTACCTTGAGACAGAGCCGGCTATCGATTAGGCACACGCGAAAATGGACCTTTTGCCCGGAGCGCCAATGGGTAATTGTGCATAAATAAGGGCCGAATACCTTGTGCATGTGGAGGCCAAACTGATCCTTATGCAACGGGTATTTAAAACCTTTAATCACCGTCACTGTCACGTGGTGCTGGCAACTGGATCCTTACTCTCCTGACCCCCTCCCCTCCCTCCCCTCCCTCCCCTCCCTCCCCCAGACGCACACCAAATGAAGACCAGAAATTACACGAACTTTCATTTGCCATTAGACTTCATGCTACGAAACTTTGCGTATTTATTTGTCTGCCTCCTGGCCCTAACAGACACATTACCCCTACCCTCCCCCCTCTCCCCCCTCTCTCTCTCTCTTTCTCTCTCTCTCTCTCTCTCTCTCTCTCTCTCTCTCTCTCTCTCTCTCTCTCTCTCTCTCTCCCTCTCTCTTTCTCTCTTTCTCTCTTTCTCTCTTTCTTTCTTTCTCTCTCTCTCTCTCTCTCTCTCTCTCTCTCTCTCTCTCTCTCTCTCTCTCGCTATCTATTTCTCGATCTCTCTCTCTCGTTCTCCCTTTCTCTGGCTCTTTCTCATATTTTCTCTTCTTTCTTCACCTTCCCTCTTTTCTCCCTAACTCTCCCATTCCCTCTCCCCCTATTCCTCTCCCTTCTCCCCCTCCCCCTCCCCTTCCCCCTCGCTTATCTCTCTCCTCCTATCCCTCCCCTTTCCCCCATCTCTTATCCCTCTCCCCCTCTCATTCTCCCTTGCTCCCGTCCCCCCCTCACTTATCCCTCTCCCCCTCTCCTTCACATATCCCTCTCTCCCTCTCCCTCTCTTATCCCTCTCCCTCTCTTATCCCTCCATTTTACCCTCGTCTCTGTGCCTCCTCCTCTCCTCCGCCTGCAGCCGAGTGTGTGGTGCCGCTCCTCCCGAGGTATTGGTCTTTCACTAGTATTATTGTTGCCCATTCTACTGACCAATCTCCGTGTCTCTGGTCTCGTCCTTATTTTACTGTCGTCTTTTTGGTTCCTGGTTCTTGTATTTCTTTGTTTATTTGTGTATTTGTTTTGATTTTATTTGGATTCGTATGTTTAGGGGTGTGTTCTGAGAGAGGGTATATTTATTTGCTCTGGGACATTTGACATGGTGAATGTTATGTTTCTCAATTTGTAGGGATATATGTATTGTCTCTTTGTTTGTTTGTTTTTCTCCAGATTTATAATTGCTTTCATGATGTTCATGGCATAGTAGTTGATCCCCCCCCCCCTCTTCTTCAAAAAAATAATAAAAATAAAAAATAAAACAAGAGCATTTCGCCTGGCTGAATAAATTGAAAAATCAAGAGAGACCCACCAATTTGCCGGGAATCACATGCACTACATGGCACTTACCACAACTTTCCCACGGTCCTCTTCCCTCTCCCCCCCACTTCTCCCCTCACCCCTCACCCCACCCCTTGATGTTGCCACCCCCTCACCCCTATTCCCTCCCTTACCCCCGTCGTCTTTCTCATTCCATGCTGCATCACGTTCTATCTGTGTGCCTATCGTAATCGGAATCTGTATCCTCTTTGCTGTCATTATAAACCCATTGGAAGAGAGTTGGGGCTTCTCACCCCCTCCTTCCCCTCCCCTCCCCTCCCCTGCTCCCTTTCTTTTTCCTCTTTCTCCCTTTTCCTTCTCCCTTAATTTCCTTTTTTTCCCTCCCCTGTTTCCTTTCTCTTATCTCTTTCTCCCTTTTCCCTTTTTCCCTGCCTTTCTCCCTTTCCTCCCTCCCTTTCTCCCTTTCCTCCCTCTCTTTCTCCATTTTCTCCTTTTTCTCCCTCCATTTTCCCCCTTTTCTCTCCCGCCGTCCTTTTTATTTATCTTATTTCGGTATTTTCGTTTCAGTTTCCTCTTCGGTCCGGACTTTGCTACAATATCCGCGTTGGTCCCGAGAGTTCGGCTTTCGAACTTTTCTTTGTCTTTTATTTCATCCAAACTTACATATTATCTTCCTGTTTTTTCTCCCTCTTTCAGCTTCAACTTTTTTCTTTATTCTCCCTTCCGTCTTCTTCATTTCCTTCTCTTCCTTTCCCTCTCTTTCATCCTCACCATCCTTCTTTATTCTCCCCTTCCTCCCTCCCTCCCTCCCTATTCTTCCTTCCACTCTTTCCCTCCTTCTTCGTCCTCACCATCCCTTTTTATTCTCCCTTCCTCTCGCCCTTCTCCACCCCCCCTCCCTCCCTCCCTCCCTCCCTCCCTCCCTCCCTCCCTCCCTCCCTCCCTCCCTCCCTCCCTCCCTATTCTTCCTTCCACTCTTTCCCTCCATCTTCGTCCGCCCTTCCTTTGTTTCTCGAGACCCGGATCTTCAAGTCGGTCTCGAGAGGACGCCTCGAAGCCTATGAAGCGGGTCTTTTCCTTTCAGTTTTAAAGGAAAAAAAGAATAATGTTTAGGCTAATCGTTTTCTTCTTCTTCTTCTTCTTCTTCTTCTTCTTCTTGATGTTCAGGTTTGGTTGATTATTTTTTCAGGGTCTTTGTCTTTTGCTTTTCTTTGTTTCTTGGGTGGATGTTTGTTTTTTTTGTCTGCTTCGCTTTGTCTCGATTTCGATCTTGGTCTCTCTTTCGCTTTCTCTCTCTCTCTCTCTCTCTCTCTCTCTCTCTCTCTCTCTCTCTCTCTCTCTCTCTCTCTCTCTCTCTCTCTCTCTCTCTCTCTCTCTCTCTCTCTCTCTCTCTCTCATTCTATTCCTCTTTCTATCCCTCTCTCTTTTGCCTTACCCTTCTCCCTCGCTGTCTCTCCCCCATCCTCCCACCCCCACCCCTACCCTCCCTCCTTCCTCTATCTCAGGTTTATTTTCCTGAAACATATTACTTGTTTCACTTCGATTTACCTTTGGGCGAGTCGGAGAAAACAGAGTTGTATAATAAGTTTCCTTTGCCTTAAGACCGTCGACGGGTGAGGGACCGACTGGGGCTCGTGGGTGAAATGAAGACCTCATCCAGACGGGTCTTTGGTCTTTGTGCGGCCATGAAAGACCATGAATTTATGCGACAACTAAATATTTTTTTTTCCTTCGTATTTATGTCGGATAGCCATTTTGCTGTCGTCTTTCCCTTCGTCTCGCATTCACTTTTTTATGTCTTTCTTGTGTCTTCCTTACCTCTCTGCTTTCTCTTCTCTCTCTAATCTCTTCTCTCTGTGGTCTTTTCTCTCTCTCTCTCTCTAATCTCTTCTCTCTGTGGTCTTTTCTCTCTCTCTCTCTCTCTCTCTCTCTCTCTCTCTCTCTCTCTCTCTCTCTCTCTCTCTCTCTCTCTCTCTCTCTCTCTCTCTCTCTCTCTCTCCAAACAGAAACAGCCCAGGAACAAAGGCAGGGGCAGCCTGCATAGTCAGAGAACCACGGGGACGGAAGACCAAACAAAGTAGGAAGTGAAGGGAAACATGGGGGCATCTGAGGGAGGGAGGGAGGGAGGGAGGGAGGGAGGGAGGGAAAGCATGGGCACAGAGAATGAAGGGGCCATGATGGTGAGGGGAGGGGAGGGGAGGTACCCCGGAGGGCGTGGGTAGACGGGTGTGGGCAGCAGCTGGCCTGGACCCCCCACTGTATTGTGTGAGTTCACCCAACCCCCTTCCCTCCACCCCCCCTTCCCCCCCGGGCTTTTAGCGGGTGTCAAGGGAATCATTGCTCGACAAAACATGGTACCCTGATTTTGTTTGTGTCTCGACCTCCTATAACGACCATTAGATGTTTACGGAACGTGGCTGAGGGAGCGCCGGCGACGGAATTGCTAATTAGCATTTGCATCAGCTTCTTAACTACTTTTACTTAATGGAATTTGGCGACGGGGAAGATAAGCGTGAAAATTAATCCCCGCGAATTATGCTTCGGCGCGAATGAATGGGCATCTACGGACCACAGGGGATGGAAGGGGGGGAGGGGGGGTTAGGCCAGCTGCTTTGTGTGTGTGTGTGTGTGTGTGTGTGTGTGTGTGTGTGTGTGTGTGTGTGTGTGTGTGTGTGTGTGTGTGTGTGTGTGTGTGTGTGTGTGTGTGTGTGTGTGTATGTGTGTATGTGTGTCTTTGTGTGTCTGTGCGTATGCGTGTGCGTGTGCGTGTGTGTATTTCAAGCCAACATAAATATTTTGTAAAAAGCTTCTTAGATGATAAGGTAAACACCCAAGTTTCTTGATGAATATCAGAATTCGTCACAGCTGATATTAGAGCGCAATATCCCCGTAAATCGCCAGAAATAATTTCATTCAGCGATAGAACGGACACCGAATCGCCAGCTGAGATCAGATCATCACATTCTTTTATAAGATTATCGACGGGGTTTTCATTATCGTTCGCGTGGTATCGTCAGCCGCTATCGTCATCACCGCATGTTATGACGGCAGGAGCTCTATCCCTGTGATTATTGTATTATCAGCGGGACCTGGTAACGGCTTGTTATTCCCTCAGCTGTTGTATTGTTCGCTGGGTCAGAGTGCACGCTGCTCCTTCGGCCAAAGCCCCTCGTGTCTCCGGTCCTGTGTGTGCGTGTGTTTGTATATGTGTGTGTGTGTGTGTGTGTGTGTGTGTGTGTGTGTGTGTGTGTGTGTGCGTGTGTGTGTGTGTGTGTATGTATGATGCACATTTCTCTCTCTCTCTCTCTCTCTCTCTCTCTCTCTCTCTCTCTCTCTCTCTCTCTCTCTCTCTCTCTCTCTCTCTCTCTCTCTCTCTCTCACACACACACACACACACACACACACACACACACACACACACACACACACACACACACACACACACACACACACACACACACACACACAGTACATCAAGAAACAAGCAAACAGAGAGAGAGAGAGAGAGAGAGAGAAAGTAGCCCGACACACAGGCAGTCGGAATAAACCTCCGCGTCCACTCACTCGGCGCCCGAATCGAATGCTCCGAAGCGAGAGGTTCGGCTGACGAGGAACATCTCAGTCGGCAGAAGAAGCGTGACGTGAAGCCGCTCGCCCTACGTGACGCTCGACGCCCAGCCACGCTTAGCAGGAAGGGAAGGGCGACGCCGGCCTCCGCGCTCGGATCACCCGCGCGCGCACAGGAGCGAAGGTAAATGGGCGAGATGGTCGAGTATCCGCTGCGGCCGTGACGGGCAATTGGGCGCCGAGATTTGGAAGCCTTGGTCGGAGCGGGCGTGCGGTCGGCTTGGTCATGGCGGGTGCTTTGGTTCGGGCGGGGGCGGGGGGAGGGGGAGGGAGGGGAGGGGAAAGGGGGAAAGGGCAACAAGGGCAGTCACGGTTCTTGCTGTGCCTCTCTTTCTCTCTCCTTCTCTCTCTCTCTCTCTCTCTCTCTCTCTCTCTCTCTCTCTCTCTCTCTCTCTCTCTCTCTCTCTCTCTCTCTCTCTCTCTCTCTCTCTCTCTCTCGCTTTCTCGCTTTCTCGCTTTCTTTCTCTCACTTTATCTCTTTCTCTCACTTTATCTCTTTCTCTCACTTTCTCTCATTCTCATTCTCTCTCTCTCTCTCTCTCTCTCTCTCTCTCTCTCTCTCTCTCTCTCTCTCTCTCTCTCTCTCTCTCTCTCTCGCTCTCTCTCGTTCTCTCTCGTTCTCGCTTTCTCGCTTTCTCTCTCTTTCTCTCACTTTATCTCTTTCTCTCACTTTATCTCATTCTCATTCTCATTCTCTCTCTCTCTCTCTCTCTCTCTCTCTCTCTCTCTCTCTCTCTCTCTCTCTCTCTCTCTCTCTCTCTCTCTCTCTCTCTCTCTCTCTCTCTCTCTCTCTGTCTCCCCTCCTTCTCTCTCTTACTCTGTGTGTGTGTGTGTGTGTGTGTGTGTGTGTGTGTGTGTGTGTGTGTGTGTGTGTGTGTGTGTGTGTGTGTGTGTGTGTATGTGTGTGTGTGTTTGTATGTATCCCCTCCCCCCCTCCCTGCTTCCTTCTCATTCAACATGCACAAACGTTCTTGTACGAGACGGCAGATCCTGTGGTGTAGAGAGGAAGGAATACAAAGGAAGAAGGAAATGGGCGATGAAAGGAAGAGCAGTATTAATGTACGGGGGAAGAAGGTACAGGAGGGGATGATTGGGAGTAATAGAGAGGTAATTGCTGCGTGAATAACCCCCCCGTCCCCCCCCCCCTCTACACTCACACCCCTTCCCTCTCCCCCCGTTCTCTTCAGTACACTTGGCACACCTAGGGTAGTGGACTGATCACGTCTCTTGGTCTTTCGCATCACTACACACCTCCTCCGTTCATGTCTTTAAACGGTTCAGGTTTGTTATGGAGGCGTGTGAGATGAAGAGCTTTTTTATCTTTAATATTCCGTCTCTCTCTCTCTCTCTCTCTCTCTCTCTCTCTCTCTCTCTCTCTCTCTCTCTCTCTCTCTCTCTCTCTCTCTCTCTCTCTCTCTCTCTCTCTCGCCCATCTCCGTTCTATAACACTGCAGGATATTCCAGGCAAGTTTCTACAAATTACTCTTAGATGCAATTACTGCACCGATCATTTTTCCTCAGATAGAAAGTGAGAGAAGAGACAGACAGACAGAAACATGAATGGGAGAGAGAAAGAGAGAGAGAGAGAGAGAGAGAGAGAGAGAGAGAGAGAGAGAGAGAGAGAGAGAGAGAGAGAGAGAGAGAGAGAGAGACACCCCCTTCCCCCTTGCGCAAGTAATTACCATCTCGGATAACTCACCTGAGCACCAAGCAGGGATGGACTGACCCTAGAGGTAATAATTACTCCAGGTCTGGAATGGGAAGGGAATGGGAATTACATCCAGTGTGTTTTACCGCTGGCGCGTTGATTTATGTCGGGAATAGCGCCACCCCGGGTTGCTGATAAGGCCGGGGGGGAGGGGGTGATAACGCTCTCCTTGCTCTACTCGATAAGAGATTACCCTCTTAACCGCTGTTAAGTAGGATACATACACTCGCCCGTTAATAAGGTCCTGCGTTGCCCCGCTTCTCTGGATTATCGTCCCCGTAAGCTGCTGGGAAAAAGTACATTTGCATTAGTTTCTGATATAATACGAACGCCAGAGAAGGTATTAACCGCTGGAAATGAGGGAAAAGGATTCCGTCTCCTTTATGGTTGGGAACGTCTGTCCTCGACTCCGCGCGAAGCAGAGAAAGGAAGCTTCGAGCCTGGATGGAGCTTCGGGTTCGAGTGAAGCCAACTCAGACTGGAGTTCGACTTGGGAGGAGAGCCCTTCAGACCACGAAGACGAAGGAAATGCTTGAAGGAAAAATGCTGTACGTGGGAAAAATGATTGAAGGTGTAAGATCCGTAGACTCGAGGACCCTCCCCTTCGCGTCGTAGGCAACCTCTGTGTTTTGACATGCGGCCAGCAGAGGGCAGCAGCAGGCTCACAGCGTTCTGTAATTGGTGGCTCAATTAGTAACTTTCCCGACACGACTGACCTAGCTGAATTATGCCTAACGATGATAGAATGAACAAGTGTGCAAACTCGAGGGGTAACGGGTCACCCGTTCCTCACACACACACACACACACACACACACACACACACACACACACACACACACACACACACACACACACACACACACACACACACACACACACACACACACACTCACACACTCACACACACACATGAGAGAGAGAGAGAGAGATTGTGTTACCATTTATGTAAATTGCTCCCTCGCCTTTGCATTCTTGTTCTAGTGTGATTTGCATGTGTATTTCTTTGTCTTCTACTCCATATTGCTTTTAGTGTCCTCCATAAGAAGACAGAAACAAGATTTCCATGATGCACAGTGACTGAAATTCTCTCTCTCTCTCTCTCTCACTTTCTCTCCCTCCCTCCCTCTCTCTCTCTCTCTCTCTCTCTCTCTCTCTCTCTCTCTCTCTCTCTCTCTCTCTCTCTCTCTCTCTCTCTCTCTCTCTCTCTCTCTCGCTCTCTCTCTCCCTCTCTCTCGATTTTCCTTCCTTCCTCCCTCCCGCTCTCCCTCCCTCCCTCCTTCCCTCCCGCCGTCTCTCCATCCCCATCCCCATCTATCTTTCCTTCTCCTTCTGACTTACTCTTTCCGTCTCCTTCTCCTCCCCTCCCTTCCTCCCACCCTCTCTTCCTCTCTTCCTTTTATATTCCTAGAATTCGTGAGCAATCAGTGTTAAAACTCCCCCCCTTTTCCTTACCCGGCGCCGGATAACGTCTCGAGAAATATTTAGGTGTCGTACAGCCTCGAACTTCATCAATTCTTAGGAAACTTCACGCCATGTTTCATACGCGGTAATGTGTTTTGTACGGCAGGGAGTCCGATGTTGGTTATTTACTGTATCAATTATCAACACTTTTAATTAAGTTAGTGTTTTTGGTCCGCTAACTTTGGCAATGCGGGAGCAATAATACGACTGCCCTAAACACTAGTCGGAAATTGTGGAAGATAGACCAGTAGATTAGCTGATTTTCGCTCTGGAAACGCTGATATAAGGTTAGGGAGCGGCGCGACGGGACGAAGGTTCTTTCGCGGGAAAAGAGGAAGAATATTTTCTTTTTTTTTTTGTCTGTGGTTAGTTTATGCTGGAAGATTACTGAAGAGCAGTTTATGTGGTGTGAATTTCCCGTCTCCGCCGATTTCGGGAAGTATTGTATTTTTGTGAATTGATGTGATTACTTGTTTTCCGTTGTATTACACAAGGGGATGGGCAGCATATCCTCCCTAGCAATACAGCATGAGGTTCAGTTGCAGTGTATGCGCCTCGCCTCCCCACCTCTGTTATACTGACCAGTTCAAAATTGCCATTTTTTTCAGTTGCCATTTTCATTATTCAGCTACATCCTACTGTGCCATCTATTATTACCTTCTCACCACCCTTTCCTTTTCCCCCTTCCCTATTCCCCCACCCCCCTTTTCTCCCCCTTTGTTACTCGCAAACGTACATTACTGCCGTTCCTTCATCATTCATTATGCAATGTACGTTTGCTGTCATCGCAACTTTTCTCTTGTAGACCCGTCCATTTCTGGGGGGTTATATTCCCTTCCTCGCCGATATTCTAACCTTTCCTTCCATTCTCTTTCGTTCCCAGCCATTCTACACAGCTCTCCCCCATTCCCTTCTCCCTCCCTCCCCTCCTCTCCTCTCCCCTCTCCTCCCTCCGTGGCAATCCTAGGCTTCCACCTTTCACCGCTTTTCTCTACCCGCGCGGTCTTTCCTTCCCTTCCTCTCCCTCCACTCTCTCTCTCTCTCTCTCTCTCTCTCTCTCTCTCTCTCTCTCTCTCTCTCTCTCTCTCTCTCTCTCTCTCTCTCTCTCCTCTCTCTCTCTCTCTCTCTCTCTCTCTCTCTCTCTCTCGCTTCCCTCTCTCCCTCCCTCCGATGCTTGCTTATTGATCCCCCCGCAGATAAAAGTTAAGCTCTTTTTCAAGTGGATTACGAATGATAGGATCAACTGATAGGTTTGGTAAATAGAATAGGAGAAGGGAGGGATAAAGGTCTGTGAATAAGGCCGGGGAGATTTTCGTAGATGGAGATAGATATTGGTGGAGGGAAGTTTTGTGACGTCACCCACTGGCTTTGCTTCCCGTGCTTTATAAATGGGCGATTTACTTAACGATGCGCGCTTGTTACACGTCGTGGTCTTTACGTACATTGCGGACACGCGGGGGGGAATGAAGACGGATATGTATAATTCCCTTGATAGGTCTATTTATGCGTCTGAACTGATATATCCATGTAATGTAACCCCTGATCCAGGCCATCGCGCCGGAGCCCTGCTTTATTAAACCATTAAATCAAGTCTTTCCCCACAGAGGTGACAAAACCTATGCCGAGCTCCACCCCTGTTCGCTCGCCACTCGGACGTAGACGGGAGAGACGGAGGGAGAGAGAGAGAGGAACGAATGTGAGGGAGAAGAAGAGGAAGAGAGGGATAGAGAGGGAGGAGATGAAGAGAGAAAGAGAGCCAGCGCGCCTCAGCCAGTCTGCCAGCCTCCCTGCTGTGGGGAACACGCGGCAAGCACGTGCCCCACGCTGATGCAGTGTACTCAGAATTCTTCATATCTGAATACAAGAGAGGGGGAGGGGGTCGAGGGTTTGGATGTCCCCCTTTCCTCTCTCTTTTCTCCCCTCTGTTTTCCCCTCGGTCGTGGACGGGGAGGAGGCGGTGGGTCGCGTCGCCGGCTGCCATCGTCGGGCGGGTCTGCTTGTGTGAAGGGTGAGGTCCCAAGTGAGCAGTGGGTGTCCTTGTTCAGGTAACTGTCATTGTTTGATTGTTTTACATGTTAGAATATCTTCAGTAATATCTCCTTTGTGAAAAAATAATAAGATTCTTTTCATGATGAATTGTGATTAACTGCCATGGAGGTGTGCGTGATAATGAAAATGTGATTAATGTAGGTTATCAAATTAGTATTTTTATTATATGTAGCCAAATGAATATGATAATGAAAGTCGTGATAATGGCTGTGCTACGAATTGACCTACTGAGCACGGCAGTTGCATGTCAAGGTTATTTCAGGGGTAGCAATTAGGTAATGCTTTGTGGCCTTACACCAGGGATTTATTTTTATTATGTAAATTCATTTGTATCATTCTTTCGCATTTTATTTTTGTATGTTAGGTAGCACAGAGTTATTTTATTCATATTTTGAAAGCAAAGCATTTTCTCAAGTTGGGAAATTATAGTAGACTGATGATTTGCTGTCTTTCATATAGTCTCAAATATAGACATTATCTCTATCTTATCCCTGTTGTAAAGGGAGCTGTAGAGAGTGTCAGAATGAAAATGCTGGTATTTAAGATTATCCATGTACATTAATAGACTATATTCTCTATGCCTAGATTACTGATATTTGCATAATTAATCTTTGCTAAGATTTCTATTATGCCAAGATCACTTCATAGCTCCTGCTACAGATACCCCTACTGGTCATAAATACCTTAAGTCTGGATCTGTAAGAAACCTATAAGTAGATAGAAAATGGGCAATCTTGTGGATTAGATAATGAAAGAGATAGAGGGAACGGGTTTATTAATGGCTTTCTTAATTAAAATTGCAAAGCCAGGAACTCTGAATAGTATTTGGAGGTTTTAACCAGTTTAGTTTAAGATTCAAGTTTATGGGAAAAAATGGACAAAATGTTATCTTTGGAAGTATAAACCTTTTGCAAAATAATCCTCTCAATTGGTAATAATTTTAAGGCATTTCATTTGTGAATTTAATACGATAATGCACTTCATAGGCATGGAAAGAAGACACCGGCGAAGAGGAAGGAAAGGGAGGGAACGAACTGAGAGAAAAATCCAAAGGGGAAACATAACACAGATGTCAACCAAGGGGATTGCGGAGGCAGAGCCTTGGAGGTGACAGTTATAGTGCAGTAAGTATATAATCAGAATGATGGGGGAAGGAAGAAGGGCTGGAACTGAATGAGAAAATTAATAAGAGAAGAAGGGGAAGAGAGATTAACTAGTGAGAGAGAGTGGAGGTCCTGAACCATGCATGAAGGGTAGGAGAAGATATTGAGATGGTCCTTAATGGGCACTAAAGAATATCTGAGAACGGGGCTTGAGTTAGTTGATAGAAAAATCCAAACAAACTAGAGGGGATAGAATATTGAATATGGTTTGTGGAAGCAATTGGAAGAAAAAGAAGAAGAACGAGAAAAAGAAAAAGAAATGAAGATAATTTCTATTAGCAAACAAGAGGAAAGAGGACGATGAAGGCAGAAGAAAGTTTGACGACCCTTTTCACGTTTCCTTATCATTTCGTCAGTCCAGTTGGTTCTGAGCACTGGACGGAGAACTGATAAGGGCTTGTGGGGGAAGAAAGCTACAAGCAACTTCTCAACACCAGACAGCAAGTTACTGACCATCAAGACAACTTTACCACACAAGAGCCGAAGGAGAGATACAGCTAATGTTTATTGTTATTGGAGGGTGATGATGAAGTTAATTCATTATGATTTTTTTAATTACTTTTTTCTAGATTAGTCTGTATGATTTAGGAGACATATTCTGTTTCATTTATCTTTGAAAGTATGAATTACAGTAGTCAACTTTTGAACACATTAGCATTATTAAAAGTATTTTCAATTTATTTCAAATCACTAATGAAAATTGATTTACAGTGTTTGAGACTATGCTAATTCAAATGCAGTATTAGAGACTAATTATTCATGTACAGTATTAGAGATTCTAATCAGTGTTTCTCAGAAAGTTTCAATATAAGAGGACTAAGTTGTATGAGGACTGTTTTGTTAATCAACTGATTTCGACTTGCTATTCATAAATGTAGCTTACAAATATCTATATAAGTTTTATGAGAAGAAACATATTGTTTTTAGGAAAATTAAAATATCTATACTGTATTGTCACAAAATTATTCTTAACTCTTAAAAATACTAAAATCCATTAGTTATTCTTTGTTCACCTCAACCACCTACTATGCCCTATTTCCTTTTATAGGTGATTTTGTTTTTATTATTGTACAGTCAGATCTTTGTCTGTTTGCAGATGTGTTATACAAAAATAGGATTTTAATAGAATAGCTGATAACAATGATATATCTAAGGTTGGTATTGGTTAAAGACAAAGCAATCTAGGTGTTTCTCATCTACCCAGTCAAAAGATAATAGATAAAATTTGTTTAGCCACTGGAAAGAATAGCTAGTGCAATAAGAGAGTCGCATATATAATTCCTGACTGGGTGGGCAGCATTTGAGTAGTCTTCAGGTCCACTTCCTAAACTTTAGGGTACCTTTCACCCTAGTCATGCAATTTTATTTTAACCAGATCAGTATGATACAGCAATATAAAATGTGACCAAGGACATTATGGGAAATTTGTTTACAGAGAACTGAATCAATTAAAGTAGAAAAAATCCCAGTACCCCATTGCTTGGAAATGTACTAAGTTCCTTTTGGAACCAATGTAGTCTGCAAATTCAGTGTAGAGCTAAAAGACCTGAAATGAAAAGTTTGAATGGGCAATAGTTTATATATATTTAGATATAAAAAAAGATGTCGCAGGAAAAGAGAACATGTACCAGAAACTAATTGAAATTTTGTAATGAATCACATTACATGAAAATCTCTCTTTATTTAAATCAGTAAGATACATGTTCTATGAATTTTCATAATGCCGAGAGTTTATTACATATTGAA
>NC_091554.1:12141733-12146733 GCF_042767895.1 Penaeus vannamei
CGGTGTGAATAGCAGCAGCTGTAGCCTCCGACACTAAATGAAACTTTGCAATACTCGAATTACCAGAAGGGGAATCAGGCGGGCCCCGCGCACAACACCAGCCAAGATCTACGGCGCAAAGACGTCAAATAAACTCCAAGATGTCTTCATTGTAGTCTCGTTGCCGCAGGGGGACTCCGCGATGCAGTACATCACAGAGGAAGACAGCCTTGTATTGCAGAGACACTTCACAAGGCAAATCACAAAGGGAGACTTCCCTGCCTCGTCTGACAATCGTTTTATGCGTTGCCGTCAGGAGGCCCGGGTCCCTGGCGCGCGCTCCCTCCCAACCACAATAGGCTTTGTGGGGAAAGTTTCATGGCACATCATCGTGCCTTTTCGCTTCGAGACGGAGAAGCGTGTTTATTACGCGAGGAATCCCGCGCGCTAATTAGCCAGATGGAGAATAATCTCAGAGATTAAATCTGGGATGGATTTACGGCATTAGATTGGTGTACCCGAGCATTTTCTCCTTCTCGGAGGGCGGCAGTAGCTGGTCGTATCTCACGGCGGGCTAATGAGCGGTGAGTTAAGACTGTAATGATTTAGGGCTTTGGAACGCTGGGTTTGACGATATGGCTTAATTGGTCACAATGGGAGTCGCTTTAACACGCTGGCTTTTTGAGAGGAGAGGTTCGCGAGGTCTTTTTCTTCCCTAATGGACCCGATTGTTATAGCTTAATCTTCCCCTTAGCAGAGTTAATTGGTGTCTCTTTCGCTTGGTTTGCCTGTGTTCGATTTAGTCATAAGCATACGAGGTCTTTAGGAAGAGAATCTCATTTCTCATTCCTTCTCTATTTTCTTTCTATCTACCCTCTTCTTCTCTTCCTCTTTTCATCACCGTTTCTTCATTTCTTTCACGCTCTGCCACGCTCTATATCCTTGTATTTGCCTTGGTATGTGTTCCCTCTCTATGGACATCGGCCTATGTACACTCTATAGGATCAGACCTGTGCATAAGATCAAGCTAATCCTGTGTATACATGGCCAGGCACGGGGCGAAGGAATCGAAGTCTAATCCTAGAAATATTAACTAGTCATGTATCCCGGACGTAAAGCCAGGTGAGATGTGAAGGTGTTTGAAGGAGGCTGACTATAAATTTATTTCATCCGTGTATTGCTGATTTCTTGCCGTTTTAAGGAGCGTCAGCTGTAGAAAAAAGGTAAGTAGGGACGCCACTAGACTGATATTTAAGAATTTAAGGATCTTTATCCTCGTCCTCTTCTTCTTCTTCCCCCTCTTCATCCTCCTCGTCCTCTTCCTCCTCTTCCTCCTCTTCATACTCCTTCTCCTCTTCCACTTCTTCCTCTTCATCCTCATCCTCCTTGTCCTCTTCCTCTTCATCTTCCTTCTCCTCTTACTCTTCATCCTCCTTCTCCTCTTCTTCTCCCTCCTCTTCGTCTCCCTCTTCACCCTCCTCCCCCTCCCTTCGTCATCCTCCTCCCCTCCCCTCTCTCCATACTCCTCTTCTTCCCTTCTTTTCACTACTATCCTTTTCTGTCCCCCCTTTTACCCTCCTCTTCATATCCCTCCTCATCTTCTCTCTCCTCTTCACCTCCATCCTCATTTCCCACCTCCTCTCCCCTCTCTTCTCCCTCTTCAGCCTCCTCTTCATCCCCTTTTCATCATTCTCCTCTCCCTCCTCTTCTCACCCTCCCCTTCACACACCCCTCTTTTCCCTTGTGTTCATCTCCCCCCCCCCCTTCTCCCACTCCTCTCCCCCCTCTTCATCTTCCCATCTTCCCCCTCCTCTCCCCCATCCTATTTCCCCTTCCCTCCTCCTCCTCCCTCCTCTTCATCTCCCCTCTCTTCTCCCCCCTCCCTTTCATCTCCTCTTCTTCCCCTTCTCTCCCCCTCTTCCGCTTCCTCCTCTTCCCCATTCTCACCCTTCATTTTCCCCTCTTCATCTTCACCCCCCCCCTTTCCCCCTTCCTCTTCATCACCCCCCTTTTCATATTCCCCCCTTCTCACCCTCCTCTCCTCCCTCCTCTCCCCTCCCTCTCCCCCCCTCTTCACCCGCGTTCTCCCCCTCTTCATCTCCCCTCTCTTAATCCCCCCCCCAGTTCTTCTCCCCTCTTCCCCCTCCCCCCTCTTCATCTCCCCTCTCTTCCCCCCTTCCCCCCTCCTCCTCCTCCTCCCCCTCCTGCTGACGTAACCTCCTACCACAGACGACCGTGCCTGACTGAACGTAAAACCCCATACCACGTGTCCTTTATGAGCCAGCAGGTACTTAGTGGTTGTACGTGCATGGTGGTAATGATGGTGATTATGAGAAAAGAGTGGGAATGGTGATGACTGGGAGAAATGGTGGAAATGATGGTGATTGTAAGAAAAGAGTGGGAATGGTGATGGGTGGGGAATAATGGTGGTAATGATGGTGATTGTGAGAAATGGTGAGAATGGTGATGATTGGGAGAGAGGGTTGGAATGGTGATGATTGGGAGAAATGGTGGTAATGATGATGATTGTGAGAAAAGAGTGGGAATGATGGTGATTGGGAGAAATGGTGGGAATGATGGTGATTGGGAGAAATGGTGGTAATGGTGATGATTGGGAGAAATGGTGGGAATGATGGTGATTGGGAGAAATGGTGGGAATGATGGTGACTGGGAGAAATGGTGGGAATGATGGTGATTGGGAGAGAGGGGGAATGGGGATGCTTGGGAGAAATGGTGGTAATGATGGTGATTGGGAGAAATGGTGGGAATGGTGATGATTGGGAGAAAGGGTGGTAATGATGGTGATTGGGAGAAAGGGTGGGGGTGGTGATGATGATGATTGGGAGAGAGGGTGGGAATGATTGGGAGAAATATTGGGAATGATGATGATTGGGAGAAAGGATGGGAATAATTAGGAGAAAGGATAGAAATGGGAATGATTGTGAGAAATTGTGATTATGATTGTGAGAAATATTGAGAATGATAATGATTAGGCGAAATAGTGAGAATGGCGATGAGAAAGTGTGAGGATGATCATGCTTGAGAAATAGTGAGAATGGTGATGATAGTGAGAAGTGGTGAGTATACGGATGACTGTGAGAAATAAGGTCAATAATAATGATTAGGATACACTAAGAGAATGATGATGATTGTGAAAAATAGCGAGAATAATGATTAAGAAATACCGAGAATGATGATGATTGTGAGAAATAGTAAGAATGCTGATGATAGAAAGAATTAGGGATAATAGAAATAATTACGAAAAGGATGAGAAATGGTGATCCTAACGATGATGGTGACCGTTATCATATCTCATAATAAGGAAATGGTGATATTGATGATAATGAAAAAGAAAAGAAAAGTTGATAACGATGATGAAGAGAAAAAGGTCAGTAATTACCGAAAAGTTATGAATAATTGAAATGATAATAATTTTTTTTTTTTATTGAATATGATAAAGAAAAAATGAAGATGAATATAATGCTAACGATAACAGTGATGATAATGGCAATTCAAATGATAACGATATTGATGTTAATAAGATCAAAAACTACGTAATGATAATGACATCAATTAATATGATTATGTTGTTAATCTTCAAAAATACAGAGGATGAGGACGATGATAATGATGTAAATGAGGATGATAATAGCAATGACAGTGATATGATTAATGTTAATAAAAGTGCTAATAATGATAACAGTAATGATAATGAAAATAAATTATATTAATGATATTAGTGCAAATGGTAATAAATGGTATAATCACAATGACAATAATGGTTATGATAATGATCATGATAATAATTATGATGATAATATGAAAAAAAATAATAATAGCAGTAATGATTATGATGATAATGATTCAGACAATAATAGTAATAACGATGATAATTATATCCTATAATAATGAAATTATTAATAATCATGGTAATAGTGATGATGATAATGATAATAATAACAACAATAACCACAATGATGATAATGATAGAAAAGAATAGTGATGATAATGATGATCTCAATAATAATACCAATAATAATGATTTTTAAATTGCTAGTAATGAAAAGGACTATGATAAGGATAATGATAAAAGCTATAATAATGATGATGATAATGATCATAATATCAATAATATTGATATTAATAATAATAACGATGATAATGATAAATTTGATAACAATAATATCAACAATGTTAAAAATAGCAGTAATGATAATGATATTGATAATGATAATGACAATGATAACAACAATAATAATAACTATGATAATGATGATAAGAAAAGAATAATGCTTATAATGATGATGATGGTAATAAGAATGATAAGGATTGATAATGATAATAATAATAATAATAAAATAATGATAATCGCAATAAAAGCAATAATGGCAATGATAGGAAAAGTAATAATGAAAACAACACTGATGATGATGATGATAATGATAATGATAATAAGAATAAGAATAATAAAAATGATAATATCAATAATAATAATAATAATAACAAATTATTATCATTATCATTATTATAGTTATTATTATTATTATTATTATTATTATTATTATTATTATTATTATTATTATTACTATCACTATTATTATTATTATTATCTTCATCGCTATCATCATCATCATCACCGTCATCATCATAAGGATAATGATAATGATGATAATGTTGTAGAAATAATGACAGTAATAATAATAGTAATAACAATAACAATTATGATGATGACGATGATGATACAAACAATAATAATACTATTAATAATAATGGTAATAATAATAATAATAATAATAATCATAATAATAATAATAATAATAATCATCATCATAATCATAATAATAATAATAATAATAATAATAATAATAATAATAATAATAATAATAATAATAATAATAATAATGATAATAATAATGATGATAATAATAATAACAATAATAATAATAATAGTAATAATAATGATAATAATGATAATAATAATAATAATGATAATAATAATAATAATAATAATAATAATAATA